>NC_081418.1:119815955-120121133 GCF_949786415.1 Peromyscus eremicus | reverse complement strand
ACAGTAACTGAGTAACCAATACAGTCTGTGATCTAACAGACTACAGTTAACTAAGTAACCAATATAGTCTGTGATCTAACAGTCTACAGTAACTGAGTAACCAATACAGTCTGTGATCTAACAGACTACAGTTAACTAAGTAACCAATATAGTCTGTGATCTAACCAACTACAGTAACTGAGTAACCAATACAGTCTGTGATCTAACAATCTACAGTAACTGAGTAACCAATAGAGTCTGTGATATGACAGTCTACAGTAACTGAGTAACCAATACAGTCTGTGATATGACAGTCTACAGTAACTGAGTAACTAATACAGTCTGTGATCTAACAGACTACAGTTAACTAAGTAACCAATATAGTCTGTGATCTAACCAACTACAGTAACTGAGTAACCAATACAGTCTGTGATCTAACAGACTACAGTAACTAAGTAACCAATATAGTCTGTGATCTAACCAACTACAGTAACTGAGTAACCAATACAGTCTGTGATCTAACAGACTATAGTAACTAGGATAGGATGACAAAGAAAAAAGTAGGTCCTCTAAAAATTAGCCATGTACTTCTTCTCTCCCTTTAAGGAGAGCCACATTTCCCCTCAGTTAACCTTCAATGCTTTTCTTGTCTTCCCATGAAGATCATTAAAATAAATAACACTCAACAAAGCCTTCTGAGTACAGCATTTCCTAGAATTCCCATTCCTGGGGGAAATGAGGAAATACAATAAACCCCCAAACACTTTATCTTAATTATCTTAATTAAAGAAGAAAAGGCTGAGTACTTACTGCAAGTGTATCCAAGGCATCAACAAGAGTCAGGGAGTAATTCCCTAGGACATCATTGATGTTCAGATTTGAACTGGAAAAGAAAGAATGAAAATTAAAGGTACTTTACATTTAAAGTGAAAGAAGGCTCGCGTGCGCGGGGGAAGGTGGGGGCAGACCACAAAACTAAACACCCATCAGAAATAAGACTGCTGGCAATGTTCATGATCCAGAAATGGACTGTGGGTAGCAGTAGGGTGCAGGCCTTGTTTCTCGAGAGCAGCAGTATCTATGTGTTCACAGGATGAGGAAGTATAGGACAGCAGAGACATGGGTATAGGGTGGTAGTGAGTAAAGCTCAAGGGGATGTCCAGAGATGGGCAAATCATTCACCCTCTGAGAAACACTATCACCATCAAGTAGCTTTAATACAGTCAGACTTCAAAACTCTTAATTTCACAATCATTAGGAACTGAAGGAGGGATCCTGTCATATGACCTGATATTTCTTCACTGCTCAAACTATGACACACAATGAAAACTAATACATCCGGGAAGGCTAGACAAACAGTGAAAATGACCTGGTAGAACTGAAGAAATTCAGGTCACAGACTCCACTGATTCCCTTGCCCCATTACCACAAAGCCAGAAAATAATTCCAGAGGCTGGAAAGGAAAAGAAACCGATAGTAAAAGAAGAAATAAGACAACGGCTTAAAGATCTCACTTACTAGAGACCAAAGTAAGAAAGCACTACTTTCATTTCCAGCCACATCTAGCACCCTCCATCTTCTCTGCATGCCACCTGCCCTTACATCATCCCAAAGCCTCCCTGTACCACTTCCTTCCTATGAAAGAAGTTTTAAGGGCAGTATCCCACGGTCCTGGATGGCTTGGTCTGCTGTACCTCTCTCAAGGGCCTATGGGGGTTGCTAAAATGACTCAGTAGGAAAAGGTGCTTGATGCTAACCCTCAGATCCTGAGTTCATCTCCAGGACTCACGTGATAGAAGGAGAACACTAACTCTCACAAGTTATCCTGTACACATGCACCATGGCGTGCACGCGCACGCGCACACACACACAGTATAAAAATAAAATAAAATGCCTTTTGGGCATCATTCAGAGTGAAATGGGAATTACATGAAGAAGCAGGCATAAACAGCTTCCACATCTGACCTTAGCTGAATCTTCCAGAGGCTCTATTATGTGTGTGTTGGGCACTTAACGTAGGACAAAGAATCTACAGCAAAAGACAAGTTCCCAGAGGGGGTTACTAGGAACCAAAGCCACCAACAGCATCACTGGAAAGCTGCACTTGCTCCCTCTATTTGATTCTCTTAAAGAAACCTACACGATGGAAAGAGTGCTCTCAGGGTGAGAGCTATAGATTCACACAGGTCTACCAACGGCAGTGCCAAGCACACAGGAACTGCCAAGGGTTGGAGTAGGGTCAAAGCAGACGTCCTCACGTTCAAGTGTGTCCTCAAGAACACTTGGCTGGGTTGAAATATTTAATTCCGGGGCTATGCTGCTCAGAAACAGAATGAGTTCCCAACACCCACCTCACCAGAAAGTGGTTGCCATATCATTTAGCATCCCACCTGAAAGAAGTGAACGAGAACTCCGTATCACCTGGCATCCTAATCTGGGGCAAGTGCCTCCTCCCTAGCTGCCCCCAGCGCCTTTCCATGTTTACTGTGCCTTTTCTCTTAGTCCACACATAAAAGGGGCAAGTGTTCAACTCATTAAGAGCTGGGTGCACAACTGCCAGCAGAATGCTTGTCTTGCATGTTGAGATGCTGGATCTGACCCTCAGCACGGACCCGCCCAAAGCAACAATAAATCCTCAGTAACACTGGGCAAAGAGTCAGCAACAACTGGTAACTGTTGCCAGAGCTGATGTTTTTAATGTATTTGTAGTAACTGTGATAGTTCCACTCTAGTCAGAAAAATCCACTTAAAGATCTAGAATGTTCACCAGAACAGTTTGAATTCTTTTCTACCAAATTATCCCAACACTTAGGAGACTGGGGCAGGAGGAGAGAGTTCCTTGCTTACACAGCAAGATCATGTCTCAGAAAAAAAATAACAACCATAAAATTAATTGTAAGAAGACGGCTGAGTCAGGAGATGCCAGCCTGCCATCCAGGGAGCAGCATGTAACAGGCACACAGGTAAAGCCACGGAACATGTGGCAACATCTAGATTAACAAAAATGGGTTGAGTTTAAGTGTAAGAGCTAGTCAGTGGTAGGCCTGAGCTAATGGCCAAACAGTTTTAAATAGTATTAGCCTGTGTGTGTTTATTTGGGTGTAAGCAGCTTCGGAAATGCAAGGACGCAGAAGCTGGGTGGACACAGAATAACTTTAGCTACAATTAATAATATAAATTATCAAAGTATGGAGAAGAGGGTAGAGAATGAAGAAAAAATCAGATTCCATAAAACAAAGGGTCCTAGCCCAACAGCAAGACATTTTCCCACTTCCGTTTGTCAGCCCATCCTGCAGATGGGCTGACAATAATAACACAGCTCTGTTCTTCAGACATGCTTATGGTAGTCCTGTCTCACCTAGTAGCTCTTAGGGAAGTCAATCTTTCAGTACAAGGCAAAAATCAAGAGTACAAGTAGTCCCATGTGCCTTTCTTACTCCCCGGCCATCTTGGTGGCTGGTCTTGGTTGGGGGCTGTCCCGCACCTAAGGCAGGAAGATGGTGGCCGCAAAGAAGACGAAAAAGTCTCTGGGAGTCGATCAACTCTAGGCTCCAACTTGTTATGAAAAGTGGAAAGTACGTGCTGGGACACAAACATACTCTGAAGATGATCAGACAGGGCAAAGCGAAATTGGTTATCCTCGCCAACAACTGTCCAGCTTTGAGGAAATCTGAAATAGAATACTATGCCATGTTGGCTAAAACTGGTGTTCATCACTACAGTGGCAATAACATTGAATTGGACACAGCATGTGGAAAATACTACAGAGTATGCACAGTGGCTATCATTGACCCAGGTGATTCTGATATTATTAGAAGCATGCCAGAACAGACTGGTGAAAAGTAAACCAGGAAAGTTTTTCTTTAATAAAACTTTACCAGAGCTCCTTTAAAAAAAAAAAACAAAAAACAAAAAAACAAAAAAACAAGTAGTCCCATGTAAGCAGCTGGTCCAATCACAACTCAACTCCCTCCTAAATCATCACTTGTGCGTGAACCTTCTTTTTTCTTTTTGTTTGTTTCTTTCTCTTTTTTGTTTGTTTGTTTTTAGTTTTTCGAGACAGGGTTTCTCTTTGTAGCTTTGGTGCCTGTCCTGGAGCTCACTCTGTAGACCAGGCTGGCCTCGAACTCAGAGATCCACCTGCCTCTGCCTCCCGAGTGCTGGGATTAAAGGAGTGCACCACCACCACCCGGCCGGCGTGCATGAACCTTCATGGCGATCATTCCACTGTGCCACTCTGAAATTCTTACTACCTCTAAACAAACAAACAAAAGCAAAGAAGAAAGCAAAGGGGGAGGAGGGAGAGGGGGAAGAGGAGGAGAGAGACAACAAGGACGAAGACCAAAGCCTCTGCTAGAAAATCTCTAATTCCGTAGCTAATAAAATCATGCAGCATGTTGGAAAACAACACAAGAAACCGTGCTGCGCATACTCAACCTGCAACAGCTGTTTGGAAATCTTATCTTCTGTGTAGGCAGAGAGATAACGCAACAAACAGTCCCTGAGCACTCAAGGGCTTAGTTAGTAATCCAAGAGAAGCAAAGGGGACAGGACTCAGTTCTCAGTTAAAATCTGGAATGGTGGCTCAAAGAACAGGAATCAAACCCGAAATGAGCAAACCAAGGAGAATCACCTTCCATAGCTCAAGGAAGTCCTGTGCCGGACTCTGAAAGATTTTTTTTTTTTTTTTTTTTTCCGAGACAGGGTTTCTCTGTGTAGCTTTGCGCCTTTCCTGGAACTCGCTTTGGAGACCAGGCTGGCCTCGAACTCACAGAGATCCGCCTGCCTCTGCCTCCCAAGTGCTGGGATTAAAGGTGTGCGCCACCACCGCCCGGCTCTGATTTTTTAAAAAAGGAATTCTGAAAGAGGCCACCTGTGTGTGTGTGTGTGTGTGTGTGTGTGTGTGTGTGTGTGTGTACATCTGCATGTGTGTGAAGGCACAGGCACTCCATGCATGGTAAGAGGCCTGAGTAGGATTTCAAGTATCCTGCTGTCTCTCTCCATCTTATTGCCTTGAGACAGGGTCTCTCACTGAACTTGGAGCTCACCAGGGCAGTCAGCAGGTCCCAGCAATCCTCTTGTCTCCACCCCATGGTGTTGGGTTACAGACACAGGAGTGACCACGCCCAGCTTTTTACAGGCTTGTTAGGGACTCAGACTCAAGTCTTCACACTCACACAGCAAACACTCTTACCACTGAGCCGCCTTCTCTTCTTGGCTCAGGAGGTGGCCATCTTAAGTTAGATTGCCTAGGAACAAACTAGGTGAGGAACCAATATTTGATCTGTCCGTTGGAATTTTCCTTCTGTCTTAAGAATGTGGTTTGGGGGAGGGGGTGGAATCAAGCATAGTCACGGGCCCAAACCCCAAATGCATAGTAGCCTTCTACAGGATTACAGAAATATCTAAATTTACTCCAAGGTTTGAACTTGGATTCTACAACCAACAGCAGCCAGGAGAGAGGCTGGCTGTTTTCCTAGGGTTGGAGATTTGTTTACTTCATGATAACACAGGCCCCGCGGCTATCAAGATAAGCATTGGGAGGCTGTGACTAAAGAGAAATGACACAGCCAGGTGGAGAAGGTGGATCAGACTGATCAGGAACCTAGGCCATCCTCGGCCACCTATTCAGTTAAGGGCCAGCCTGTGCTACATGTGACTCTGTCTCAAAAAAACAAAAAAAAGGGAGAGAGAGAGAGTGCACCTACATTTTGTTTTTGTGATGTTTTAGGTAATATTCAATGGCAAGTCCATTCTTTTTTAAAATAATATTAGATAATGGCAATGAACGTATTTGAATTTTGAAATCTGAAATATTTTCTGGGCATGGTAAAGGCACACCTTGTAATAATTCCAGGCCAAGGCAGGAGAATCCTAAGTTTGAGGACAGTGTGGTAGACTGTCTTAAAGCAATTTTTTGTTACTTTGGTTTTTGCAGCACTAACATTGAATTAAGGGCCTCCTACATGCTAGGCAAGTACTCTACCATTGAAATATATCCCCAGACCTCAAAATAAAAGTGTATTTTGTATGTGTGTATGTGCATGTGCATCCATATGGAGGAGACCGGAAGACCAGCTGGAGCTCGACTTACAGGTAGCTTTGAGTACTGAGAACGAGCTCAGTCCTCTGTAAGAGTAGCGAGCACTTTTCACTACTGAGCCACATCTCCAGCCCCTCAAAGTCTAATTTTTAAAGGGCCAGGAATGTAGTTTAGTAGCAGATCACCTACCTGGAATGTGTGGGCCCTGGGTTCAATTCTCAGTATTAGGGGAAAAAAATTAAGTCTTTTTATTACACTTTATTTGGGAAATGTAAACATTTCCTTCCTACTTGTTCAGAACCAGAATGACAAAGCACAGACCTGAAACTCTTAAAAATATCAGAGCACAAGAGGAACTGTACCACAGAGGGTTTGACAAACAAAACAAGCCCAAACTAAGCTTCCTGTTTCTGGAATTGGCCAGGGTGAGGGTCTGCTCAAGGCCACACAATCCCGGGGCTCTTTCACCGCGTCAGAAACACAAAGGCTTGCCACCCGAAAGTCAAATGATACCATTCCTCACTATTACTAATGCTGTCATCCCGATCAGAGACTTGACTTCAACTTACATGAACTGCCACTGCATAACCAAAGCAAACCACAACATCTCCCCAGACCTCTGAAAAGGTCTATGCACCCCAAGATGCCACCTGGACCAACAATTTCAACCAACCACCATCACCTCACTTTGCTGAAGGGCCCCCACCCCACCCCTAAATGCTTCATAAAGTGCTTATGGTTCATTACAAAAAAAAAAAAAAAAAAAAAAATCATTGCCCGGTAACGCAGAACCTGTAACTCCAGCTACTCAGAGGTGTGAATTAAGATGACAAATTCAAGGCCTGCTGAGCTGCAGGGCAAGTTGAAAGCCAGCCTGTTCAACTTAAAAAGACTGTCTCAAAATAGAAAGTGAAAAAGGAGCTGGGCGGTTAGCTCGATGGTGGACTACTTGCCTAGCATGCACAAGGTCCTAGGACAACAGGCACTTAGCTGCTTCTGCTGAAAAGCTCAGATCTCACTCGAGCCCACAGACAACTAAACCAGGATGGAAGTCTGCCATTTCCATCTTCCTTCTGCGTCTGTCTCCTTGCCTTTGGGTCATCCTGCTTTTCTCTACACATGGCCAGGTGAATCATTCCAGGAGCGCCTATGTAGATCCAGTGATTCACACCCTCTCTCATTCCTGTGAGACTGAAGGCATTGTCTTAAACCTAGAGTTACCTTAGATTCCACATGATGAGAACAATTATCTATGATGGGGAGGCTGTACTCTAAGCAGATCACCTTACAAGAACTAGAATTTCGGTGAAGACAATTCGGAATGGATTATCACAGTGCGGGCCATGTTGCAGGACCTGAGCTGAGACTGTAATGGCCAAAACCACATCTTGACCGGGATTACTTAGTTAGCTATCACACACCCTCTGCCCCAATCCTCCCTCTTCTTGAACCTAAGGGTCATGGCAGGATCCTGAAGCCCAGCTCAGGGACAGATGGACCCCTTTCTTTGTTCTTTCCCAGGACGTCAATTCTCTTCTCTCTGCTTTGTACCAGCAGTTGTCTCTTTAATTGGCACCTTGAGGTGAGTGACCAAGCCCAGCTTAGCAGGACAGCTGGGGCCAGATCTTTTCCTGGAACATTCTGGTTATGCTAGGAACCATCTTCAGCACGGAAGAAGACAGACTGACAGACCGACAGACAGAAGAAAGAAAGAAAGGAACAAAGGAAGGATAAAAAGAAGCGCATTAAGGAAGAGCCACTTTCTGAGGAAGTGCCACGTCATCAGCACAGCAATGCCTAGTCCAGAACAAAAAGAAGAAAAAGGACAATGAGGCAATGAGGCTAACGGAAGGGAACCATAATTCTGTCACCTGGACACATGTCATACTTAAGATTCAGATGGGAGTGTAACAGAAGTGTTCTATAAAATTTTCTAGGGAGGTTGAAACAACAGTCGTCATCTATAGCTTTTCAAACCTTTTTTGTGTCTGATTGTCAACTGTAAACCTTATTGGTACACAAATAAAAATACTCTCTTTGTAAAACCTAAAAAAAAAAAAAAAATCCAAAATGGTACATACAAGTTGCCACTGTGTAAAAATAAATCAATAAATAGAATGTGTTGCCATATGGACACAGACTGTCAGAAACAAGCTACTGAAAGTAACTAGTGGGATTTTTGTTTCCCCTCCCAGATTTAAAGAAGTCTGTTCTCACAAGAGAAAGGGGAGGGGAGGGGAAGGGAGCTGGAATTGAAGAAAACATAACCATAGATACAGTCTCTCCTCTATGTCTCTTTTGAGTGAGACAGCTCATCCACTCCCTATAATCTAAAGAGGAAGTGTTACTTCAGGTAATTTTATAGTTTTCCCCCAAAGAAATGGAGGAAAAAGTACATTTACATGAAAGAAAGAAGAGCTGAAATGTAGCTCAGCTGTAAAGAGCTGTATAGAGCCATGTGTTCAACTCCCTGCACTCCTGAAAGAAAGCAGGAAAGAAAGCAAGGGGGGGGGGGTGTTATAGGTACAAAAGCTGATATGGCTAAGCAAGACAAATAGTTCATCAGTCCAAGAACTATGCAAGGCCCAGTGCCTCTGTGTGGGATGCTCCCTTGCTATTAGCTCATCAGGCTGCAAATTACGACACAAATTTACACTTAACCAACCCACTTATATAGCTCTTTATGCGCTCTAAGAGTATTAGCTTTTCTTTAAAATTGTTAATGTATTGGGGGCGGGTGTGCATGGGTGTCACAGAGGTGTGTAGAGGTCAGAGGACAACTCAAGGAGTCTCCTCAGTGTGCTCTTTCTCCATCCTCCATGTGGGTCATGGAGGATCAAACTCAAGTCCTGAGCTTACTGCCAAGCACCTTCACTGGCTGGGCCATCTCACCAGCCCTTAGCTTTTCTTTTACCTCCACTGCTTCCCACTAGGACAAGGAAAATATACACGTCAGGTGTCCAAGGGTGCCCATGTGCCAAGACAATGAACAACCCAACTCTACTCCCATCTAAGGGGAGGAAAACACCACAGTCACCAACTAGCCTAACTGGGTCGGTGGCAGTGCACACCTTTCAAGAGGAGGACCTTGGCTGGGTGTTCTGTTCTCTTGGACTTTGAAGTTAACTAGAGTAACCCTGGAACGCCACCTTCCCATACGTGGCTAGTAGGCTGGGAGGACTGCCTGACCTTCTGACAGCACCGTCACCCCATTAGTGTTTACGATGGTACCAAGCAATGACGGTGTCAGTCAATTCAGCGCCTAAGAAATCATCCTTCGAGGATCCAGATCGCAAATCTGGGCCAGGCAACGGCCATCCCTCCCAACTAGCTCTCCTCAGCCTAGGCAACGGACCCTGGGAAGGAGAAATGCTAACCCCTCACGCCATCCCCTGCGTCCAATTCACGGGATGGCCCATTTCTCAGAACCCTTAATCTTTATATTAAAGATTGGGTGTGGCGTTCTGATCAGGAATGGGGAGGGTTCGTTCTAAAGCTGCGTTTTCCAAAGGAAGCCTATAGCTAGCACTTAGATAATATGTCCATCTGGAGCAGCGGCGTGCCTTGCCACTGTGACTGTCCCTTCCGGTCTCTGGCCCTCAGTTTCCCCATCTGCAACAGAAAATGACAGGGACAGCTGTCCTGAAGTTTGGAGGGTCCAGGAGAATCAAAGAGAATGGCAGTCCACAGGGCAGAGGGGAAGGGGAACTTTGGACTTCGGTGGACTCTAAAGACCCTGGTGTCCCCTCGGGGACCCGAAGGGGCGGAAAGCGGCGCGCGGGGCGTCCGGAGGGCTACTCACGGGTCCCCGCGGTCCGGCCCCCGGCCACGGCAGTAGATGGGGTTGAGCTCGTCCTGCGGAAAGGCGTGCGCCATGTAGTTGTCGTAGCCGAAGACGAACATGCCCCGCGCCAGGTCGCGCATCTGGGCACGCAGTTGCGGCGGGAAGGCGCCGCTGTAGCGCCGCTCGTACTCGTCCGGGCCGCAGCCACGGCCGCCCAGAGCGTAGCCCCAGTGCGCCGGGCCACACATGCCCGGCCCCGGCCCCCGCGGGGTCTCGAGCCGCCCCTCCGTCCCGTGCCTTGGCCGATGCAGCCAGGCCGGGCCTTCGGGAGGACCCACCGGCCCCGAGCCGTCGGGGCCCCTCAAGCGCTGGAAGCCGAAGCTGAGTGGAAAGCGCTGGTAGAAGCCCATGCTGGGCCCCAGCCCGAAGACCAGCCAGAGCACCGCGTGGAGGCCGAGGCGCAGCAGCACCAGCCCCAGGACGAGCGCTCGCCATTGCATGGTCGCGCGGCCGCCGCGGGCATTATTTTGAAGCTCCGGGCGCGTCCCCAGCCGACCGCCGCCCCGCGCGTCCGCCCGGGAGCCTGCTCACTTCCCCTTTAAGGAACTCCCTCGTGACGCACCAGGAACTGGCCCATTGTCCCCCGCCCTGCGGCCCGGCCCGGCCCGGCCCGGCCCGCCAGGCCCCACGTTCGCCCGCCGGCCGCCCAGGATTGGCCTGGCGCGGCCCGGCCTCGAGGGGCGCGGCCGGGGACTCCCTCCCGCTCTATAGGCCGCAGGGACAACAGGGCTCCGCCCCACCGCAGGACCACGCCCCCTGGGCGGATCCGAGTCAGGTCGGACTGGCGTGGCGAGCCTAGGTCGCTCTAGCTTTAGAGGAGAGAACTTCGAACCAATGAGAGCGCAGCACGGGAGCACCCCGCGAGGTCACAGATGAGGCCCCTGACCCGCCCTTGCTCCGGTAAATGATGCCCCTGGGCGGAATGTTTATTGGTCTGAGGTTGGATGGTAGAAAGCCCCTCCAGGTCTAGGGTAGTTAAGGGCCTGGGCCCTTAGGCAAAGGAGGTAACTGCACATATCCAGGAAAGGTTTTTAACTTGGGTGGGAATAGGACCCCCTACGTCCGGCTCAGGCTCAGACTGTGCAACATCCCATCCGGATTTTTTTTTTGGGGGGGGGGGGACGCCTTAACTCGAAGAATCGTTCTTGATACTTCTGAAATACTCTGAGATTCCATCCTATCCCAACAGGGCGGGAGGTGGTACTAAATGGTTCTAATTTTCATTAGAACTATTTAAACATTTTCCTGATCCATCATCTCTACAGTGCAAGGCAGCGGGCGACCTCGGAAATGTAGGGCAGATTTGGGGTATAATCCCTTTAAGTCCTAATTCCTATAATTAAGGTTACAGATTTCATTTAAGGGCTGTGGCTTTCGTGTAAGGATTCGACTTGGGGAGCCTATCAGTTTTGCCTTCCCTAAGTTTACACCGTATGTCTATCAAACTCAAAAAGTAGGAGAAGCAACCAAGTCAGAATGGTTCATGTCACCAATCATCAAGGCAGTGATGGGGAGGACTTAACGCTCATTCCACTTTCAGGGTCAAAGGAGTTCCTGAAACGATAGGGTACAACAGAGCAGCCAGCGAAAAGTTAAGTTCTTTGGGTTGGTAAGAGTTTATTTTGGTAGCCAGGCAGTGGTGGCCCACACCTTTAATCCCAGCACTCGGGAGGCAGAGCTAGGTGGATCTCTGTGAGTTCGAGGCCAGCCTGGGTTACAGAGTGAGTTCCAGGAAAGGAGCAAAGCTACACAGAGAAACCCTGTCTCGAAAAACCAAGAAAAAAAAATAATAAAAGTTTATTTTGGGAGAGACAAAGGCCAAAGCAGTATATTCCCTGCCCCCCCCAAAAAAAAACAGAAAAGAAAAAGAGGCGGGGGGGGGGGATGATGATACGTAGGGAGACTTCCAGAAGTCCAACTCCAGCTCTGGAGCCTGAGCTATGGAATTCAGCCTCCCTGGAGCTGACACAAACAATGTGAACATTAAGATACGCTTTGTTTCCTTAAGCTACTTTTGTGCAAATTTTAGCTTTTATCTTGCGCTCTAGTCAGCTGTCAGTCACGCTGATGACAGCACCTGTTCTCACAGAACAGCCCTAATTTGAAAAAGTCTAAAAACTAGAGAAAAACCAGCCAATTTATGAAAAATGATTTTTACGGCACAACTGACAACAGGTGCCAGGAGAACAGGTTTTCAGGACACTATCATGTATTCCCACTTTCATCTTGGTAGAAACCCCTGGAAGTGGAGGAGCTATGACTGGCCCTTTAGACTAGGGCTTCTCAGATTGAATGTAGCTGATGAAACTGAGACATTTGTATCTAATCAGAAAATCCATCCTTAAAAACAATTCTGAGACAGGATCTGACTCTGTAACCTCAGTTTGCCTCCAACTTATGATCCTCCCGTCTCAGCTTCTGAATGCTGAGATTGTAGGTTTGAACCACCATACCTAGCTAATAATTATTTAGGGAAAAGTTTGTGATAGATTTTTCCAAATGCATTCTCACAAGAGCCTCACATGACTGGTATGAAAAAGTCACTTTCATTTTAAGAACAGCTTTACTGTACAGCTCCCAAGGAGAGACAGCTGAGAATCCAGTCAGAATCCTGCCTCAGTAACCTGGCTAAGTTAGTTTCTGCACCTGCTTCCTCAGCTGCAAAAAATCCCCCATTTTAAGAACAGAACAGTACTTACCCCAAACTCTCACACACTCACATGAAACACTTGCAACAGTGCTATATTCACAGCTAGCCCTGTTAATGAGATTGTTATTTTGTATAAAGAAAATAAATAAGAAACTGGTATGTTATCACACAGAGGTCTCATTTATGTGGGTAGGACCAAGATAATGTCTTGTGGAAACAAGTGATTTTTACCTCTTAAAAGTTAACTTATTCAGCCAGCTGTGGAGGCTCACACCTTTAATCCCAGCACTTGAGAGTTAAGAGGCAGGCAGATTCCTGTGAGTTCCAAGCACCCTGGTCTTTTTATCAGGAAGTCAGGGCTACATAGTTGAGACTATGTCTCAAAAAAAAAAAAAGTTATTAAAAAATATGTAATGGGGATGGGGGGATAATCAGGCACAGCAGCACATGCCTAAAGTCCTACTCAGGATGCTAAGGCAAAGGACTAAGACTACCCAGAGTAGGGTAGTGAGTCCACTGTCCCCAAAATAAACAAAGGTAGTGAACTTCCTTTCTCTCAGCCAGCTTTCACTGCTACCCCAAATGTGGCACCTCCCCATGAAGAACTGACATTATTTGTGTACCACACCCCCAGCTCTTTTTATTACTTATACTGCCACAAAGAGAAATCATCTTAATGTTCAGTCGTTTTTTGAACTGTGGCAAATGGTATGACAGACAAAAGCAATTTCAATTTCTCCTTGCAGAATGAGAATAGAAATGAAGTTACAAAACACAGAAACAAAATAACCCATTATGTGGGGCATATTGTGTAACAACTGAGGACAGACCACTGTTGCAGACCACAAAAGAAGGGGAGGGATATACAATAACGACTGGCATTCTCTGTCCCATGTCAAAAGCAAAGGCAGAGGTCTGCTTGGCTCCCTCCCCCTCCCTTAGTTTGAAAGGAAGTATTTTCTAAGTGTTCCCGGTTTCTGAAAAGTTGAAATAAATTCATGCTGAGCCTACAACAGCTATGAAGTATTATATGTTAGTTCTAAACAGCTTAGTCCAAAATTCTTAGTAGGCATATGTGTTTCCTCAATGGATACAGGGTAAAAACACCTGCAACTATAAATGCCTTTCCAAACATAAGCCTGTATGTTTTAACAGCACTTGCTTCAAATCTAAGTTGTGCATCATTCTGTAAATTGTGAGGACTAGCACTTCACTGTATTAAAACAGAGGGGGGGGAGTAAACATTTCTATATTTTCAAGTAGATGGCGCATAAAACACTAACAGTCACTAGGCAAGTGGGCATTGTGTGTGTCTGCGCTAGCTACTATTCAGATCTCTAGTCTGCCAGAATCAATGTAAGAAGCTGGGTTAGAAATCCTCATTAGCTAGACTGGAAAGCCAGGACTTCAGGAGCTCACCAAGGATACCACCAATTAATCACACACACACACACACACAAAAAAAAAGCATTCTCCAAAGTTACCAACCTGACACTCTTTTCATCATCAGGCTACATTAGCATGTTAAACTGATACCTCTTCCCCACATCCCTTCCTTTTCCCAACATATGACCTGTAAGGCCCAGCAAAATGAGGCTGGGGTATCTTTCTTCCCTCGTGATTCCTGCTGGGAAATCTACATTACACCTACGTGTGGTAATTGTTTTAAAATGGAATTATCCTGCAAGGGAGCCCTTGTTAATGAAATGGTGTAATGGATGACTTCTGATATTGCATTCTATCTAGAATGTCAGTGACTTGTTTCCCTAAGAACACCCAGGAAGCATCAATGACAAGGACACCACTTTTATTAATAGCTCAATTTTAAAGAGAAATCTGTGGAGGGTATTTACCAACAGGAAACACCTGCTGTGGGCTGCCAACTTGTAGAACAGCAAACTTAGAGGAAGTCTATAAGGCTACTATTTGCATGACTTTTTCTTCCCAAGTCTCCTGACTCAAGTGTGCACTGTTGGAGGAAGGACATTCAGTTTTCGATAAAATGTAAAAATTTTAAACAACAAACATGATGGCACCTTTTCAGAGTAAAGCACTTGGCCTGTAACAAGGTGTTACAGATTGGTACCTTCTACACCTCATTTCAACTTCCACCCTCCAGGCTTTCTGAGAGGCTGTAATTACCAAGTCAACCTGATTCAACTGTAGATGCAAAAGGAAATCACTTTCTCAGTCAAAAATAAAGTACACTAAAGTACCTATGGTTCAAAACACCCAATTTACATATCATAGTCAAAAACATTAATTTTAGAAGTCTGTTATTTTAGCCACATACCCATCATTCCAGTACTCAAGAGGTGAAGGAGGAGGACCATAAGTTTGAGTCCAGCCTGAGCCACAAAGCAAACCTGTCTCAAAACAAACAAAAACGCTTTAAGATAATAAACTCTCAATTTTTGAACTAAGCTAAATGTGTACTTTGAATGTCTTCCCCAGCCCCATCCAGACTCACATTCCTTGGTACTACCTGTTTCACAAAATAATAAAATCTTGTGATAGAAATGCCAAATCATACACCCAGTGAGTAATACAGAATGACAGAATGCAGAGAGAGACAGCCTAACTTACTAAAACCACTTCTACAATGGCTCTCATAAAATATATATATATATTACAGTTCAGATAACATGTTAGCAACATGGACCAAATACCTTACTTTAAAAACGGGGCTTTGCCGGGCGGTGGTGGTGGTGCACGCCTTTAATCCCAGCACTCGGGAGGCAGAGGCAGGCGGATCTTTGTGAGTTCGAGGCCAGCCTGGTCTACAGAGCGAGATCCAGGAAAGGAGCAAAACTACACAGAGAAACCCTGTCTCCAAGGGGGGGGGAAAAAAAAACGGGGCTTTGTTGAAAAATCAACATTTTTATTTCTGGCTTGCATGACTGTATATGTATATTCTTATGTGCAGGAGTGTGGAAGTGTGCACACTTGGGAGCCCAGAGGTTTATGTCGGGTATCTTCCTCAATCATTTTCTACCTTAGTGAGGCAGAGTCTCTCAGACAGACCCAGATCTCACTGACTCAGCTAGTCTAGCGGGACACACTGATGCACCTCTCCTCTCCAGTCCTGGGATTACAGGTAAGCTACCACACAGGCCAAACACCTACTGCTAGGGATCCCATCTTCAGTTTAGGAAGCAAGTGCTTCACCCATTAAGCCATCCCAGCATGTCTGAGAAATATTTGCATTCTGAAGTAGACAGGTCTTAGGATTTCAGTTTCTTAATTTGGGCTTTGATTTAAAAAAAAAAAGCAAGCTGGAATGTAGCTCAGCGTTGGAGGGCTTTCCTATAACATGCAAGAGCCTATGTTCAATTTCTGGTAGTGTAAATTTTTAAATAAACTGGGTAATAAAATTCTTTACTAGCCCCTACCACCTAAAAGTCCTCAATCTAGGGGTAGAGGAGAGAGGGAATTGGCTCAGTGGCATCAGAGCGCCTGCCTAGCATTGGTGAGGCTCAATCCTCAGTGCCCACCCCCCAAGTGCCACTACAGTTTACTAGGAATAGAATCCTTTCCCAGCAAGAGAGAAAGGAGGGAACCATAGTACCAATTCCGTAGATACTGTAAAAGTTTATTCCCAGTTCATCCCACTGGCCCAACCCTTGACAGCTGAGATGACAACTTCTTTCCAGCACATGGTCTGTGGAGCCCTTTTCAAGTAATTATCTTTCCACTCCATTCCAAAGATCTGCACCTTTCATCAGGATGCACATTTTAAGGTAAAACTGTCAATGCAACCCTCAAAATGCAAGTTTATTGAATAAAGCTGAGAAGAGCAGTAAACAGACAAAAATGCATCCACACCTAAATAAAAAAATTTACGTATTTACAAAGTTCAATAACAGTTAGGTTTTCACATGCAGAGGTTATGCACAGGAAAATGTTGGTAGTAGCTTTTAGATGTCCTGAAATGCTGGAAAGCAATGAAAAGACAAACACATTAAAGTTTAACTATAGGTCAATTAACAAAAACCTATGCAGTCCCCGCTTAGTTACACATTCTGGTTCCAATCCCTCCTTTTAGGCACAAGCAAGTCGCCACATTCCTTGAAATGGTTCACAATAACCATTACTCGTGTTGGGCTACATGAGCAAGTTTAAATATCCTTTTATTCAAACCACCCATCCCATCCTCTGGGAAGAGTGCAACATGCTTCATGAATAAAAAGAGAACTTTAAAGCCAGATTCTACTCACTGAAAATGTGAATGGAGAAAACAAGTAGTGTCTGTGCAACACAGTGCAGTTATTTGTACAGAATATTTTAAGGCCGTGGCAGTCTATAAATTAAAATGGTATTCATTAAAAGAACTTACTGTTGACTACACTCAACACATCTGAATATGTACTGTCGACTTAAGTGCTGCTTAACAGAAGAGACAAATCACACATAGTGTGAGGCAACACATAAGCAGGTGTAACCACAGGGTTTATCATTACATCGGCATGAGTAACAATTTACAAGTGAACCAGTATTAATATGTCCCTTTATGTATATGGATGTCACTAAGCTACAAAATATGTTCACTGTGAGTTTTTTACAGCTCTGTATCATAGAAGCAAACAATAAAGAGCATTGGTTCCTCAGTTCTCTGCACGGCCAATCATTAAACAACCTGTAGACGTTGCACATGATTAGATTAAGCAGGCAGGTCTAGAGTTGTCACAATCAAGAAGTCTAGTGGCACCAGTGAAAAGAGTGCCAAACCTTACATTGGTAAGAAAAACTAAGAATTTGTTTCTAAGTACCTTTGTGCTGAAAGTCAACTTCATGACTGATATAAAAAGTCAGGAGTTAAGGGTGTCATGCGGCAGCACAGGGTGGGTGACTGGAGACAAAGAACAGACGTGTGTTCACACAAAGTCAGACACTCTTAACGGGTTTTATTACACTAGCTGGAATGCTCTAAATTCATGAACGCTTTTGAAAAAAATTTTCAATTCCCATCCCTTTAAAAAAGTGTGTTAAAAGGGGGAAGAAAACTAATGATCTGGACAGATACAAAAGAGCATGCTGTAACTCTTCCCATCTCCCCAAATGCTATCTGGTGACAAAGGACTCTCCGAAAGCAGAATGTTTAAAATTTACCAGGTAGGAAGTCTCCAGTGTAAGGAACCCACCGCGCTGACCTGGTGCCTCTGCTAACTCTTGGCAGACCAATTATTCCTACGGTGTAAGTCTACATTTCACATGCATGTGTGAGATGGGATAAACATTATATGTTCATATCCCACATGAGTCAGGCTTGAAGGTTTTCTAAATACTGTGTGTGGCACTAGGAATTCCATGCTGCATCAAGTCAGTACCAGTATAAACTACTGGACTCTAATGAAATAGGTAGACATTTACTGAAAACCAATACAAAAATCTGGCCCAGAAAGACCAGAATGGTAATATGCAATTTTCTTAATTTAAGATGGTCAAAAATGTGGGTGTTTTTTAAAAAAGAAAGAAAGGAAAGAGGCCTCTACACACTAGACAAGTGTGTGAAGCCTTTTAGTGTGTGCTGACTTTATGACAACTCCAGCTGATTTGTTATGAAGGATAAGAATATACATCTTCAGCAGTGCACATGAGAAATAAACTCTGAGAAAGGCAATTTCTTGGGTTTAGGAAGGACCATGTTCTGGGAAGTAATTCAGAGGAACGGACAGTAGTTGTAGGATTATAGCCAAGAAGGACTGGAAGACGTCAGAGGATGTCTCAGCTTCTTCGGGATTTTGAGTGTTGAATAAGCCACTGAAGTGTGATATCTAAAGGCAGGGAAAGTGAGAGTTAAGAAATCAGCATTACAAAACTAAACACACAGACAATACTTAAAATGTCCAAGGTGCTAGGTCTCTTCCACATTTGAAGTCTATCACCAGAGCTTCAAGAGGGCAATTGAGCCTGAACATGAACTTGGTACCTTATACTTACTGCATGTCAAATCAGGAGCTAAACACAAACTGCCAGGAAGGCGAAGACATGAAAGGACTCTCTGACCTCAAGAAATGTGTAACTATAATAATAAAAATAAAATTAACATTTGGGCTTTGATGTTACACAGAGACTGGCAACAAAAGAAACCACAAAAGCAAAAAGTCTCAGAAGGCATGCCCCACTGCAGAACATGGGGGGCTGCTAAGATGTGGCTAAGGCACAAGAAATATGGGGTTATCACTCACTTTGAACCCTAGACCACAGGGTTATAACCTTGTCCTTGTTATCCTTGAGCTGAATAATTCTCACTTCATGAGGTGAACCTTTCCTGTGCCTCACAGAATGGTTTATGACACCCATGGCCTTAACAACTCTGTGCCAGCCCTACTATGAGAACCAAAATGTCTCTGGGGAGTTTTATTCAGACATAAAGAACAAAATTACAGCATCTGCACGTCACATGCACACAGACACACATGCATGCACACACGCAAACCATAAAAGCAGAGGTAGGGAAACTCCCTGGGGAAGGGTGAGCCCAGCAGGAATAGGGAGGGACAAAAGAGAGGAAGGAATGTGAACAAAGTATGACTTTATCATAATGAAACCCACTTCCTTTGCTCTAAAAATTATTTTAAAACAATGTCTCCTAGGGAGCACAAGTATCTGATTTGTATCAATAAATAAAGTGGTGCTAACACATAAGAACTTTATTCTCCAGTCACCAGGAACTTACTGGAGAATCTGAACTAGGGAAGCTATAGTAACTTACTTTAGCAAGCCAGCAAGTACAAGAGAACAACTTGGAGGCTGCAGTATGCAGACTGACTGAGGTCACTGGACAGACAGGAATGGAGGAAAACCTGGAGCATCCAAACACAGGATACAGAGAAGCTAGCAAGAGGCACAACTGGCAGGACTGGCTAGCCTCCAATTCAGAGACCTACCTGCCTCTGCCTCCTAAGCACCAGTAATGAAGACATGTGCCACCACACCCAGACACAACTGGTCTGCTTCCCAAGTGACTCACATCTAGAGGATCTGACATCAGACATTCTATTCTAAAGATCTGAAGAAGAGAAGCAACTAACAAGGAATCAACATACAGTCAAAGCTCTAGCAGCTCAGGAGAGCCAGGACAAGTCCACAGACTGAGAAGGCAGCTAAGTCAGAGCACTGAATTACTGTCTGTCCTGAGTTCTTTAAAATGTACTAACTACCTGCAAGGTATGTGAGAATCCACTACATGTAACACTCTATCCTCCAAGCTTGAAAGATAACTAACTATAAATTCAGTCTTCCATTTTCCCAACTGAAACACATTAGAGAAATTGTAGACCACACCTATCAAGTACAGACTAGGGCCAGGAGCTGAGCAAAAGTGACTATTCACAGTTGGGAAAACAATGATTTAATAACTGCTGAAGCAAGTCTTCTACATCTTTTATTACACTAGTGTGAAATTAGAGGGGGAAAGTAAGTCTAAAGTAAAATGACAGCATTTTCATATTTAAGAAACTTAAAAAGAAAAAACCTTTCTTTCCTCCAGTCACTAGACAGATGCTAAAATCCCAAAGACAAATGAGTCCTCAAGACTAGACAAAAATGCAGAAGAAAGAGAGATTCTCTAGAGTCACAGGAATAAACACTCTCCTCGTGTGGTTCCAGGACACCTTCCTCAGATCAAGACACTTCCCCTGCCACATGAACAGGACAGTAAAACACAGGAAACCATGTGCACTCAAATACTTTTTGAAGCAGTTCATTAACTCATTAATGCTCAGTTGAATCTAAAGGAAGGATAGTGGTTTCCTTAGCCTTGGTAACACTGCACGTGAAGCACTGAATTACAAACTATTAGTGCAACCTAGAGAGCCATGAGCAGCCTCAAACACTAGTCAATTCTCACCACCACTGCTGAATCCCTTGTAGCTTTGAATAAATGAACCCAAGACTGACTTTCTCATCTCCCTATCCCCACCCCTCTTTTTGAAACAGGGTCCTGCTACCAAGCAGAGCTGCCCTAGCATTCACCATGTAGCCCAGGCAGCCCTCAAACTCACAGCAATCCTCCTGCCTCAGCTTCCAAAAGGCCAGGGCAATAGGTTTCCACCATCATGACCAGCTGATCTTTTTGTTGTTGTTCCTTTAGAAAATTATTATTTTTCCTCCCAAAGTTTCCCATTTCTAACTTAGGAAGCATAAAAGAATACTTAAAGAATAGGTTTAAAGACAGCACAACATCCTAAAAACTACAGTGAAGAGCAGCTCTGCCTGCTTCTACTGACATTCTGTGCTAATTCTTGCTGGAGGGACTAAAAGATGTTTAGAAACATCTGTGTCTCTACCCTCTTCCAGTTATGAAAACCAAAAGAAAATGTCTTAATATATTGCCACATGTCTCCTAAGGTAACAATCCCTCAGTTAAAAATATGAAGTACATTAGGAAAAAAGAAAAAAAAAAAAAACACTTAACAAAGTCCCCACTCACTACAGCACAGGAAATAACATGGAGTCCTTCCCCATAATACTCATTTCTTCCCCAAAAACAGCAGCCACTTCTTACCTATATTGTCCTTTTCTTTGCAAGAAATTGAATAGCAGCAAATTTCTCTATCCTGAATAGCAGACAGGTTCCTATAAAGAAAAGAATTGGTTTAAAAAAAATGATGGCAGCTGTCATACTTATCACTCTTTACTCAGTTTCACTTATTTTTATTACTATGAAAAAGAGTATTTTCCCACTAACAAAATTTTAGAGATTTACTTCTCTGGTTGACCCAGGTTATCCATCTAAGAACAGGGTATGATCATTACCGAATAATGTAATTATGCTTACAAAATGGAGGACAATTTACCAACAAGCTTCTCAACATTACTCTTCTTAGGACCTACATTTTTTCAATTAGCTGTTTCTCATCCAAGGCATTTGGAAGATCTCTCTTGTTTCCAAGTACTAGTACCTTTTAAAAGAAAAGATATTATGGGTAAATCTTATGTACAAAAAGATCACAGAAGCATATTGTAGTATCTAAAGATTCCAAAAAGACTTTCATGTTAACATACACCTTAACTGTAAAGCACACTTGAGAAATACAAATAAAAACACATTTGAGTGACTGGTAGCCAATCTCATTTATGAATTTATCCTGGTATTGCATGACTCCTACCATAAAAGCAGCCTAGATACTCTAGGAGCTGAGAGATGGCTCAGTGCAGAAAGGCTGATGACTTGAGTTTGACCCTAGGATCCAAGTGGTAGTTAGGGAATCCTCTGACCTCCAAACACAAGTCATGACACACATGCATGTCCAATGCTTAATCTCCAGTACTACATAAATAATTCTAAGGCTAAGATGTACATTCTGAGATTTCCTAGAAAGCCATAACCAAAATGTAAATATCTTCACAGTTGCAGGTGAGCGTGAGGTAGGTGGGTCTCTAGTCTTATTTACATATTTAGTTCCAGGATAGCCAGAGCTATTAAAAAAAAAAATCTTCACAGCTAAGGGTTTATCTGTGTCAATTAAATGCAAATATGGAGATAACTGATTTTCCCCCCAGGTTTTAAAGAGCTAGTATAGCTAATGGCTTCTGGAGGAAGGAGAGTCAGCTCTCTTTAAAGGTGTGGCCCCTGGTAAATTGACCACACTCCAATGGATGGTCCCACACCCATGAGAATACAGCAGCATAAACTGAACTCAGTTGATCATAAAAAATCATTTTTAAAGGGACACAAGTTGGGTGAGGATGGACTGGGGAGGAGTGGATGGGAATATGAACAAAATACATTGTTGTTCTGGAATATTATTTGAAGATGTGTTACATTTGTTTATGTTGTGGAACATTAGTTTAATGCTGAAAAGATGTGCTGCATTCTTTTATGTTGCATTTGTTTAACTCTGTGAAGCTGTGTTACTGTGCCTGTCTAAAACACCTGATGGTCTAATAAAGAGCTGAATGGAAGGCAGGTGAGACTGGCAGAGAGAGAGAGAATAAATAGGAGAATAAATATGGGGAGAAGAGATCGATGAACAAGAAAAGAAGAGGAGGACATCAGGGGCCAGCCATCCAGCTACACAGCAAGCCATAAGAAGAAAGGTATATAGAAACAGATAAAGATAAAAGCCCGGATGCAAAAGGTAGATGGGATAATTTAAGTTAAGAAAAGTTGGCTAGAAACAAGCCAAGCTAAGTCTGGGCATTCATAAGAAAGAACAAGATGCCATATATTTATTTGGGAGCTGGGTGGTGGGCCCCCAAAAGAGCAGAAGAGCAAAAGAGGGAAAAAAACAAAACAAAAACACCACTACACATTGTATGAGGACCAGGAATGGTCCTCATGCCTTTAATTCCAGCACTCTGGAGGCAGAGGCAGACAGATCACTCACTGGGAGGCCAGCCTGGTTATATACACAGTGAGGTCTTTTCTAAAAAGACACATACACACACACAATGAAATTTTCAAAAGAACTGGCAAAAAAAAAAAAAAATCAAAAGTAGCTGTGACAGACAGAGGGCACTTACACTTACCATCCTTTAAAACATATCAAAGACTATCCACACGATCTTGTAAGTGTGGCCTCTAATGTCCCAGCTACAGCTCAGCATGTAACTCAACCCAGCCATGCCCAAGGCTCTGTGTTCTAGACACTGCTTCCTACCACCAAAGGGCCTGGAACTCTTCCCTACCAACCATCACCTCCTTCACATTCCCACATTCTTCACACCTCCATTCATACTTCACTGGCTCAGAGAAGTTTCTCCCTTCACCTTGAACTACATAAATCTTTTCTCTCTGTCTCTCTGTCTCTGCCTCTGTCTCTGCCTCTCTCTCTCTCTCTCTCTCTCTCTCTCTCTCTCTCTCTCTCTCTCTCTCTCTCTCTCTCTCTCTCTTTGGTTTTTTGAGATACAGTTTCTCTGTATAACAGTCCTGGCTGTCCTGGAACTCACTTAACTCACTTTGTAGACCAGGCTGGCCTCTAACTCACTGAGATCTGCCTGCCTCTGCCTCTGCCTCCCAAGTACTGGGATTAAAGGCATTCACCACCACTGCCCAGCAATCTTTGCAACTCTTAAGGACTTCTGCACCTGTCTTAACACTGATCACCAGAGCTGTACTGTTAAATGTTTGTTTGTTTTTTTCCCAAATGTATCTTTCCCCCAGCATACAGTGTTTCTAGCAACTTCTGCCCATCATCGCATCCCCAGAACAGAGCACTGCTCTCTACCTAGTTAAGGCATCTATAGACAATACGATATCCAGGTTCCAGCAAACACTGGGCAAAGGTGACTCCAGTTTTTAAGAACACACTCCAGAACTGGGACTATTCTCCCACACACCAGATCTTTAAATCAACATAGGATTTTTCCAGGCTGGCCTGGAACTCACAGCAATCCTCCCACCTCAGGCTCGCAAGCATGGGATTATAGGCATAAGTAACCACAGCCAGATGAGTCAAGCAATTCTTAACAAAAGTATTTCAACTAATTCATTCAATGAGGAAATACCACAAGTAGTAGAGAAAGGTCAGGAAAATAAATTCAATTTCTCAATTTCACAATGTTGAAGAGAAAGTACTTTTTGTTTTTTTTCCTTTTTTTTTTTTCTTCAAGACAGGGTTTCTCTGTGTAGCTTTCCTGGAACTCACTCTGTAGCCCAGGCTGGCCTCGAACTCACAGAGATCCGCCTACCTCTGCCTCCCAGTGCTGGGATTAAAGGCGTGTGCCACCACCGCCCGGCTCAAAGTACTCTTAACCCTTAAAAAAGAAGACATAGTAAATTTCAAATATAATTAGCAGCCCTTTAGACCCACAGGTTCCACGTCCATGTCCAATTAACTGCACATCAAAAGCACATGGGAAGCCAGGCAGGAGACTTAGAACTTAAATTCTAGTGCTCGGGAACTGAGGCGGAAGGATGTCCAGTTTGAGGCTAGCCTGGGCTATGTACTAAGATGCAGGCTAGCCTGGGCTATACTGTGTAATCTATCTCTAAAAGAAAAAAATAAAAGTAAGGAAAAATATAGGGGGTGGGCTGTAACGTCACTGAGAATGTACAGATTCCCTTTGCCATCATTCTCTAAACAGTACAGTCAACAACTATTACACAGCACTTCTGTTGTAGTCAATACTATTAGTAATCTAAATATAATTCAAACTACATGGAAGAATTGTGTAGTTTGCATGCAAATACTACGCCATTTCCACAAAAGACCTGAGAAGCCAGGTATGGTGGCAGACTCATTATCCCAACACTTGAGAGGCTGAGGCAACAGAACCACAAGTTCCAGGCCATCCCAGGCTACATCATAAAGCTTAATCTCAAAAAAAAAAAAAAGGAAAAGAAAAAAATCTTGAAAATCTTCAGATCTCTGTACTTGTGGGGTACTGGGAATCCTAAAACCAATCTCTAGGAATACCAAGATTAGTTCAATGTTAAATATATAACTGCAAATATAAAATATCAGATTCTCCAAACTTACTGGAATTCCTTGTAACTGTGGTTTATCTAGAAGATTATGGAGTTCATTTCGAGAGGCTTCTATTTTTTCACGATCTGCAGCATCTATCATGTAACTTAAAAAACAAAGCGATCTCAACATGCCATCTCTATGACTCTCAATGAACTAGGATTATAGACTTTAAATTTTCTTAATATTTACAATACTAAAAGTGCTAACCAAAAGAAATTAAGTCTTACATTCAGCATGAATACTTTTAACTACATTATTCAAAGACTAATTAATACATGTTACACTTTGGAAAACATACTGAACAGCACTCAGCTGAATAAAGAAATCAATAAATCTCTTATTCTATGATTTTAAAAAATCCCATTTTAATGGAATTATACTGAGATATTAGCTAAGAAAATTACTGTCTGAGATAATTATTAAATCTACCTTTGGAAGTATTAAAAAGCAATTTTTTTCTTTCAAGACTAATCTGATAGACCAGAAAAAAAATATCTCACCACCAACTTACACAATAGCATTGACTCCTCTGCAATACCGCTCCCACATGCTCCGGAACCGGGGTTGTCCTCCTATGTCCCAGATCTTGAATCAAAACAAGGCAATTCTTAATAAGGGCATTTCAAGTACTAATGAAGGTACTACCAGAAGTGGAGAACAGTCACAAAGACAGGTCAAATGTTACAGAACCAGAGTACTCCTAAAATCTCGAATCCAAACTCAATCTGAGATATCTTGGGGCCCCTTCTCAACTCTAAATATATGAATGATAGATCTAAAATTCTGCTTGAGCAGTGACTTGGTTAAATTTGGCAACGTGATAATAACTATTACCCAAAACATTTCTAATCATGAATATATACAACTTTAAGATAATAACTACTTTAACATCTACAAAAACATGCAATATCCAGACTTGGGTGCCAAGACAAAAAAAAAAAAAAAAAAAAGAACTGCTCAGGATCTCCTAAACTTTAAGTGTGTCTTTTTAAATTATTCTGTAAGTAATAAAATCAGCATTCCTTCCCTTGGAGTTCTCCACAATAATCTCACTGTTTTACCTGCTCTATAGGCACTGTACTGCATATGGCCACATACAACTCCTGAGTTGTGGCCTTCTTTAAAGTAGTTTCCAACTGAAGCACTGACACTGGTAAAATGCATAGACACACACACACACACACACACAAACACAAACACACACACACACACACACACACACACACACACACACACACACACACAGGCAGCCAAATGATGAGTGTCATCAGAAAAGGCGAAGAAAGAACTTAGCAAGCAGATCTGTCAACAAGAACTGGGTAAAATGTTCACATGGCTCAGGCTGAAGGTCTTAACTCGCAGGAATTACAAAAGGAAAACCAGAGTGACAAGAAAAGATTAAATCCCCTAACATTCCTACAGTCCAAGAACTAAAAAGAAACTATGCTAAAAGTGAGTTACACTTTTCCTATTTTAGTTTCAACTTTAAGCTTAATAATGTAGAAATTATGATATTTGCTACCACAAATACACTAGGATGACATTATTGGAAGTAATTACTATCTTTCAATATACAACACTGCTCAGACTGAAGATGGGACTGTTATATTTTGGAATTCTTCAGATATCAAATGTTACTTCTACTAACCCATATGGTAAGATGACTTTTATGGACACTTAACTACATTTCAACTCTTAAACACTTTAACCTATCAGAAAACATAAATAACTGACTTGCAGTCTTTTCGAACAATCCAACCATTACTTGGGAATTATAAACAGCAGGTAAAACCTGAGGAACAGAAAATTTAAATCAAGTATAAAGGGAGGGACAGGGCAATACATGCATGTATGTATGCATACATACACAAACACATACATGCATGAATACATAAACACACACATGCATAGAAGCCAACGTACCTTTATTGTGACGTTACCTTTAGTTACTTTCCTCATGTTGAAGCCCACCGTGGGTATCATATCTTCACTGAATTGACCTGACTAAACAAAATAAAACATTTTAAGTTAGGTTAATCAATAATAAAGAGCCATAACATCATATGCTTCTAGTATCAACATTGCATTTGTACCTACTTTTTTTTTTTTTTATTTATCTATTCATTTTACATCCTGGCCACAGCCTCCCCTCACCCATCCCCCAATCCCCTCCTCTTCCATCTCCATCCAGAAAAGGGCAAGTCTCCTATGTGTATCAATAAAACATGGCCTATCAAGTTGCAGTAAGGCTGGGCAAGGCAAGGGTCCCAAAAGCCAGTAATAGAGTTGGAGACAGCCCCTGTTCCCAAGGTTAGGAGTCCCCCAAGAGGACCAAGCTACACAACTGTAACATATAAGCAGAGACTCACAGCCAAACATTAGGTGGAGTTGGGGAATCCTGTGGAGGAAGAGGAGAAAGGGAGTGTGGGAGTCAGAGGGGTCAAGAACACCATAGAAAGGCTCATACAATCAACTGACCTGGGCTCAAACAAACAAACAAACAAAAAAGGACATTTTGGATATGTACTGGTATTTCTTACAGATTTTCCTAAGTTTAAAAACAGAACTTTGCCAGACATAGTAATGCACAACTTTAATTCCAGCACTTGGGAGGCAGAGGAAGGTGGATCTCTGTGAGTTCAAGGTCAGCCTGGTCTACATAGTGAGTTCCAGGCCAGACAGGTCTATATGTAGTGAGCCCCTTTCTCCAAATAAAAAGCGGGAGTGGGGAGCTGGAGAAATAGCTCAGCAGTTAAGAGCACTAGCTGCTCTTCCAGAGAACCAAGGTTTGATACCGAGAACCTACATGGCAGCTCACAACCATCTATAACTCCAGTTCCAGGGTTTCTGACATCCTCTTTTGGACTATGTGAGCACTACATGCACATGGTAGAGTAACATACTTATATACATACAGGCAAAACACCCACACTGAATTTTATACATAAAAATAAAAATAAATCTTTAAAAATGCAGAGGAAAACTTTTTATATAACATATGAAAATTTTAAATTTCTCACTTTTACAAATATTTTTAAAAAGAACTGAGAATCCCAAAGTAAAGCAGTTTTAACTTCAGTGGTTAAATTTCTTTGGCAATAAATGTTAAAATTTAATTCTGAAACAAACAACACCCCAAATAGTTCTTAGGGAAGAAAACTACTGATAAGCAGTTTGAGTTTGTTTCTAATAAGGTTTATAAAATATACTGTAATATAAAACTTTATGAATCAACTTTGTTCTCTTTTTAGCTTTTAACTTTAGTGGTTATGTTAAGACTAAAATTAGATGTTTTACAATAGTATTTTAGTAATATTTTACATTCACAATGATCATCCAGAGCCAGCAAAATGTCTCAGTGGATACAAGGTGTTTACCACCAAGTTTGGTGACTGAGTTCAGTCACTGGGCCCAAATGGTGGGGGAAAGAGCTGACTTCTGCAAGTTATCTGAACACACATGCCATAGGCATGTGAACACTAAACACATAAATAAATGTAACACTTAAAATAATGTTCCTCTTTGGAATTTGATTATGTACTTTTAGAAAGTTTCCATTTCCAACTGAACAACCAATAACCATTGTATCACGCTGCTTTTAAATCCACCCTTCCCTAATTAGAAATGGCATGCTAAATACCATACACAGAAAACTATACAGCCGGGTCCTCAATTTTTCCCATTACTCTATGTATTTTTGAATAAACAATAGGCTTGTATTATACTAAATATTACAATGTATCAAAGATCAAGAATTTAGAATGCTTTCAAATTGTCTTGATTCATCTCCCACATTCCAAATAAAACTTAGAAATTAATAACTTCGTTAACACATCAGTCAGAATTATAGCTACCCTTTGTCAACAACATTCAGGAGTTACTGGCTATCAAGTCATTCCACAGAGGCACCTGATTTATCCACTCAATTATTTCAATCTTCACCAGCTTTCAGTACAGTGTCATATTATTCAAGAGTCTCACATTTCACACCATATCCTCTGATGCTATTGTGAAATACAATACTACTGAACCATAGTTAATACTAAGTTTATATTCTAGACACTTTACCAACTATCAGCATTTCTCAGTTGAACTGACTGACTTCTGAGGTCAACAATGTGCTGGTTAAACAAACAGGACTATTTCCAAGAGACCAGTCAAACAAATAAGGTTCTTATTTTCTCCCAAGGCCTAACACTGGCTAATTGTGTACTGTGACCTTATGTTACCCACACATGCATTCTGTAGTTTTAAGTCTCAGCACACAGAACTTCAATTTTACAAATTAATTTCATATGCTAAACTCAGGCAAATTTTTTTTTTTCCTATTCAGTAGTGTTTTGGTTGATCCAGTTAGGAAAAAGTTAACAGTAACTGAAATCACTATTTTCAATTATACTTAAAATTATTCTCAGAACTTGCACACACGATAATTGTTTGCTTGAAACATTCTTACCAAGTAGCCCAGGCTGAACTTATGCCAATACTCCTGTCTCTGCCATCCGAAAAGCTGGAATTACAGTCATGAAACACTACATCCAACCCACATGAGTTGTACATTTAAAAAAAAAAAAAATCGAGTGCTAGCTGAGCCATGGTGGCATAAACCTTTAATCCCAGCACTTGAAAGGCAGAGGCGTATAGATCTTTGAGTTCAAGGCTAGCCTGGTCTACAGTTAGTAGCCAGAGCTACATAGTGATCCCTTATCTCAAGAAGGGCAACAAAACCTAGTGCATAGTCATGATGTGCCATATACACAGAAGCACAAAAAAACATGTTTCACATCACTATTGATTAGAAAATGCAAATTCAAATCACAGAGGTACTATCACACACACACTAAGACAGCTACTAAGAAGATAAAAAAATTAAAATTCAGAAAATAAAGCTGGGCAGTGGTGGTGCACGCCTTTAATCCCAGCACTCGGGAGGCAGAGCCAGGCAGATCTCTGAGTTCGAGACCAGCCTGGTCTACAGAGCAAGATCCAGGACAGGCACCAAAACTACACAGAGAAACCCTGTCTCAAAAAACAAAACAAAACAACAACAACAAAAAATTTAGAAAATAAATGTTACTAGGCTTGATGGCATACACCTGTAATCCCATCTTGACCCAGTAAGCTGAGACAGGAGGATCAAAAGTGCAAGGCCACAGTCTGAGTTACATAGGGAGATCCTGCCTCAGAAGAGTATTGACAAGGATGTAAAGATACCGAAACCTTTGCTGTGTGCGATGGGTAGGAGACCATGTTACACGGCTGCTCTGAGAAACAGGGTGGGGATCCTCAAAAGGAACAACAGCACTTCCACATGCTACGGTCTGGATACGCCTTAACTTTGCTGCCATGATTCATGCTGGAAGTTTGGTCCCACCGTGGTCACAGTGAGTCCCTTACAATGTGGGGTCTGGAGGGTGTGCTGGTCATCGGGAGTAGAGCCTGAGAGAAGACAGTGGTCACTCACATGCCAGAGCTGAGAGAGCAGCACTACAAGTGCTGAAGCCTGACCCTGAGTCCTCTCTGGTTTCCTGCCTTGCAGTGTGATCATATCCTCTTAAAAATGCTCATCCCACTGTGATGCCAGCTGCCAAGAGGTTCTTCCCAGAGCCAAGCTGAAGGAGGTATATGCCTGTGAGCACCTGAAAGCTCTGGGTTAAATTGTCATCTTTTCTCTATAAAGCTAAAGCTATAGCCTGAATTAAAGGTGGCTGGAAAGGGGGCTCATTTTTACTTTTCTAACCCCCCCTTGTTTTTTCACTTTAGGGGTATACTGTTTTCTCCCAGTTTCCTTCTTCCTCTCTGAATGACTAACTGTAACTTGAAGTGCACTGATGGTGCAAGAGGCCTGTCATCCCAGGACTCAGGTAACTCAGGCAGGAAGATCATGAGTCTAAGACTACCTGGGCTACACAGTGAAATCCTTTCTGAAAAGAAAACCAAAGCCAAACACAAAAGACCATATATATTATGGTTTCATCTTTACAAAACATCCAGAAAGGGGAAGGAAAGTAGACTACTGGTTATCTGAAACAGGGACTAGGAATGAAGTGGACATACGAGATCTTATTAAGGAAAGAAAATGTCAGAGAGAGATGGATGCCACAGCTGTGCAACTCAGACCATTTGTTGAAATCACTGATTTGTACATCTAAAATTGATGAGCTTTATGGTATGGAAACTGACACTTCAGTAAATTGTTAACAACGTGAAAAGGACCTAGCACTGAAGATATCACTTAGTAAAGAGCATTCGCCCAGTTTTGTAAAGGACTAGGTTTGGTCCCCGGCAAGAAAGTAAGAAAACAGAAAGCACTGACCCACTCCCCATGTACCACCCACTCACTCACTCCCTGGCCACACCCCCAGTCACAAATAGGAGGCAACTGTCAACACAAAGCAGACACCAGCAGAGACAGAAACCAGATGCACAGCCCTCACACAAGCCTCTGAATAATCATGTTTTCTTCAGTTCACAAGCACAGGATGCTCTGGACTGAGCTAAGAACTCACAACCCACGTTCCAGAACTGAACATTTATGGAGATGAACCAACTGCCCTGGTGCTCACCTGAGCCTGAAGTAACATACTCACACGAGATGCTTTAGAAAGCCGGTTTGGGTGGCAGCAGTAGACAGTGACAGGCGTTAACCTCCCATCTTCCAGCATACTGGCATTTTACTAATTAAGCATTTTCTCCTCCTGTCACTGGGCTTTCTTCAGCTGCAGGACAACCAATCTCCTAAAGTCCCAGATACTTTAATATTGTCACCAAAAGTGAATTAATACTCCATACGACCCAGGGACTATGCTTCTGGATACAAACCCAAAGGAACTAAAAAAAAAAGCAAGGAGTCTAAGAGGTTTTGTAGATTCATGATCACAGCGGCAGCATTTAAAATACCAAGAGGTAGACAGACCCACAAGTGCATGAGGAGATGAGCAAACAAAATGTGGTACACACTTACAACAGAGTCACAGCCTTGGAAAGGAAGAGGTCCTGACACATGCCAGATGAGCTAAGTAGACTATGTCAATCATGAAAACGACAACTAGCACACGATCACCTTGAATGAGGTACTCAGACGGTCCACCAATGACAGTGGTCAGCAGGCAGGCAGGCAGCACAGAAAGCTTTCTAAATAAACACACTTGGCTAACTTCTCACACACAATCTATGGACTATGAGTCGATGTTCTTGCGTTAAGGGACTTCCCAACCCAACAACAAATCTCACTGAGGGGTTAGGTGTAGGCCATTCAAGTATGGCAAGGGGGAGAAGAGGAAGGGAAAGAAAGGGAAGAAGACCCTACCTGTGAATGGTAACACATAGCTAGGATGCCAGCACTCTGGGAGATTGATCTGATAGGATCAAACGGCTCCTGGTACAGCAGTATGGCTTGAATTCAACTCCCAATGGCACCAAAAGTAAATAAATAGGGCTGGAGAAATGGCTCAGCAGTTAAGAGCACTGGCTGCTCTTCCAGAGGATCTCACCAGCACCTATCTGTCATGTCAGCTCATAGCCATCTGTAACTCCAGTTCCAGGAAATCTGACACCTTTTCTGGCCTCCAGGCACACACATGGTGAGCAGATATACATGCAGGAAGAATACCCATACACATAAACAAAACAAAATAAAATTATTGAAGGGGCTGGATTGATAGCTCAATGGTTAAAGAGCACTTGTTGCTCTTGCAGAGGACCCAGGTTTCAGTTTCCATCACCACATGGCAGCTCACAACCATCTTTAACTCCAGTTCCAGAGGATCCAACACCCTCTTCAGGTCTCTGTGGACAGTGCATGCAAGTAGTATACAGACACACACTCAGGCAAAACATCCATGCTTGTACAAAAATTTTTAAGATTTTTTTAATGGGGGGAGGGGGTGCTAGAGAGATGGCTCATCAGTTTAAAGCACTTGCTACTCTTACAAAGGACCTGGGTTCCATTCCCAGCACCTTACAATGTCTTCTATTAACTGTACCTAGATTTAGAACACAAATAGCTTTGCCACACAACACCTTTTGCCTATAAGGAGCAGAGCAAACTCTATGTCTACACTCAACCATAAGTTACTTCAGAAATAAATGACTACAAATCAGATTCAAATTTCCTTCACTATTCCAAAGGACACTGTGGTAGTTTGAATGTAACTGGCCCCCATAATCTCATAGGGAGTGGCACTATTAGGAGGTATGGCTTTGTTGGAGTGTGTATGGCCTTGTTAGAAGTGTGCCCCTGTGGGGGGTGGGTTTCAAGGTTTCCTATCCTCAGGATATCGCCCAGTGTCTCAGTCAACTTCTTGTTGCCTGCAAGTGAAGACGTACCCAGCACCACATCTGGCTGCATGCTGCCATGCTCCCTGCCATGATGAAAATGGACTGAACCTCTGAAACTGTAAGGGGGCCACCACAATTAAATGATTTCCTTATAAGAGTTGCCGTGGTCATGGTGTCTTTTCACAGTAATAGAAACCCTAGCCAAGACAGACACTAGCTTACAAATGTCTTCTAATAGAAGAAAACATGTTTTATAGTTTTTGGAGAAGGGGGAAAAAAATCTTGACTTTAAAATTTCCTGTTTGCTGTTGTTTGGAGTGGTAAGGACTGATTTACAATCTACTTCAATGTTTTCACTGTAACTGAGAAGCCAGAAAGTGAACTGTATGCAATGCATTCTTTCAAGTCTAAGCTCTTCTTTGTTTGGAAATGCATATACCACTACAACATGCTTCTCTACAGCAGCTGCCATTGCACACATATCATACTAAGGTATAGTATTCTCTCTGGAAGGGGCAAGAAAGCTCATCCCATAGTCATCTATTCTAATAGCAAGATCATGCAAATCATTGTCTCCTCCTTTCAGAACACTTGGGCCAATCATCTTTTTAATAAACAACCCCAAAACAATTATCAGTTCTCATCTTCATGAACCAATTAGAATTCACTTCCAACTGCAGATATACTTCCTCCCTACAGGACATTAGCTTAAAAATACAAGTTACAAGATTCATCTTGGCAATTAAATCTTATAATCAAAACACAAAGTCCCTCAATATTCCCACAACCTTTGAGTAAGAACTCTCTTCAGTACTATAAGCAAAGTGAATGAAGTAGTGTGCAAAATTGTGAGCTGAAACTTCCCATATCTCTACAGATATAGTCATCTGAGGCATTCTTTCTCTAAGCACTCCAAATTCTCCACATGGGCCATCACTCCAGATAAGTCAAACTCCAAAATGTGTTTCTCTGAAGCAAAGAAAATCAAATAAAACTTGGTGCAAAATCCTAACAATGCAAGATTACTCTTTCAAAACCAGTATAATTGGCAACACCAGGCTCAAAAACAATCTTCAAACTAGTCAGAAAATACGTGGCAGAAACAAAGGCAGCCTTCCATTCATGCTACAGATAGGCCCCCTGTACAAACAGGCTCTCTGTGCAGACATACTGGCATGTAGCCAGTTTCATCTCTACCAATTCTAATCAACTGGCAATGGCTTCAACCACCGAGTGAGTTGTTTTTTCATCTTTAGTGTCTGCATAGATGAAAGAGATGTTTACTAGGTGTTCAAGACACCGGCCAAAGTAAGACACTCTGCCACAGTGTCACTGATCAGCTATTCAGAGCCTCCCTTTTATATGTCTTTGACAGCATGCATAGATAATGAACTGTGCTCTTTCCTCTGTGGTCTTATAAACCCATACAGGTATTTTGCCTCTCCCATTATGCGCCCAGTTAATCATTCACTCATTTATTTAATGAATAGAGGGGAAAGAGAAACTAAGAAACAAATATAAAAATACTGGTCAAGAACTATTAATATAGTCTACGCAAAAGAAGTAGTAATAGCGAGCAAAAGGGTATCCAGTAAAATCTTCTCTGAAGTGGTGACATTTACATCCCCTAAAGATAATATAAACCTGTTGGACAATTATAGATAATGATACATATTGCCCATTTCATAAAGCTACAACAAGGGGTTTTGAATGTTTTCACTATAAAGAAATAACAGGGGCTCGGTGCTGCTTAGTGGTAGAGCACACGTATAAGGCTCTAAGCACATATAAGACTGTGGGGGTTACATCCCCAGATGTGTTTACCTTGATTTAAACATCAATGTAGTATATGACTGCACATGAATTGCACATCACATGGCTCTATATAAATATGTAAAAATTGTTGTTTTCATGTATCATTTATAAGAGTAACTTTTAAAGGACAATTAAAACTCTAAGACAGTTGCCACATATCATACTGATTGTGCTGCTTGAAAATGAGTCTAGATTCTAAGCCTCAGCTCAGCTATGTCACTTTTGATCTGCTACTGATATAGAAAACTAACAAACTCTCTCACAGAATGGACACATGATCTGTCTCTTTATAATTGCTTTTCCTAAGTGTCTACACTAGCTCCTGTCTCATTGCTTCAAATGCTTACTGCTTCCTTTCCTCTGGCTTTTTCTCCTCTTCTTCGTCTCAAAAGCCAGAGATAAGCATTTTTGTTCCTTAACAAAATAAATAATAATAAATAATAAATAATAAAAAAAGTACTGCATTTCTTTTATCTGTGAAGCACACCTACACTCAAACTGGATCATCTGGTATCTAACTACTCACAGCTGCAGTGTTCCCATGAACCACTGCCTCTGATGAGAAGCTTTGAGACGTAAGCAGGTTTGAAGATGTACTGCTGTGACTGATGCAATAAAAAGCTGAATAGCTAACAGCTAGGCAGGAGAGATAGGCGGGACTTCCGGGCAGAGTCACCAGTCAGATGCGGAGGAAGCAGGATGGGCAGTACTGAGATGAGTTAACAGCCTCATGGAAGAATGTAGATTTAAAAATATGTGTTAATTTAAGTTATAAGAACTAATTAGAAACAAGTCTAAGTTAAGGCCAATCTTTTATAATTAATAAGTCTCTGTACATTATTTGCAGGGTGGTCCCAACGAAAAAGTACTACTACAAATGGCGTCCAATGTGCAGCACATACACAGAGCCCACTGCTCAGAGTACAGAGGTACGGCTCCTTTAAGAGGCCCTGCTAATACTTGGGGGGAGACGAGATAGAAACTCGCGCCTCAGGTGGGACACAACAGCTCCCCAGAACTTAGGCAATTAGGCACAACTGAGATGCTTAGGCAGACCTGCTGGGGACGGAGCCAGCTGCCAGCACCAAAAGCTCAATGTGTGGTAGAGGGCCTACCTAGCAGGTTAAGGCCTGGTTCACACGGTCAGAAAAGGCTACAGATGTGCAAACCGTCAGGTCTAGACAAAAAAAAACCTCTGAACAGATAGAATATGCTTAAAAATATGCCTAGATGCTAAACAAAGAAAAAAATAGGTATAGACAGTCATAAAAAAATAGTTTAAAAATAATAAAGTCTTTAAAGAGAGTAAAGTATTAAAAAAAAATAAGCCACATAAGGATGAGAAAAATTATAACACAGGCATTTTGGACCTATATGGTGCTTTGTTAATTCTGGACTTTTTGAGTGCTAATGAACAGGGAACGGCAGCTGCTGAGAGACACTGGACTGTGGAAAGAACTGCTGAATTAAAGCAGCTTATGTACTTTAGGGAAGTCTTAGCTTCAAAAAGGAGATCAGGAAATATGTTCAGTTGGGGGAGAGGTTGTGTCTTTGTTTCCACAAGAAACAAAAAGCTGTGAAAGTCTTCAAAATGAATAAAGATCAGATTTGACCAAGGAGACCTCCTGAAAATCTTGGCTACAGGCATGAAAAAAAGAAAACAAGAAAGACTACAGGACAGGTGGCATATACACTGATCCCTCTACTATGGGAACAGCTCTGAGTCTGGATGATACATGATAAATCTTGTTGGCTACAGAGTCCTCGTGACTTATTATCACATACCATCCTTTCAAATGGCATGGATAGAGGTTTGGTTATACATTCCAAACAAACTTATAAAGTTAACAGATGCCTTTTACCTGCTCAAACATAAAACAAAAAAGTCATCTTTAGCTGACTTGTACACACCATACTTTTCATACTTGCATTAATGCAGATATGTATGTTACTTTTAAGTTTGTGTTTTCAGGGAAAAAAAGGGGGGAGGGGTCAGACACCAATGAAGACAAGTAGCCCACACGATCCAGCCTCTCAGAATGCCTGTTGCAGTTTCCTCAGAGTTCTGCATCCAGAACAACTCCAAAGCTGCTGGCTGAGATGGTCTGCCCTCACACACTACTCCAGCCAGGACTTCAGATAAGCCCCACACTTTCCCACTACACAAAGCCTGGACAACAAATGTTATGGCTAATTTTCCCAAGACTTGACTATTATCTCAATTTTCTCAGGCACCATCACCCCCAGACAACAGGAAGTAGTGAAGAGAACACAACACCCTCATTCCCAAGAGGTGGGGTGGGTGTTTTTTGGTAGTTCAATGTATTATGGATGCTTATCATTGTTTAGGGGGACTGGTTGCAAGTTGTTGTTGGTCATGGCCAGGGAAAAAGCTGAGCAAAGGAGATTAGATTCAGCGATCTCTTTCTGAAAGGGAAAAGGGGAGAATATGGTATAGAGATGATGAGATAAAAGAATGGATTGTTGGGTCTACTTTTGAACTAAAAAACTACTAGTCTCAAATATTTTACATTGGTATGAATTTTTATATATTGATGCAATATATAAAAGGTTATTTTTGTTATACTGTATATATGTTTCTATTCTTGTTTAAGGTATTATACCTATGCAGTTCATTTAACAATGTAATGTAAATTTCTAGTCCTTGAAAGCTATTATTTTAAACTATTTAGGATAATTAAGAAATGCAGGTTAGTAGTCAGTCATCTATAATAATCAAATTTAGTCATGTTAGGTATGTTTTCAAGGTCATACAAAGACATATTATAGATAGATATGTGATCTTCAAACACTTCAAAGACCTATAGAATATGGCATTTAAAATGTTTTAATAACATAAGGCTTTTCATGACAGTGAAACACATCTGCTCCTGGCAGCACCAATTTATTCTGAAAAAGGATGTTGGGCACTGAAGCCTTGGTGGTGTCTGGCAGCCATGCAGCCACCAGAACCATCAAGACCAGAGTGGTCACTGTTTCCACCTAGAGTCAGGACGACATCCGGACCCAAGCTGCTACCAAGGGCCATGTCCAGGTCTGTGGTCCAACTGCAGCTGGAGTCTGTACTGATGTTTGTGGTCCATGTCACTTCAGGAGGCCTTAGAAACCAACAAAGATGAAATCAGAGGGCCATGCTAAGCCAGCCCCCCCCCCCTTCACTGGTCCTGGGAAAGCTGGCCTTGCCTCTTGCTGGACACTACATCAAGAGAGCTGGCCCCTGTACTCAGAGAAATGGCCCTACCCCTCACCACAAGCAAGGGTGAACTGACCCTGAGGGCATGGATGTAGGGAAGCTGACCCCGCCCCCTCATCTGAGGTGGGTGGCCCCAGTAGCCCAGACTGATCAGTTCAGCTACCCCCCAGGGCCCACAGCCAGGAGTTGGGTTGTCCCACTCCTAGCATCTACCCCATCTAGGCCCTGCTGGAGCTCATGAAGGTACTAGTCCTGTAGAACAACAGGATACCACAGAGAAGTTCCAGTGAGGATGCAGTGATGATGGTGTACCAGAAACCAGAGGCCTTGAACCAGACCAGTGACTCCTTGCAATGAACATTTGCTACTAAAGCTGATAGAACAAAAGGGTACACTGTGTGACACACCAAAGCCCCCAGTGTCACCAGGACAAATGAAGAGGTGTTGGAGAGGCAGGAAAGAAGGAGAAGGAAAGAGGTTTGTTGTTGTTTTGTTCTAGGTTTTTTGTTGTTGTTGTTTTCTTTGTTCTTGTTTTTGTTTGCTCACTTTGTTTTGTTTCCTGGGGGGGGGGGGCGTTGCAGGGGTAAGGGAAGGATAATGGGGAGACTGGGAGGTGAGCAGAATTGTGGAGAATAATGTGAAGCCCTCAAAGAATCCCCCCCCCCAAAAAAAAAGGATGTTGGGCATTGAAAAACCTCCATATGGAGTTCACTTTCTTCGTGGCAAAAGCTACGCCCTGGGCAAAGAAACTGCCCTTGACTCAACTGCTGACAATATGCTGTCCAAACTGGACAAGCAGGACACAAAAGAAAGCGACTGCTGAACTATGCCATGACAAGGTAGGAAAGTCCTTCAAAGCCTGCACTCCCAACCACTGAGCCATCTCTTAAGCCCCTACACTGCAAAATTTTAACCTTACTAAACATTAAAAAGAATTTGATAGTCATTGTTAACAAGATTATACTGGACCTTACCACTAGCCTAGCTATGAATCCTTATGCATTCCTTAATTTTATAATGTCTTATTTTCCTTTAATCAAAAACAGTCTCTATCCCAGGGGTTACTTAAAAATGCAATGGATTAAAGCACACACTGAATTTTTAATAAAATCTGCTACAAGGTAAGCATTAGTATTTGCTACCACACATGTCACACAGGGTCTACGTATAAGTGGTGTTGCCTAGTCCTTCCACTTGGACCTAAAACCATAGAGCAGTAGTTCTCAACCTTCCTAATGCTGTGACCCTGTAATACAATTCCTCATGTTGTAGTGATCTCCAACCATAAAATTATTTTCATTGCTACTTCATAACTTAACTTTGCTACTGTTATAAATCTTAATGTAAGCCAGGCGGTGGTGGAGAACACCTTTAATCCCAGCACTCGGGAGGCAGAATCAGGCGGATCTCAGTGAGTTCAAGGCCAGCCTGGTCTACAGAGAGAGATCCAAGACAGACACAGGCACCAAAACTGTAGAGAAACCCTGTCTTAAAAAAAACCAAAAAAACGGGCGGTGGTGGCGGCGCACGCCTTTAATCCCAGCACTCGGGAGGCAGAGCCAGGCGGATCTCTGTGAGTTCGAGGCCAGCCTGGGCTACCAAGTGAGCTCCAGGAAAGGCGCAAAGCTACACAGAGAAACCCTGTCTCGAATAACAAAAAAAAAAAAAAAACAAAAAAAAAAACAAAAAAAAAAAGTACAAATCTTAATGTAAGTATCTGTGTGTTCCGATGGTCTTAGGCAGCCCCTGTGAAGAGCTTGCGACTCAAATGCTGAAAACCACTGGCCTAAACTGGGTGCACAGGAGCTTCTGAGGTCTCTCAAAAGTGAGTCCCAGTTGGCAACCTAGACAAGGAAACCAGACCTCAAAGTACAAGCCCTCTGGCACTGCTCCCCAGCTGTGCTACTTGTTTCTGGCCAGTCCAGGGTGGACTCAGGCAGCGCAGATGCCAGAAACTGACAGCAGCAGGTCTAAGCAGAAAAGGGCTCCTTAAAAAGTCATGCCTGGTGTGAGGACAGGGTCCGTGGTGCAGGAGTATAGCACACAAGTGAGGTAATGCCCCAGAATATGTTTGCCCTCAGTCCTGAGAGTGGCCCAGACAAAACCAGGACTGGAAGCTGTGTATAGATGCCCTGACAGCCAGAGAGGAGGAAATCCTAACAGAAAGGAAACCACAGGACAAGTGCTGAGGGCCTGCACAAAAAACTGCTGACATTCCCCTCACACCAAACTTAAACTGACAAGAGAAGTGAGGAAAATTCCCCAGTGTGAGAGGACTTCCATGGGAGGAACACCCATGTTGACTTTCCCTCTCTTCTCTCATATCTAGAAGAGACTGAGTTGAGGGAATAATACAGTAAAGTGGAGACTAAAGCTAGAACTCTAACCAGATGATCTGGAAACAGGGACAGGGTGGGGTGGGGCAGACCCCAGACCTCCAGAGTTCTTCCTCAAGCAGTGACACACAAATGTTACCCTAAACATGGCTCTAAGAAGTGAAGTGTCCAGCAAAGCAGCACTCGGGTTCCCACGTGACTCCCAGAGTGGAGTATAGACAGAAATGATCCAACCAGCACAACGCAGTCTTTGAAATCTGAAATAACATTATCAAGACAGATCACAGAAGGCACATCTGGGCCTGAATTCTCAGACAAGTCCCTATTAAAGCAAATTCAAACAACAAATCACTCTTCTTCCTAAGATTTTGTTTTAGGTTTTGTCTTTTGAGATAGGGTCTGTATATGGTAGTCATGGATAGCTGGTACTGGCCTTAAGCTTCTGGTGAGCCTCCTGACTCAGCCTTTAGAATATTGGATTATGAGGATGTACGGCCATGCCTGGCTTTCTCCACAAGGTTTAAACAAAATCTGGAGTCTCATAATAATCTATACCCATAAGGTCTCACCAACATGACTGCCTAAACATGAGCGGAAGAACAACAACCAAAATACCAAAGTGGATGGGGTCTCAAGGTCTCAACACTATACAAAGAACTGCTGTGGAATGACGTTCTTTATGCTGTGGTGTGTTGCTCTGATTGGTTGATGAATAAAAAGCTGATTGGCCAGTAGCCAGGCAGGAAGTATAGGTGGGATAAGCAGACAAGGAGAATTCTGGGAAGAGGAAGGCTGAATCAAGAGACGTCAGCCCTTCGTCCAGGGAGCAGCATGTAATGGCACACAGGTAAAGCCACAGAACACACGGCAACATATAGATGAACAGAAATGGGCTGAGTTTAAGTGTAAGAGCTAGTCAGTGGTAGGCCTGAGCTAATGGCCAAGCAGTTTTAATTAATATAAGCCTTTGTGTGTTTACTTAGGTATGAGCAGCTGTGAACCCGGTGGGACACAGGAAAACTTCAGCTACAAAGAACAACAGGCAATTAGGAGTGGGAGAAATAGTCTTCCCCAGGAAGAGCACACCAACTGGTTATCTAATACCAAATAGTCAGTTCTGAAAACACATATACAAGTTAACATTATACAAACTAAGCAGGCTATATTTATGTATATACATACAGAAGATATATGTATATACATTTATGCATGTAACAATTAATGACAAAAGAGGCCATGAATTTGAAAGAGAGCAAGGAAGGGTACATGGGAAGGTTTGAAGAGAGGAAAAAGAAGGGAGAATATTTTATAATTATCTTATAAATAGATGTAATAATATTATATCCTCAAAAACAATGTTCAAAAAAGTGAATGAAATCCAATGGATGTGTGACACACCACCAAGCTGACCAACACAATTATGGAAATTCCAGATAACTCTAAGCAGTATGAACACAAAGAAACCTACACCAAGATATATACCATCAAACCATCTAAAGACAAGGACACAGAATCCTGAAGGCAGCAAAAGGGAAGCAATCCATCCCAGATTTGGATTAGCATATTTTTTATCATATTTTAGAGGCTTCACTGAGGGGTGAAGTCCAGAGACAGAACACCTTCTTAACATGCACTTAATACCCAATACCAAAGGACTGTTACTCAAAGTGCTAACAGTAGGCTGCAGGTGTAGTTCTGTGACGGACTTACCTAACCTCAAGAAGCCCCTGGATCTGATACCTAGCACCAGAAATAAAAATAAAAATGCAATATGGCATATGAACAGAATAGAGGGCTGTCTACATGATCATGGTGCTTGACAGTCACGCATGGTGATGGATGCCTATAATCTCAGCACTTAAGAAACAGAAGGAACCTAAGAGTTGTAGGCCAGTGGCTGGCATTAGATGTCTTCCTCAATCATTCCCCGTCTTTTTTTTTTTTTTTTTTTTGAGGCAGGATCTCTCACTGGAGTTAGATACCTGGCTAGACTGGTTGGCTGGCCAGCAAGTCCCAGGGATCCTCCTCTCCATCTCTCCATATGCTCCACACCTGAACTCAGGCTTGTGTGGCAAAGTACTTTACTGTACAGGAACAATCTTAGCACTCATCCTGAACTGTAAAATTTCCAAGTACAGTAGGAATCAATGGGTTAACAGTAACCTGAGAGACCCGTTTCTGGGTGACTTTTCCATGTTTCTCACATTTGCTTAATTGCAGACCTAAATAGCCACTAATGGATGCCGCAATTTCAAGCAGCAGAGTTTATTTCCCTGGAAACAGGATGAGACCAATTTGATGTTAAATGTTTTACCTTGAAATGCAAGCTGAACTTTGCCAAATGATTTTTTTTTTCTCCTTTCTGTTTTTTTGAGACGAGGTTTCACGTAGTTTAGGCTGGCCCCGAACTATGTAGTTGAAAATGGCCTTGAACTCCTGGTTCTTCTGCTCAACTTCCATGGTACTGGGATTATGGGTGTGCACCACCATGCATCATTTAGTGAAATTGAGGGTTTTAAATTTATTATTATTATTGGGGGGACATACATGCCCCAGTGCACAAATGGAGGTAAGAGGGTAGCTTTGAGGAGTGGGTTCTCTCCTTCCATCATACATTGGTTGTGGGATTAAACTCGAGTTTATCCGCTGAATTATCTCACCAGTCCTAATGATATATATTATTTTGAAAATACTGAATACATTCTAATTCCCCAAAAGTACTTTAAACTGCAATGCAAACCTTTCAGTTACTGTCTTAGTTACTTTTCTATTGCTGTGACAAAACACCATGACCTAAAGCAACTTATAAAAGAAAGCATTTAATTTGGAGCTCATGGCTACAGAGGGTGAGTCTATGATCATTATGATGAGGAGCATGGCAACAGATAGGTTGCCATTGCTCAGAGCTTACATCTGATCACTCTGATCCATAAGCTCAAGGCAGAGAGAGAGCTAACTGGGAATGGCATGGGCTCTTGAAACCTCAAAGCCACCCCCAGTGACACACCTCCTCCAATAAGACTACATCTCCAAATCCTTCCCAAATAGTTCCACCAACTGGAACTAAGCATTCAAATAGATGAGCCTATAGGGGGTATTCTCATTCAAACCACCACAGCCATGTTTGTTTAAGATATCAGTAGGACATTTCCATACTCACATCAGTCTCTCTCTCAAGCAGGGCACAGAAAACACCACAGATGACATAGGTTCTCTTTCAATAGCTCCTCTTCAATCTCTGGGTGTTCCTCAAGAAACAGTAAGAACTAGCTGCCAGTCCAATCAGCATTGTTTTACAGTGAAACTCTGCTCTTAAATGAAATACTTAGTCATAGCATGTGGCACAGATTCCAAAGAGGAGTGCTTTCTAGATACTAGCATCATTATTTATTCAGTAGCTGTCTATAATCCATTTACTACCATCAAGAGTATAGGGTGGCAAGAAACAGAAGTTCAGGAAGATGTTGTAGTAGCAAGAAAGTTCTTAGGGACACATGATTTCTTTATCAAGAATGCATCACTGCTCAAGCTAAATGTGATGGCACACACCTGTAGTCTCAGCACTCAGGAAAAGGAAGCAGGAAGATAGCCAGTTTATGACCAGCCTGTGTGTGCTACAGGATAAAATCTTGTCTCCAAAAAATAAATACCTGGATGGTGGTGGCACATATCTTTAATCCTAGCACTTGGCAGGCAGAAATGGATGGATCTCTGTGAGTTCAAGGCCAGCTTGGTCTACAGAGGGAGTTCCAAGACATCCAGGGCTACACAGAGAATCTCTGCCTCAAAAATCCAAAAATATATAGGTAGGTAGGGGGTAGGTAGGTAAGTAGGCAGACAGGCAGGCAGACAGACAGACGGACGGGTGGGCAGAAGGGAGGGAGGAAGAGAAGAGGGGGGAGGGAAGGAGCATCACTATAATTAGCTAAATAGCTATTGTTGGATACTATTCATAAAAATAGTAATGATGGTGGGCTGTGGATGCAGCTCAGGGGTAGCATGCTTGCTTAATAGGCATGAGGCCCTGAGTTCAATCCCCAGTAGCACATGTTAATAATAGTAACCTCAATAATAGTAATAGTAATGGTAATGCCAGCATATCATTCATTTCATTGACCTCATTTTACAGAAAAGGAAATTTGATACCAAGGTCACAAATACAATCCAATGGTGCCAAAACTGGTACTTTAGTGCAAATCTCAATTTTAGAAACCTTAAAGTTATGCTACACTTAAGTATAATGCCTTAAACACTTCAAGGTTATTTGTTCCCAGGCAAGGAAGAGTCATTACTTATAGGGAAACAGGAGTCAGTGTTAGCTTACTGGAGTAGTGACTGTTTGTCATCACCATGACAAAATGACAAAAGCCTGACAAGAAGCAACTTAGGAGAGACGAGCAGAGTTTTATTGGCTCATGGTTTGAAGACAGAGTGATGGAGGTAGGTGACAGCTGGCATAGTGGCAGAAGCCAATTGTGAGGGCCAAAGCCTGCCCACATCTGGACAAATAAGGAAGCAGAAATGGCTTGCCCCACCAGTGATCCTCTTCCTCCAGCAAGGCCCCATCTCCTAAAAGTTTCACAACTTCGACCGACAGTGCCACCAGCTGGGGACCAAGTATTCAAATACATGAGCCCGGGAGGCCATTGCACATTTAAAACACACCATTACAGAACAATAACAAAATGCACTCAGTAGCCATTCAAGAAGTTGTAAAGGGGATGAAGCTGCTAGCATTCTACATTCAACACTGACAAAGAGCATCAACTTAAAGCCACTGCAACTTCATCTACAAAGCCTGAGTTAGTAATGATAACCAAATTTGTCAACAGGAAAACAAACCAGAGAGATGAACAAATTGTTCAGCAGAAGGGCCTAACACATATATAGTGAGTTATGGCAAAGGAACATCACTTTAGTTTTTCTCTCTGAGAATGACCAAAAACTTTCAACAAGAATCAGAAATTAGTGCCAGGGATGGTAGATCATGTAATCCTAGCTCTTGGGAGACAGAAGCAAAAGGATAATGCTATGACAAACGAGGCCAGGCAGAGCTACACAACAAGTTCCAGGCTAGCTTGGGCTATATAGTGAGAACCTGCCTCAAAAAGGTACACAAAAATAAAAATAAATATTTAAATATTACCCTATACTGCTTCACTATATTGAGTCAGTAATTACAATGTACCTACAGAGTCATGTCCAGTGTTATATTCAAGGGCATACATACCAAGAGAGTATAATGTGCAAGCAGAGACAGGTGTGCAGATAATTACCACAAATAACTCCAATTTTGAACAAGTAACATAAAAAGAAAGCAAGGCATAATTACTTTTGCCTATATGAAAAGTTGAGGCAAGGCTTCACAGATCTAGAACCTGGATGTGTAAGCAACGTTATCTAAGAGAAAAGGAGCAAAAACAGACCAAAGTACTGAAGGCAAAGAAAATAACTTAAGGGGCTGGAGAGATGGCACAGTGGTTAAGAATACCAGCTGCTCCTCCAGAGGACCTAGGCTTAATCCCTAGCATCCACAAGGCAGATCACAGCCATCTTTAACTCCAGTCCCAGGTGATTCAATGTCCTCTTCAGACCTCCATGAATGCCAGGTATGCACATGGTGCCCAGACGTACATGCATACAAAGCCCCATACACATAAAGTAAATAAACACAATGAAAATAAACCAATAAATAACAAACCAACAGGAAAGAAAATGGTTCAGTACGTTGGTGTCTTACTCTGTCAGCACCACAGTCACACTTACAAAGATCTACTGTCTTTCTCCCTACACACATCTTGCTAATTTTCACCTGCAACTCTTCAGCCCCTCTTCCAAAGCTTGCCAAAAGAAATATCCAAATCTACAACTGTTGCTAGGAAGGCTACCACAGTCAAGAGACAACAGCAGTGGCCTTCCTTGTATGTAACAAGAAAGCTAAAGAAAGCATACAACACAGCAACTTCATAGGACCCTGTCTCACAAAGCAAGCAAACAAAAAACTGCTTCAGACTGGCATCAAACTCACAATCAATCCTCTTGTCTTAGCTTCCTGGCTGCTGGCACTGGAGGGACATGTGACAGTTTAGGCTAGCAGTCATTGATGAAGCTACTCTCAGGTCTCTTCTCACATGGTGAAGATGGTCATCACATACTTCTTGTCACCGTACCATTACAGTATTCATTGTAGAAACAACAATTTTCAACATGGGGTTGGAAATACAGGTGTCCTGTCCCTTGCCCCACTGTTTACAAGAGGTGAGATTACAAAAAGTTAACTAACCTTACTATTGTTCAGTTTTGATGTTTATTGAGACTCAAGAATGATATGATATGAATCTTTACCTTAGAACTCATAGGCTCAGAACAAAAATTAAACCACTAATGGCTCCACTGTTATGTGCTGGCTAGGAAACATCAGTGTCTTTCGAGGAAACAGTAAGATGGTTTGCAGCTTTATGGCACAAGATGGAAAGGAGACAAAGCCCACAGAAAGGAAAGACCTGGCCCCACAATGGTCCCTCTCTCCAGAATGAAAGAGCTCTGGACAGGGTATGCCTAGATGGGACCTTCAAGTAAGACTATAATGTTGCTTTCTATTTGTATGCACAGTAATTTTTCAAACTTGCAATCCTATTGCCTCAGCTTCTTGAGGAGCTGTTTATTAGCATGCACTGCCAAGCCTGCTTAAATGTGCTCTACTCATATTCAATCTAGTTAAAAAAGAAAATGAGGCTGAGAATTTAGCTCCATGGAAGAGTACTTGCCTAGCACACACAAGGTCCTGAGTTTGCTCTCCATGTTTGTAAGGAGGTGGAAGACTACTAGTTAATCTAGGGCTAAAGATCTTTTCATCGGTTTGTCTCAGTGATTAAATTCTAATACACTCAGAAATTTCCCAAGAACTAAGCAAAAGAGGCTTCCTAAACAAAAGCTACCAATCCTTAAAATATAATCAAGTGAAATTTGGACAGGAACTGAGCTTAAACACTAACCACCAATCCTTAAGAAATGACCAGTTATTGAATATGCACTAGCATAGTGCTAAGCAGTTGCTCATTTAATCCTCACGACTGTGAAACAGCTTAAAGATCATCTCATTTCACAGAGGAAGGAAAAGAAAAGTCAAGAGATATACTTCCCCAGATGAGATCTGGCCACAGCAATATTCAGATTCCAAACTGCTGGCTCCAGACCCGTTTTCTTTCTTTCCCCCATTCTTTTTGTTTTCTGAGACATTGTGTGGTGGTTCAAAAGAAAATGGTCCCCAAAGGAAGTGGCACTATTAGGAGGTTTGGCCTTGTTAAAGGAAGTGTGTCACTGTAGAGGCAGGCTTTGAGGCCTCATATATGCTCAAGATACTGTCCAGTATCTCAGGCCAGTTCCTGTTGCTTGCAAGATGTCAGACTATCAGCTACTTCTCCAGTACCATGTCTGCCTGCATGCCACCATATCCCACCATGATGATAATGGACTGAATCTCTGAAAACAGAAGCCACCCCAATTAAATGTTTTTCCTTTATAAGAGTAGCTGTGGTCACAGTGTCTCTTCACAGCAATAGAAATCCTAAGACACATGGTTTCATTTGGTAGCCCTGGCTGGCCTAGAAGCCACTACGCAGACACAGAACTCACAGCAATCTGCCTGCCTCTGCCTAGGAGCACTGGGATTAAAGGTGTAAGCCAGTATACCAGACATAAATAAAACTCCTACTGCTTAACAACTTTATACGTTGAGTACTGGAACACTAATGTAAGTTCTTAAATACCGTTTTTAATTTTATATTTTGGATACTACTGGTTTACTGGGGAACATGGCTTAGCACCGAGTATGTACCAAACACTGTTCTGGGCAGTTAGAGTAGTATCAGTAAAAGAAAGTCCCCACTCTTGAGGTGAGATTACAGTAGTGTAGTAGCTAGAATGTATGGTTAATCTTGTCAGCTTGACTAGACTGAGAAGTACCTAGAAGATCAGTAAAGCACACCTCTTGGGATACACACAGCTATGATGGCTATGTTCAGGTTCATTTTGTTTAGTTCAGGTTTTTGTTGTTGTTGTTTTGTTTTGTTTTTTTATTACAAACTGTTTGGTCTCTGGCTTAGGCTCATTACTACCTAGCTCTTACAACTGAACTCAATCCATTCCTGTTAATCTTTGTATTGCCATGTAGCTTCGTGCCATTACCTCTTCTCTCACATCCTGCTTCTCCTGGAAGCATCTCGGAGCATCTCCTTTGACTCCACCTTTCTTCTCTCTGTGGTGATATAGTGTGCACCCCAATAAAGCTTGCCAGAGGATCGGAGGACAGAGCCAGCCACTAAATTAGACATAGAAGTCAGGCAGTGGTGGCACACACTTTTAATCCTAGTACTAGGGAGGCAGAGATCCATCTGGATCTCAGTGAGTTCAAGGCCACACTAGGAACAGAGCCAGGCATGTTCTCAGCACTTGAGATCTCAGCACTTGAGATCTCATGCCTTTGCTACCAAGTATTTGGGAAGCAAACACGCCTTTAATCCAAGCACTAGGAAGTAAGATCCAGAAAGGTATATAAGGCTTGAGTAAACAGGAGGTCTTGCTCTTGAGGCTGAGGATTTCATAGAGGTAAGAATGTGGCTGGCGCTGGGCGTACACTTTTAATCCCACCACTTGGGAGGCAGAGCCAGGAGGATCTTTGCAAGTTCAAGGTCAGCCTGGTCTACAGAGCGAGATCCAGGAAAGGCGCAAAGCTACACAGAGAAACCCTGTCTCGGAAAAAAAAAAAAAAAAAGAATGTGGCTGGCTTGTTCTGTTTCTCTGATCTTTCAGCTTTCACCCCAATATCTGGCTCTGGGTTTTTGTTTTTGTTTTTTTATTAATAAGAACTTTTTAGATTCATGTTACATCTATCTTTCTTGAATTTCCTACCTGGGTCCATCCTGCCCTGCCATAGTTCAGGTTTTTTAAGACGGGGTTTCATTCTATAACCCAGGCTGACCTAGAACTATGTAGCTGAGGCCGGCCTGTAACTCCTTCCTCAGCCTCCTGAATGCTGGACTTCAAGCATAAGCCACCACACTGAGAGACTACTCCCCTGGATGACAGTATTACGAAAACCAGGTCAAAAGTAGGAGGGAGCACCTGGTTGGAGGAAAGTCATGACAGGCGAATCCTCAAGGGAGATAGATATAGATATATAGATATATAGATATATATAAAATCCCTGACCCCCTTCCTGTTTCGTCTTTCTGCTTCCAATGCCAAGAAGTTAGTAACAGGGCTGGTGAGATGGCTTAGTGGATAAAAAGGCATTACCACCAAGTTTGACAAGTTGAGTTTGATGGACCCATGTATGTATGTATGCATGTATGTATGTATGTGTGTGTGTGTGTGTGTGTGTGTATATATATATATATATATATATATATATATATATATATGGGGTGAGATTACAAACAAGTCAGCTAACCTTACTACTGTTCAGTTTTGATGTTCATATATATATACATATATATATACACATATATATGTGTATATATATATGTATATATATAAAGTTAATTGTTTTTCTAATGTGGATTTTTTGGGGAGTTGGTGGTAGATAAATGAAAAAATATATTGGTGGAAGAGCACAAGCATCTCATGCACACACACAATATGAACGTAAACAAATGTAATGTTTTAAGTTAGTATTAGGCTAAGCCACACAGTCTTGCCACTTTGATGTTCTGACTAAGAGCATGGGGACGAGCGAACACTGACTGAAGCCCCTGAAGTCATTAAGCCAGATTAAAGAACTATTCTTGTAAGATGAGGTATTGCAGCCACAGTGACACAGGAGTAACTAAAATAGACTCTTCCCACGTGCCCACTGCTCAAAGGGTTTTACACACTAACTCTGACACTCTGGTGTGCTGGTGAGTTTTTGCCAATGTGACACAAACATATCTGGGAACAAGGAGCCTCGACTGAGGAATCATCTCCCTCAGGATGACCTGTGGGTATGACTGAGGCACTTTCTTATTTTTATAAATTTTATTATTTAAAAAATTGCAAATAAAAGCATCACACACCAAAATTAACCAGACCCCAAGTCTATACAACCTAATAAACATATACAATTAGAACTGGCATTCAAAACAGAAGCTATGAAGCTTTATATTAAATTTTACACTTTCAGTATAGAATATTTTTCATTTACCCACAACAGAATTAACACTAGGAAAACAATTAGCTATATAGATATATATTTTTTAACTTGTATCCATTGCTTCATTCAGTCCTTCCTCATCCCCTTATACTTGGCTTTTCTTCTCTTTTCTTCCTGTTATTCTGTACCGACATGTATACCCACTGTGGGTTATGTCACCCCTGGGCAGGTGCTCCTGGCTATATAAGAAAGCAAGCTGAGCAAACCAGGGGAAACAACCTGTAAGTCACATTCTTCCACAGCTTCTGCTTCAGTTCCCGCCCTGACTCCCTTAGTGATGAACTGTTACCTCAAAGTGTAAGATTAAATAAACCCTTCCTTCCCCCATGTTGCTTTTGGTCACGGTGTTTATCACAGCAATAGAAAGCAAACAAAGACAAGAGGTTAAACTGCTTGGAAACAATAGCACAGCAGAAATCAAGACTTCTAGGGAGTGTAGCTAGCCCTCAGTTCTTAACCTCTATCCTTCTAACGCCTATAGTCACTTAAACATAGTTCAAATGAACTCAACCACATCAAACTCATATGCTAATAAATTTAGCCTCAAAAGATATTCTCATAGTAACACTATTTTTGTGCATGCTAAATTAACATTACTGTTACTAAGTAAATTGGTACAAAAGTATTTTTAGCATCATTCTGCAAACACGTGATTTCCTTTCTAACCCAGTTTAGAAGAGTCGATTTCTGGGGAAAAACGTTACTGCTTAGATACCTGGAACCCACAATTATTTTGCCAGTATTATTCTAGAGATATATTTACAGGCACATTGTTTTACAGTACTAGAGACTGAACCAGTCTGTATAGCCAGTATGTCAAGCTCTATCAATGAGCTACATCACCAGTCCCTTGGAGATTGCTAGGTAATCCCTAAAGCTCTATTAGTTTTTACGACTTAAAGTTTTTTCCAGATATAAAAATATCATTCATGGGCTGCAAAATGTCTCAGCAGGTAAAAGTATTTGCCACTAAACCTAATGACCAGAGTCTGACCCCCAGGATGCACAAGGTCAAAGGAGAAGACCACTAGCTCCCACAGGCTGTCCTTTGACCTCCACACATGCACACAATATATACAGAGAAGAAATAATATAAAAACAAAAAATAAAATCATACTAGTGTATTAAACTAGACAAGCTATGAAAATGGATCCAACTACAAGAGCCAGTATCTAATTTAAGAAACAGAGTAACATATACATACATATATATGTATACATATACATATACACACATACATACACACACACACATATATCACCTCAGAACATAAAGCTTGTGGTTTGGACTCTGAAGCCACTAACTAAATTGTCACCTCTTAGAAATATTAAATGCCTCAATTTTTTTTATCTGGAACAGTAGGCAAATAGGTTAATATTTTCCTCCAGTTTTTCTTAAATATGACCTTCAAGGATATAAATTAACTTACAATTACAAAGAATGTGCAAGTAATTTCTTAATCACATTGAGAGCATTGTGGAAGTCAGAGGACACCTTGCAGGTTTGTTCTCTCTCCACCACGTGAGTCCTGAAGACTGAATGCAGGTTCAGGCTTAGCAGCAAGCACCTTGACCTGCTGAGCCATCTCACTAGCCCCAAGTTACAACTTAAAAAATAAAAATCATGTGCTATAGCGTCAAAAGACAATGTAACTAGAAAATTTCCTTGAACTCTGAGTCAGAAAAAAAAAAAATGATTGTAAGGAAGGAGGCAGAGGCAAGCAGCATCCTACTACTAAACAGGACAAAAAAAGCATGAAAACGCCAGAAACCTGGAATATGTGATCCACAAGGGACTGTACAGCAAACTATCAGAAAGCTAAGAGGATGGGCTGTACTTACACAGACTGCCTGTAATTCAAATAAAAGATAAAGAAAAAAGCTGCCTGGAGTCCCAGTGCTGGCAGCTACTGACACATAAAAGGTACTCCTTAAAATGAGCTCAGCACAGAACACTAAGAAATGGAGGAGCAGTTTCTAAACGCTGCCAGTGCAAGAGCTGTTTGCCTTACACACAGCAAAGGAGGCAGTGCTCTGCTGATGTCCATCTCTATGTAGAGATGCATCTACTCAGAAGAGCTCAGCATTAGCACACACTTTCTAGAATGTAATTTGGTCACACAACAGAAGTGTGTTCAAATCTTCTGATCCAATGCCAACTAAGGAACTCATCCTTTAGAAATGCAGCTCAGATCGAGGTAAAATAGCAAAACCCTAGAAACCATGCATGTCCAGTGATGAGGAGATGATCAAATATAGAAACTGTGAAGCCCTAAAAAGTTTAGCTACAGTAGGCCACTCTGCTACATTCTGGCCCTACACTCCTCCTGTACAGGAGAAGTACCTCCTATCACTGCTGTGCCTTTCCCTAATGGTGGGCCTCCTGCAAGCCCTGAAGTGTGCCCACTGCAATCATATCAACAGTGCAGGTGTTTGTGAAAGCATCTACAGGTACACAGGGCCATGAGTGGTACTTGTGGGCAGTCACTTGAGGTGGCGAGGTGGGCGGTGGCTTCCAGGATATGAGAGATGCTACTCCTTGTCCTCCTGCAGCAAATGCAAAAAGTGGGTTTTACATGCTAAAAATGTCAAATTATTCTGTAGCAAACTAGCCTTTTCTTGCCTGGTTCTAGTGAATGCTGGTGATGGACCCTCTAGCCCTGGAGCATTTCAGCAACAGTCAATGATAGGACCATATCTCAAGCCCTATAGCCTGCTTTAAAAATTATTTTAATTCTAATTCTGTCCACGAATATACACCTGTGTGTGGGTATGTACCCAGGAGAGTCAAAGTGCCCCAGGAGGCAAGAGGCATCACATTAAACTAGAGTTACAAGCAGTTGTAAACTGCCTGATACTGAGAACTGAACTCAGTTCTTCTGCAAGAGCAGTACACTCTCTTAACGTTTGAGCCATCTCTCCATTCCCTATAGCTTGATTTTTATATATCATATTTATCTTTGCTCCTGAAAAAAAAAAAGTTTAGATACAGAAAAATGTCAGCATCATTATTAAAATAACAGTACAGTTTTAAACAGTTTTTAAGAGGTTATCACAATAAAACTTTGTTTACTGAGAGATGAGGGAGCACATGCCAGTGTCCCTTGTGGAACTCAAAGGGAAACTTAATACTGGGTCTCTCCTACTACGTGGGTCCCAGGGATGGAACTCAAGTTTGGTGGCTGAGTAATCTTGCCTGCCCACTACAAAATTTCTTAAAAGGTATTTGGATACACACTTGAAAAATATAAGACAGAAATGCTTTGAAACACTGGCTTGAGTTTATCTCAGATGATGGAAATACAAGTGGTTTCTTTTTGTATCATCTCTACACTGCCCTTCAAATTCCAAGTGGCCTATATTAACCTCAAGAAACAGGGCTACAGAAATGGCTCAGTGGCTAAGAGTATTTGGCATGTAATCATGAGGACCAGAGTTCAGATCCCAGCACCCCAGTAACAAGTCCAACTCACTGGCAAACATGTATGTGCACATAACCAAACACAGAGATACACATGAATAAATAAATTTTCCTTGAAAAAAAATCACGGAAGCTCTTTAGGACTTCCAAAACTAAAATTTATACAATATATAGGCACAGTTCACTCTGCCTCGTGTTCAGTGACAATCTGTGAGAAACTTGGGGAGTTCATTAACTTGTGAAACAGTCTCTAAACAGTCATCTAAAATGGATTTTTAATGAGAACATGGAGTTTTCAAGATTCTTAGATAACATAGAACAATAATGAGAGAATGGACAGGGGCAAAGAACCCTGAAGAGCTCCTCCGTGGCAGCATGCCCCAGGCTCCTTAACTATGAACCTAAGACACACTCACAGAAGACTAGCCACTTACAGTGGAGTTTTAGATCTGTTAAACATCTAAACTTAAGCCACAGCACATTTTTAACTGGTTTTATCACTATTACCCCAAATTAATTAAATAAGCCATGTTACAAAACTCAAGATTAAAACCAAGTATGATTATATTATATAGACTCAGAAAGCAGAAGAGTTATTTCAAGTTTGAGGCCAGCCTGGGCTATGAGGGGAGTCAAGGTCAGTATGGATACAGTGTCACCTTGTCTATAAATAAAAACTTGAAATTATTTCTGCTTCTAAATGTTAAAGGTAGCTCAATGGCAATGTGTATTATTAGCTAGCTAGGTATAAATATCCACGATTTTCCACTGCCCCTACCTTCCATAAATAAACATTTTCTCCTAATTTATGTCACTATAAGATGACTAGATTGGGGGTTAGGGATATAGTTGATCGATGAGTATTATCTAGCACTGTACAAACCCCTGGGTTCAATCCCCAGTAACACCACATAAACAATAAATGAAATCAGCACAGGAAATCAAAATATTCCTATACTTTATATATAGGGAAAGATTTTAATTATGTGTGTAAGTGTATGTCTGTGTGCCAATGTCACAGTCACACATAACTCAATTAACCACAATTTGCAGAAGTATACACAAATTTTTATGACACTATCCACTTTTAAAATATATGACACTATCCACTTTTAAAATATATGTTTTGTGAGTCAGTGTTCTCAGAGGCCAGAAGTGGGAAATGGGTCCCCTGGAGCTGGATTTACAGGCAGTTGTGAAGTCCCTGACATGGGCACTGGGACTGTATTCAAGTCCTCTGGAAGAACAGCAATGGCTTAGACATCTTTCCAGTCCCCAAAAAAAAGTTTTGGTTTTTTTGTTTGGTTTTTGTTTTTGTTTTGTTGTTGTTGTTGTTGTTGCTTTGTTGTTGTTTTTGTTTTTGGCAGGGTTTCTCTATGTAACAGTCCTGGCTGTCCTGGAACTCACTCTGTAGACCAGGCTGACCTTGAACTCACAGAGATCCACCTGCCTCAGCCTCCTGAGTGCTGGGATTAAAGGCCTGCCTCACCACCACCCTTAGAAAAGATTGGAAAAGGATCAAGATCTCCCAGTTCTCCACTCCATGATCCTAATCTAAGGTAGATTTTAAAAAGGAGAAGAGAAAAGTAGAAAATACATTGGCTTGAGCCCTGATTCTACGTCAGTTACCTGTCAGCTTTTTCATTGGAACCCTTGGACTATGTGGCTTTCCTAGCCACACTGGAAAAACAGGGGTAAGAAAAAAAAAAAAAAAAAAAAAAAAAAAAAGTTTCTACAAACTCTCAGACAACTAAGGAAGACATAGTATTACAGGCCTGTAGTACTAGTACACCAGAGGCTGAAGGAGAACGATCACCAGTTCGAAGCCAGCCTGAGCCTCAACCAAAGCCTATCTCAAAACAAAACACTCAAATCTCAAAACTAGATTTAGGCTTCCTCAATCTTGCCAAGTGTCTTTTCTTAATTCTCAGCAGTAATAAATTTATCCATGGATTAACTTTTTCAATTAATCACAATTTGCAGAAGTATAAACAAATTTTTATGACACTACCCATTTTTTAAATACATAATACTTACAAGAGTCTACCCTATAATATTTTGGCAAATGCAATTACATATTTCTTAGTACCTATGCTATGATCCATCTAAGTGTCCCAGTAAATGATTACTCAACAATGCCTTACATTACACATATAGGACATATGACTGATTATGCAATAACTGCACCACCGTTAACACAGTAATTGGACATTATTTTATCTCTAACACATATCATAAAATTAAAGTCTACGGCTGTTTCTTTCAATAACATCTAAAACAAATGAGAATATGCTGTACCTTATCTCATGTCTCTTAATAATTAAGATTTAAAAGCAGGAGAGAAACTGAGTATCTCTGTTCTTGAACAGTCCAACTTTTTGGGATTGGACCAAGACCTGCATGCAAGAAACTTAGCTTCACAATCTTTGTAAACTAAGTGACATTAATTAAATCGTCCTCAAATTCTTAGATGTACTGAAATTTAAATTAGATATTTACAATCCCACCACCTGGGAGAGTTGAGCAGGAGGACCATCAAGTGTTCAAGCCCAGCCTGGACTACGTAAGAGTGAGTTCAGGGACAGCCTAGGCCACAAAGTGCAACCCTGCCTCAAAAGAACAAAGAACAGATGAAAGAGAAACACAAGTTAAGCTAGTGTCTAAGGAGTCTGCCTCCCTTCTCAGCATTTGGAATCCCATCACCAACTACAGTCTAGATTTTTTTCTTCTTTTCCTAAATTATTTTTGTTCTGGGAGGGGGGTCAGGAGGGGGATTTCTTACTGTGTAGCCTTGGCTGGTCTGGTTATTTGTTATGTAGACATAGACCAAGCTGACCCTCAAAGTTGTAGCAATCATCCTACCTCAGCCTCTTAAGTGCTGGAATTACAAGCATCACCATGCTTCTAGAACATTAGCATTTTAATTGACAGATCATAATTATATTTTTATATGTATTGTATACACACACACACACACACACACACACACACACACACACACGTTTCACATTACATAATGTAAGACATTATGCAATGTTTAATATATAGAGAGAATTTGGAATGATTAAGTTAAACACAGCCTCTCTTTTTTGTGGGAATTTAAGAGGCTATCTATACCATAATTCAAAAATAATACTGTAATATTGATTAATAACAGAAGGTCACTAAATTGAATAGCAGCCATTTGACAACTGTTAAAAGAATCCAATGGAAAAGGAGGGTGGCATCAGGTACTTCATTCCACAGACCATAAATCTGTGACTGCAGACCACACTGGTCTGCGAATCAAAGGAAATGAGTCTTGCTGAGTCCTTTCTCAAGGTATTTCCTTCTGTCTGCATTAGATAGCACAGCCACTGCAAATATTAACAAGTCACTACTTCCCTACTCCTCCTAGTTAACCCTTAGAACAGTTAGGTTAAGAAATATATTGCTATCTGCATTTAATAGATAAGATAACTGCAGTCAACTCAAAGAGGACCCAAGGCTGCTAAGTGGCAGAACCAGATTTCAGACCCAAGGCTTGGTGGCATTAAAGTTCAGACTGGTTATATTGAGCTACACTGTCTAGTGATGATATAAGCAGTATGTCTCTTGACTTCTACTCATTGGTGCAGGTTCTTGCATTAACTACTCCTCCACAGCAAATACAACTGAGCATACTGACACAACCACATGCACCCAATTCAGTCTTGTCTAAAAGACAGGATTTCCAAGGAAACTCCAATTCTTTTTTTTTTTTTTTGAAACTCCAATTCTTATCTCAGGCAAATAACAGAAAATGATCACCTCGAAGACAATAGATAAGTTCTAATATGAAAGACAGCCCCAAAGTCTGTTCTGCCTTATTCTCTTGGTATTAGACACCTACCTATGGAGGTGGGGGCATAAAGAAGGAGCCAAACATGAAGCAGACAAGTTTTCTTTATACTTATATTCAGCCTTTTTCAAAAGAAGTTTGGGTTTCTGCTTCTCTCTTTCTCCAGATCCTGTTCATGCCTGCTGCTCTATTGCTACACAAACTGAGTCACAAGTTGCCTAGTTTCTCCCATGGCACTGTGTGAATTATTCCTGTAGCCAAACCAGTCAGACAGCTCAGCTCTCTCCTATGAGAGGACTGCAACAATCCTCTCGAAGGCATGAGAACTGTCGCCACTTCTCTTGAAAACAATTGTAAAGCTCAACCCTGTAAGTACAGCCCTAAGACTGCGCAGTGACTCCTTGGCTCTAAGTACAAATAAGAAATCATTCACGCCCATTCCTTTCCCAACCAATCAAAAGAGGAAAACTCAACAACCACTCTCCGCCTGAATCAACCACCGCATTATATTTAAGTTCTCAAGGCAATTTCCCTGAGTCTGCCGAAGTCCCAATCCAAACAAATTCCTTCTCGAGGAGGGAGGGGAAAATCTCTCTAAAGACCAAACCCTGCAGGACAGTTAACTTTATGTTGAGTGCAGTTCCATCTATCAACTCGCTTAACACCATCAGCTCTAGGAAAACAGAAACTCGCCTCGCCCTTACCCCCTTGCCTTAATAAATACTAGGGACTGAACAGTCTCTCCAACAGCTTCCACCAGTGAGCTAGGCCATGGGCTTGATTTTCGGCTCTCCATGGACAAGTGACAAAAGACTGGAGGCGCCAAGGCTCCCCCTGGCATTCCACAGAGGCGCCCACACGGGTCGCCTGCTTTCACAATGGGGCTCCTTCGTCCCAAGTGGGGACTTCAGAGTAGCTCCCCCCTCGCAGACGTTCTGGAGAAAGCCGGACCAGCCTGTCCGGGTGAGCAAGTGACAGGTTGGAGTTAACCCTTCAGCCTCCACAGCCCCCAAGGCCTCAACTGGGACAGGCTCGGGTTAACCTTTTCCAAGCCGCGCGTTAAAGCCACAGCCCCCACCAAAACGCAGCGTGGAACTGACCCTCGGGCTGCTGACCCGCCAGCTACGACCTCCGAGGCCCACACGAGCAGGGTCGCACGGCCCGGCCCGGCCCGGCCCGGCCCCTCGGCGAAGTGACAAGCCCGGGACGGCGGCCGGGACGCCCGCAGACGAGTGCTCACCGCGATGACATTGACGAAGGTGGTCTTGCCCGAGTACTGCAACCCCACGAGCGTCAGTTCCATCTCCTCCTTCCAGAAGAGCGAGCGGAACCAGTCCAGCAGGCGGGAGATGAGCGCCAGCATGGCGGCGGCCGGCAGCGAGCGGGGACGGGTGCGGACGACGGAGGACACGGCTTCCCACGAGCGGCTATCGGCCCCGAACCCGCCAACGGCTCCTCGGCGGGTCCCCCCGGCGCGACTCGGGCAGACACAAGCGGGCGGCTGCGACGGCCAGAGCCAGGAAGCCCAGCGGGTCATATGACTCGCCCTACCCACCCCCCACGCCTGGCCCAGCGCAGCCTCGGAAGCGCACGGCAAGAGCGGCGCCGTCCGCTGGATCCCGAGCGCCCGCCGCCCACAGCGTCCCCTGGTGGTGCGGCCCCGCGGCGCAGCCTGCCGGCGCTTGGGTGTCCATTCATTTTGTAGTACGCCTTTTTCTCTTTCCTTGTGGATTCATTCACCTTTTTTTTTTTTTCCCTCCCACCTGATTGGTCTCCTCAGCGAGACGCGTGCCGTCAATTTCAGTATTAAGGAGGTGAAGTCAGGAGGATCAGGAGTTCAACAGACAAAAAAAATGCGGGGTTACAGGGGAGACTCGGAGGGTGAGAGTGCCTGCTGCTCTTTCAGAGGACCTGAGTTCAGGACCCAGCACTCACATCTGACGCCCTCAACAGCCTGTCACTTGAGCTTTAGGGGATCCTGAGCCAGGGCTTTCTGAGCCCGAGGGCTCCTGCATGCACACACACCCCACACAGAGACACATCATAATAAATCTAAAAAAAAAGAGTTGGTTCTCATTAGGTTGTTGATTGGATTTTTCTATAATTGTTCATTGACAATGTACTCTGAAGGAAAATGTTAATATTCTGAGGAATTAAATACAGAATCTTTAAAAAATCATAATTTGGGTTGGCGATGTAGGCCAGTTGGTAGAGTGCTTGCCTGGCATGTATGAAACACTGGGTCCCCTCCCTGGGCTGAATAAAGTGCGTATAGTGGCACACATCTGTCATCCCAGCACTCGAGAGGTAGAGCCAAATGGATCAGAAATACAAGGTTATCCTAGATTGCAGATTGAGTTTGAGGCCAGCCTAGGATACATGAAACCTAGTCTAAAATGTGTGTGTGTGTGTGTGTGTGTGTGTGTGTGTACGTATATATACGAAGAAGAAAAATGCAGGAATTATGAATTGGGGGGGGGGGGCAGGGGGAGTCCCTGAGCTGTGAGTCTAGATCCCTGATATAATTCTCTTCCAGCATGTGCAAGACATAGATAGGACTCATTTCTAATACAACAAAGCAACAGTAACAGCAAAATCACTGCCCTCCTGGGGCTTACAGTCCTGCGGGGGGAACATGCACAGTTAACAAATGAGAAAATACCATGTGATGCTTCACATTGTAAAGAAAACCGATGAGGAACAGAGAAGAAACTGGAGCCGACTCACTTGTCTTTAAGGTCAGGTGACCCTGAGTGGAACGGCTTGAGGGAAGTGAGAAAGAGAACCAGGCTGACCTTTGGTGGAAGCACATTCCAGGAAAAGAAGAAGAACAAAGACTCTGAGTGGGGAAGGATAGTGAAGTGGTCTGGAAAGACAGTATGGCGGGCTATAATCCACACTTTATTGATAAGTTATCATGTGCTGCTTAAACTCACTGAGAACCTGGCTCTGGAAGCGTTGTCCTCCCGCCCCATTCCAGACCCAAGTATGTTCATCTCACAGGGGCCTCTTTAAGACGCTTGTCTGGAGTGGGACGGCAAAGAGAGAAGAGAGCAGCAAGACAGTCCAAGAGCAAAAGCACCGTGCCCGATAACAGTCAGGAAGGAGGGAAAGCATTTCCACCAGAATGACATAAAGACGCCTGCAGTGGGAACCGGAAGCTAGGAGGTCAGCTCGTTGGTGGAGAGACAGCTCAATTAGAGCTGATGGAGGGAGTGAAGGGGGAAACTGTGGTGGGGTGTGTTGTGTGAAAGAAGACTCTATTTATGGGAAAGACAGAGGGAGAAAAGGAAGGAGAAATGATGCAATTATATTTTAACTTAAAATACATTTTTTTAAAGAAACTCCAGCTGACTGCCTCAACTTCCCCAGTTGATTTCTACTTTGTGTTTGTGAGCCTCTGACTTGATGATATTTCCTCTTTTAGCTCTCTCAATCAGCCACTCCAGTCAGCTCTGCTGCATGTCCTGAGCTCAAAAATTGGATAGCATCGCCTACCCATCTGCTGCTTGCTATTTATTCTTTTTTCTTTTAAGATTGATGTATTATGTACACAGCATTCTGCCTGCAGGCCAGAAGAGGGCGCCAGATCTCATTTCAGATGGTTGATGAGCCACCATGTGGTTGCTGGGAATTGAACTCAGGACCTCTGGGAGAGCAGCCAGTGCTCTTAACCTCTGAGCCAACTCTCCAGCCCGCTATTAATTCTTTTACTTTTACTTGCTATATACTTAATAAACTCATTCACTTAGAAACCAAAACTGCAGTTACTGTAGGTTATTCCCTGGACAGTCCAGAACACTGGCACAGCCTGGAGTAGGAAGAGGTGGATAGAGAACTCAAGGACCAGAGGGAGGGGCCATGATGGCCATACTTTAGATTTTATTATACAAGATGGAAAGCCAGGAGAGTAACTGACGATTCCATGGTTTTTATTTTATATGTACATGTGATTTGCCAGCATGTGTGTGTCTTTATACCATGTGTGTGTAGTACCTGAGAAAACCAGAAAAGGGCGTTGGATCTCCTGGAACTGGAGTTACAGACAGTTGTTGGCCTCCATGTGGGTCTTCTAGAAGAGGTGCAAGTGCTCTTAACTGCTGAGGCACCTCTGCAGCACCAGGAGAATGACTCTGTGTGTGTGTGTGTGTGTGTGTGTGTGTGTGTGTGTGTGTGTGTGTGTATGTGTGTAGAAAGAGAGAAGAGAGTACTTAGTAGGTGGGGCCTGTATTCAATTTATAACACACACGTAGAGGTCAAAGGACAAATTGCAGGAGTTGATTCTCTCCTTCCACCATGTGGGTTCCAGAGTTGAAACGCAGGTCATCAGGCTTGGCAGTAAGTGGCCTGTTGCGGAATATTCCTTTACACTGTGTGAAGATGTGTCACTGTGATTGGTTTAATAAAAAGATAAATGGCCGCCGGGTGGTGGTGGTGCATGCCTTTAATCCCAGCACTCGGGAGGCAGAGCCAGGTGGATCTCTGTGAGTTCGAGGCCCGCCTGGACTACCAAGTGAGTTCCAGGAAAGGCGCAAAGCTACACAGAGAAACCCTGTCTCGAAAACAAAACAAAACAAAACAAAACAAAACAAAAAAACAAACAAAAAGATAAATGGCCAATAGCTAGGCAGGAGGTACAGCAGGGACCTCTGGACAGAGAGAGCTCTGGGAAAAAGAAAAGCAGAGTTGCCAGCCAGATGAGGAAGAAGCAGAATGGTCAGTACAGTACACAGTAAGGTAACTGAGTCATATGAAAGAGTGTAGATTTTCAAATATGGGTAAATTTAAGTTCTAAGAGCTAGTGGGACAAGCCTAAGCTATAGGCCAAGCTTTATAATTAATAAGGTCTCTATGTCATTTTTTTTGTGAGCTGACAGCCCAAAGAAAAATCCATCTACAGTGCCCATTACAAGCCGAGCCATCTTGCCAGGGCTCAATTTATATTTTTAAAAGTTTACTGGGAGTGGATAAGGGGTATTGCTGCCAAACATCACAGTCTGAGCTTCGTCCCAGGACCCCACATGGTGGAAGAAAAGAAATGACTACAGCACGTTGTTCTCTGATCTCCACATGCACACCATGGCTCCTGTGCATAAATCAATCAATAAATACTAAAAGAATGTGTTTGTGTTAAAGTTCACTAGAGCAGACCTATGGAGAACTGTCTGTAGGAGGACATTATGGGTTGAATTATGTCCTTCCTTGGTCCTCTAAAAGATGGGACATTTTGGTTGAGGCTTCTCACTCCAGAACTGTTAGGAGGTACCTTTCTGTGATTTTAAGCTACCCAGCTACTGGAACTTCGGCTCTAAAAATCTACCCCAGCAGGGCAGAATGGAAGCAGTGTTGGAAGCTGGTTGTCTTAGTTAGGATTTTATTGCTGTGAAGAGATACCATGACCACAGTAACCCTTACAAGGAATTTCAGAGGTTCAGTCCATTATCATCATGGCAGGGAGCATGTCAGCATGCAGGCAGACGTGGTGCTGGAGGAATAGCTGAGAGTCCTACATCTTGCAGGCAACAGGAAGTCAACTGACAGTCACACTGAGGGAAGGTCAAGCAAAAGAGACCTCAAAGTCCTCCCCTGTAGTCAGAAGTTTTCCCATCCTGACTACCTCCTCCCCATCCCAGTAGCTGCTTCCAAATGACCACACAGAGACTTAATATTATTTACAAATGCTTGACCAATAGCTCAGGCTTGTTACTAGCTAACTCTTACATTTAAATTAACCCGTATTTCTATTTATGTTTTGCCCTGTGGCTCATGGCTTGTTACCTCATTTTCTACATGTCCTGCTTACTTGGCAACTGGCTGGCGTCTCCTGACTCCACCCTCCTTCTTCCCATCATTCTCAGTTTTGGCTTTCCCGCCTAACTTCCTGCCCAGCTACTGGCCTGTCAGCATTTTATTAACCAACAAGAGTAATACATATTCATAGTGTAGAAAAGGATTGTTGCACAGCACACCCCCACAGGGACACACTTCCTCCAACAAGGCCACACCTCCTAAGAGTGCCACTCCCTTTGGGGGCCATTTTCTTTCAAACCACCACACTGGCTCCGAAGCCTCCTTCATTAGCTTAAGGAATAGTGAAAATGGTAACCTCTAACTTTGTAAGCGTTTGTGTGTTGGCTTTTATGGGCCTCCAGTCTAGGAGACTACATAGAATATTAACCCACTCTTACTCTTATTTTGCTATATTGAGGTGCTAGATATCAAGCCCAAGGCCTCATGCTTGTAGACAAGGGCTCGACCTCATAACTACACCCCAGCTCAAGCTAAAATCTGTTCTTGTTGTTGTTGTTGTTGTCATTTAATACAGGGTCTAATCCAGCCCAAGTTACCTGAAAACTTACTCCGTAGCCTAGAACAACCTTCAACTTCTGATCCTCTGGTCTTCATTCCCTGAAGCTTGGCCTACAGGCATGTACCACAGTGGGCTCCAAGCTAATTTTAAAATGAGGAACAAACTTCATCTACATTTACTGTAATTCTTTCCACTTCTATAATTGTTAGTCAATGGAAAAAATGCTCCTCAACTGGAGAATCTAGCATCTCACACACACACACACACACACACACACACACACACACACACACCAACATAGGTCTGGGGAGATGGCTCAGTTGATAAGTATGAGAACCTGAGTTCAGATTCTGGCATCTAAATAAAAGCCAAGTGTTGCAGCACACGTCTGTAACCCCAGAACTGGGGAGGTGGAGAACAGGGGTCTCTCGGCAGCTAGCCTAGCCAAATAAGCAAGCTTCAGGTTCAGTGGCAGCCCATGTCTCAAAAGAAAGATGGCGAGAAACTGAGGAAGACACCCCACCATCGGCCTCTGCACACACATGCACACAAATATGTAACCACACATACATACACACAGAGAATACATTGAGCTGAAGTGTAGCTCATCAGACGAGCATTCACTAAGCTCTGGGTCTGATCCCAACCACTGCACGGTGGCAAATGCCTGCAACATCAGCACTTTTGAAGTGGAGACAGGAAGATCAGAAATTCAAGGCCATCCTTGGCTACATATTAAACTATGAAGTCAGCCTAGGCTACAAGGAAAAATATCATAAATTATTCTTTATCTTTATGATAAAAATGATGGCTACAAAAAATTAAACGGGCCACTATGCTGTTCTCTCAGCGCTCAGGAGGCAGAGAAATAGGGATTAAGGCAAATTCAAAGTCATCTCATCTACAGAGAGTTCCAGGAAACAGCCAGGGCTACATAAAAATAAATAAATAAATACTTTAAACTCTTTTAATACTGCTTTTCTCAAGTGATCAACTTATTACTTTTAGATTTTGTTTTTGTTTTGTGTTGTGTTGTTTTGAGACAGCATCTTATGTAGCTCAGGATGATGTCAAATTGTAGGTAATCAAAGATGATTCAAGTGCTGAGATTATAGGCATGTGCCACAGACACCCAACTTCAAGTTTCCTTTGAAAAGCCCACACTACTTTGAGGTAAGCCCAGCAGAGACCACTGTGGGGGCCCACAGAAGCTCCATAGTGTGGCCTTATTCCATCTTGACTCAAGGTCAGAGAGTCTGGGCTTGTTTTGCCCTTCAAGGATGAATAGCAGGATGTTTTGCCAAAGGCATGGTTACCAGATGTCTTGAGAATTAAGGAGGTGTTTACACTTATTTGTACCTTGAACCATGAGGTCATTGAGAGGGGGAGGTCTTTTGCCCCCCTTGCTTTGGGTGTAAAAAGGCCCTGAGAAATAAACTCAGGGTGACTATGCTATTGACTCAGAGCCCTCCCGATGCTATTCTCTGTCTCTGCCATTTTTCTTTTACATCTGCATCTCTATTTTCTTTATGCCTATTATTTCTTAGTTCTCACTCCTCCATTCAAGACTGTTCAATAGGCGGGCAGCAGACCATCACATGGACACTCTGAAAATCGAAGAGAAAGTCTTTATTGCGGCCAGTGGCTGCACAGAAACTTGCCCAAATCATGCAGCTCTGAGCCCTTACAGCCCCTTGTCTTTAATGCACAAAGCCCACATCCTGACGGTCACACTTCAGTTAGCAAAAAGCAGAACTACAGAAGCCTAAAAGTGAGGTTAGTAGATTTAGGGACTTCCCTGGAACTATGGACTAGGTCTTTGATGGATTGGGTCCTTATTCCTGTTTTGACAGGTGTTGGGGCCTACGTGCTGGGTTTTAAGGTCAGAATGGTGCCTCTGACATGGCATCAGTCCTGCTAAGGTCTAGGGACCTGTTACACACTTAACATGTAGGTGTGCCTTACAATTTTCCTATACACCTCTTTCTCTTATCCCACGTGCTTAACTTTAACTATCTCATCTCTATCCCATGCTGAAGTTTCTACAGCAAAAAAAAAATCCTGGTTTTGCCTGAGTGGTGGTTCAGAAATGAATTCCTCAGACTGCTGCAGGTAGCAGCATGAAGCTGTGTCTCTAGCCATATCCCCATTGCTGCTGACTGAAAGGGAATTCAGGGTCATGTGCTCAGAGACTTGACCTACTGGCAGGTTAGAGATAAAGACTGGAATTCCCAGGGTCATAGGATTGTGGCTGGCAAAGGACAGGGCCACGTGGCCATTGTGTAAGAACAGTGAAGTTCTGAGACATTGGATCTAGACAAATCCCCAAAGATGGAGCCAGTGTTCCTAGGAGAAAGTGGCCACGGGGTCTGTGGCTCGGGGCTAGAGTGCTTGCTTGTCCTAGTTTGTGTTTTATTTTATCTGTCGCTTCAATAAAACTTACAGAGTCCTTCGTGTAGCAGGCCAGGTAGCTCAGGGCAGGAATCTGGAGGCAGGAACTGAAGCAGAAAACCTACTGGCTTGCTCAGCTGGGAGGAGACCCCCCCAAAGACGGGGGGCTTCCTCCCAGACACCGGACTAGGCACAATCCACACCCAAACACCTGTTTTCACAGGGAGATCCTTTATTAAGTGGGGAAGAAAAGTTAAAGTGGCTGCTTTCTGACTTGGGCAGAAAAATAGCAGCAAATGATCTTGCAGGTGTCATCTTTAAGAGGAGAAAGATAGGAAATCTGTGTTAGAATGGGCTAGGATGCAGTGGTAAAGGAGATAGGAGACTAGAGAGAAGCGGGAGGGGATAATGGAAAGGGGGAAGGGGTCTTTGTCCCAGAGGGAAAAAGGACTGCCTCTGGATAGAGGGGAGACAGACAGACATGCCCACAGGCAACTGGCAGTTTATAAAGGTAAAAGGGGAAACCCTGTGTTAGGATGAGGTGTTTAATTTTAACTGGGCATGTTAGTTACGTGAACCAAAGAGGGTTTTTGATTGCCGGAACTTGGTGGTCATCCTCAGGAAGAGGAAGTGGACAAATAAGGGAGTAGACTTTGGTGGCTCGCTTTAGGAATGTCATCTAATGGGTTTTCACCAAAGCAGAGGGAATGGGGGAGAAAGGCAAGGCCTGCCAGAGCCACATGCTCCAGTGGGCTGGTGTCCCTTCAAGCTGCCTTTCTTATACAACCCAGACCCACCTGTCAGGGATGGTGCCACCCTCAGCAAGTGAGTTCAAAGCCAGCCTGGTCTACATAACGAGTTCCAGGGCTACATAGAAAGTCCCTGTCTCAAAACAACAAACCAAAATAGACAGACAGACAGATAGACACATATACATACACAGACACAGACACAGACACACACACACACACACACACACACACACACACACACACGAGTAATGAGCAGTTGAGAATGATAATAAGTGTCAATCTCTGCCCTCTACACATATTCCCACATGTGGACACAACCATGCACAGAGCACTGGTATATACACCTAAATACACACACACAATTTAAAAAGCAAAAAAGTAAGAAAGGCCATATTGAATGAATAAGTCAGTCAGGTGGGGGTCCTGAAATCTCACTTCTCAAACCTATGTTTTATTCATTTTGCATTTTTCTTTATTAAGAAATTTTCTACTCACTCTACATACCACCCACAGATCCCACCTCCTCCCTCCTCCCACACCCCAGCACTCCCTCTCAAGCCACCCCACATTTCCACATCCCCTAAATCAAGGTCTCCCATGGGGAGTCAGCAGAGCCTGGCACACACTGAGCCTAGGCAGGTTCAAGCCCCTTCCCACTGCACCAAGGCTGTGCAAGGTGTCACACCACAGGCACCACAGGCACCACATTCCCAGAAGTCTGCCCATGCACCAGGGATGGATCCTAATCCCCCTGCCTGGGTGACCCCCAAACAGTTCAAGCCAAACAACTGTCTTCCATATCCAGAGGGCCTAGTCCAGTCCCATGGTGGCTCCACAGCCACCAGACCACAGTTCATGAGCTTCCACTAGTGTGGCCAGTCATCTCTGCACGTCTTCCCATCATGAGCTCCATGTCCCCCGCCCGCAGAATCCCTCCTCTCTCTCATTGATTGGATTCCCAGAGCTCAGCCTGGCGCCTGGCGGTGGATCTCTGTGTCTGCCTCCATCTGTCACTGGACAAAGGCTCTATGATGATAGTTAGGGTATTCGCTAGACTGGTCACCAGAGTAGACCAGTCCAGGCACCCTCTGGACCACTGCCAGCAGTCCAAGGTGGGGTCATCCTTGTGGATTTCTAAGAGCCTCCACAGCACCCTGCATCTTCCTATCCCCATGATGTCCTCATATATCATGGTATCTCCCTCCCTGCCCTCCCACTCTGTCCCTGTTCCAGCTCAGCCCTCCCATTTTCCTATGTTCTCATCCCCCACTCCTCGCCCTCCGCCATGTCCCCACTCCCAGTCCACTCATGTAGATCTCATCCACTTCTCCTTCACTGGGCTATCCATGTGTCCCTCTTAGGGTCTTTCCCTGTTAGCTATCCTCTCTGGAGCTGTGGGTTGCAGTCTGGCCATCCCTTCCCTCACATTTAGTATCCACTTATGAGTGAGTACATACTATGTTTGCCTTGAGTCTGTGTTACCTCACTCAGGATGATATTTTCTAGTTCCATCCATTTGCCTGCAAACCTCATGGTGTCATTGTTTTTTATTGCTGAGTAGTACTCCATTGTGTATATGTGCCACATTTTCTTTATCCATTCTTCAGTTCAGGGGCATCTAGGTTGTTTCCATGTTCTTGCTATTACGAATAATGCTGATATGAACATAGTTGAGCATGTGTCCTTGCGGTAAGATTGAGCATTCCTTGGGTATATGCCCAAGAGTGGTATAGCTGGGTCTTGAGGAAGACTTATTCCCAATTTTTTGAGAAACCGCCATACTGATTTCCAGAGTGGCTATACAAGTTTGCACTCCCACCAACAGTGGAAGAGTGTTCCCCTTGCTCCACATCCTCTCCAACATAAGGTGTCTTCAGTGTTTTTGATCTTAGCCATTCTGACAGGTGTAAGATGGTACCTCAGAGTTGTTTTGATTTGCATTTCCCTGATGACTAGGGATGTTGAGCAATTCCTTAAATGTCTTTCAGTCATTTGAGATTCTTCTGTTGAGAATTCTCTGTTAAGCTCTATAGCCCATTTTTTTAATTGGATTGTTCAATATTTTGAAGTCTAGCATTTTTTTATTCATTTTGCATTTTTCTCAGGGATTATCCATCATCTGGCCAGATGCTAGAATGGGTGAGAGACACTACATAGGCTGGTGTGATTAGCAGCCTAGTGACCTCTGTAGTGACACCATGTAAACTCGAGACACCTCTGCCCTAGACCAAGTCAGTCACTCAGCCACAGAGTGACCTAGACAGCAGATCTCAACTGACTCACTGACTCTGTAAGGGAGATAATTAGCTCCCACTCAGCAAAAGGGGAAGAACCGGAGAGGACACACTGCTCCCAGAAGACATATTCCTCATCATTCTGAAGCATGAGCTAGTCAGCCTTTCTGTAGGAAAAACCATCCATCCCAGCACTAGGAAGGCTGAATTCAGGATCAGCACCACAAGTTCAAGGCCAGCCTGGGCTATAAAGAGATCCTCTGTCTCAAGAAGGAGGAAGAGGAGCCCAAGAAGGAGAGAAAGAGAGGGAGGGGAAAGAAGGCAAAGAGAGGACTCCTATGAGAATGGAAAAGGTAGAAAACACATCCCCCGATGCAGTACAGAGTGTGGAAAGCATCAAAGGGGCTTGCTGCTTGGAAAAAAAAGCCTTGCCTTGAATTTAAAAGTTCTTCTCTTGGGCCAATGACATGGCTCAGCAAGTAAAGGTACTTGCTACCCAGTAATGCAAGCCTAGATCCACACTGTAGAAGAAGAGAATCAATTCCCCAAAGAGTTGCCCTCTGACCCCACATACACACTACAGCAATGTTACTTACACACACACAAATACATAAATAAACATTTTTTTTAATTTTTAAGTTTTTAAACCTGGGCTGTGCATGTTAGCGCACACCTGTAACCCTAGAGGCAGAAGATCTCTAGACGTTTAAAGTCTAGAACTCATTAAACTCATAATGAGTTCCACACCAGCCAGAGCATAGGGAGAGCCTGTCTACAAACAGTAAGACAAAGACCTAAGTTCCTGGCTTGCATTTGAAAACTCAGTGGCCATGTGACCTTAGGTGAATTATTGTCTCTAGGCTTCACTAGGAAGTAGATGATTAAATAAGGATCTTTTATTTCTAAAATCTTATGATTTCAGGGCTAGGGAGGTGGTTTAGGGGTCAAGTGCTTGCTTTGCAAGCCACAAGGACCTGAGTTCAGATTCCTAGCACCAACTTAAAGTTGGGTACAGTGGTGTACTTGTAACCCAAAGACTGTGGGGACAAAGACGGTCGGTCACTAGACCGCCAGCCCAGCCAAAGATGCTAGCTCAAACTAGACACTCAGCAAGGGCCTCTGGCTCTTAAGATTACACTTCAGCTATTGATATTCTATGATATTGAGTCTTTATGTGGATAAAGAAATAGCTAATGGCACTAAATGCTGGGATTGTGTCATCCATATAACTAAGAACCCTTGAGAGATTACTCCATAGAAGGTAAGAGGGTTCAGGGGTCTTTGGCTTTTACAGCTGTTGTCTTTACAGCACCTCAATAAAGCCAGACCTGAAGTTGTTCTGAATTTTGCTCTTTCTCTCTCTGCGGTTGTTTGAAAGAAAATAGCCCCCGTAGAGAGTGGCACTATTAGGAGGTCTGGCTTTGTTGGAGTTAGGTGTGTCCTTGCTGGATGAAGCGTGTCACTGTGGAGGTGGGCTTTGAGGTCTCCTTTGCTCAAGCTATGCCCACTATGGCCCAAATTGCTCCTGCTGCCTTAGGATCAAGATGTCGAACTCTCAGCTCCTTCTCCAGCACCGTGTCTGCCTGCGTGCAGCCATGCTACATCCATGACAATAATGGACTAAACCTCTGTGTAGCTGGAGAATTTTTCTCCAGCTCCCACTGCCAAGTCCCGCCAGTCCCAGAGCCCACTTATAAAATAAACACACAGACTCTTACATTATTTAAACTGCTTGGCCATTAGCTCAGGCCTATCATTGTCTAGCTCTCACTCTTATATTCAGCTCATTTCTATTAATCTTTACTTTGCCGCGTGGCACGTGGCTTACCGGTACTTTACATCTTCCTTGTCTTGGCGGTGGCTCCAGCCGGTCTCCCTTTCCTTCCTCCTTCCTCAATTCTCCTCTCTCTTTGTCCCACCTATACTTCCTGCCTAGTCACTGGCCAATCAGTGCTTTATTTATATAGAGCCATATCCACAGCACTTCCCCTTTTTTTTCTTTTTCAAAAAGGAAGGTTTTAACTTCAACATAGTAATATTACATATAACAAAATAATTATCAAGTAAGAATTATAGTTACAATATAAAAGAAGATATCTAGCTTATATTTGTGAGTTTAAGGTTTTATATCTAACTTATCTTTTATCATAACTAAGGAAAAATGTAAGTGTCTAGTCTTTAACCACATCAAAGACCTCAGAAGCATATAATACTACCTGAGGTCTCCAGGCACCTCCCTTGGCCCCGCCTTGTAGGCGTGGCAGCTGCCGAAGTCTCGATGGGGGTTGGAACTTCCAGATCAAAGCTGGAATGGCTACCCACTACACCTCTGAATTGTAAGCCAACCCCAATTAAATGTTTTCCTTTATAAGAGTTGCCATGGACAGGGGGTTGGGGATTTAGCTCAGTGGTAGAACGCTTGCCTAGCAAGTGCAAGGCCCTGGGTTCGGTCCTCAGCTCCGGGGGAGAAAAAAAAAAAAAAAAAGAGTTGCCATGGTCATGATGTCTCTTCACAGCAATAGAAACCCTAAGTCTCTCTCTTTCTCTCTCTCTCTCTCTCTCTCTCTCTCTCTCTCTCTCTCTCTCTCTCTTTCCACTCCCTGTTGGATCTGAATTTCTATCAGCTGCTCTCATAAGGATATAACTAAAATAGATTTGACTGAGGCAGGAGGACTGTGCTCCACAACAACAAAATAATACACTAGAAAACCAAACAGAGCTAAGAGTACAGGTCAAAGATAGAATGCTTGCCTGGTCCTGGGTTCAGTCATCACACACACACACACACACACACACACACACACACACACACACACACACGAAAAAAGAAAAGAAGGAAAGGTGTCACAGAGGCACCAGACACAATCTTCTCTTCATCCCTGTCCACGCTACTTCTTGGTGGATCTGAGTACTGGTCCATGGTATGGTCTGGTGGGTAAAAGCACGTACTCCAGTATCATGCAGGTGTGCTTGTAAGTCGGTTCTACTGCTCTCGATCTTTACTAAATGCTTTACCTCACTTTACCTCTCCCAGCCTCAATAGCAGCTAGAAACCCTCAAGACTGACAGACAGATAAGTCAAATGTGTTCTTGGGTTTCTTTTATTTCAGAGCTGGAGCTCAAACCCAGAGCTTCTAGAATGCTCTGCAGGTGCCTTCACTGGGCAACAACCTCAGCCCAACAGACTCTCAGTCCAGTGCTCCACCTCTAAGAGTGCTGCTCACTGATGGCACTAATCTCACAGAGGCTACAGGGTTTAGTAGGGGCACTTCCCTTTTCCATGTCCTCCTAAATAGCCTGTAAGCAAGGAAATAAGCAAGCAGCATAACCCCCTCCTTCTAAGAAAAAGCCTACATTCACAGTCCCTGGGGAGCCATCCTGGGCAATTCTCAGTGACAGTTTAGGGTGTGTGTTTTCTGTTGTTGCTGGGTTTTTTGTTTTTTGTTTTTTTTTTTTTTAATCAAGTTGACACAAACCTAGAAATATCTGGGAAGAGGAATCTTAAGTGAGAAAATGCCTCCATAAGATGGGCCTGTAGGCAAGTCTGTGGGGCCAGCTCACTGAGGGTGGTGCCACCTCTTGGCAGATGGTCCTGTTTAAAAACAGGCTGAGCAAGCCATGGGGAGCATTCCTCCATGGCCTCTCCATTAGTCTCTGCCTCCATGTCCCTGCCTTCACTTCTCCGGATGGTGGACTACAATGCTGTAAATTAAATAAACCCTTTTCTCTCCAAGCTGCTTTTGGTCCTGGTGTTTCATCCCAGCGAGAGAAATCCTCAGTTCCCTCAGCCTCCCCACTATGAGCGCCTGAGGACAAAGAATTCTGTAGCTCTCTTTTAGGGGCACTGCCCTGTGTAATATGGGGTACTGTGAACCGTGGAGCAACTCCCTGGCTTTTGTTTTGATTTGTTCTTTTATTGCTGTGACAGGATCGTGCTATGTAACCCCGGAACTGATTGTTTAAACCAGGGTAGCCAGGAACTTAAGATCAATCATTCTGCCTCTCTCTCTCTCCAGTGGTACACGCCTTTGATTGCACCACCTGGTTCAGTTTGATTCGCTGTATTTTGGGTTTCGTTTGTTTTAGTGTATAGGGCAGGATGTCAGGTAGCCCAGGCTGGCCGCAAACTCACCTAGCTCTTTCTCGGAGGATGATCGGGTCCTTCCGCCTCCACCTCCCTAGTGTTGCAGTTCGCCCCCACACCTGCGTCAGTTTGATTTTATTCAACGCAAAGCAACGTATGATAAGTGAGAAGACGGGCCAAGAAAAGTGAGTTGTGTGTGTACTTGGGCCCAGCTCCTGAAGAAATGTCACCAGGAGTTCACAGATTGTCAGTTAAAGTATCAAACAGGGCTTTCTAAGGACGATTGTAACCCAGAGCTGGCTTCCTAGGTCTCCAGCCTGCACCGCTGTGTTTAGCTCCACCTGGTGGTCACACGGCGCACTGCAGCGGCTTCTGCAGGCTGCCAAGAGGCCGCAGGAAGGACCACTTCTAAGCACTGCAAGGTCAGTTGGGTTGCTCAGGGAGATTTTCATACGCTGCCAGTGAAGTTCAAAGCCTGGCTGGAAGCTTTCAGCGCAAAGAAAGCCGTCCAAAATACCCTTGGCGTTGACAAGACATCGGCACGAGGTCTGTTCCTTAAGTGTGCCAGGGAAAGACAATCAGAGGGTCCAAAGAAGAAATTATTCATAACTTCAGGTCTTGGAGTTGCACTAGGCCAAAAATATGTCGTGGAACACAAGCTTTGAGGTAGGCCTTTCAGCTTTTAGAAAAGGAATTCATTGTGATTTTGATGGTTGCTTGTAGAAGTTACGGAGTTTGGGGAAAACAGACTTCAGTGAGAGGGCTTTTGGGGTATGAGTTTTATTGAGATAAGATCTTGGTAGCCCAGGCTGGCCCCACACTTGCAGTCACCTATCTCAGCCTCCTTAGTGCTGGAGTACTGGGACTGTAGGTATGACTCAGGACACTCGTTGTCGCTCTGCCAACTATCACTTCTTTCTTCTTCCTTTCTTTCTTTTTTCTTTTTGGTGCTGGAGACTGGGACCAGGCCTTGTGCGTGCTAAGTCCATGCCCTGCCACCTTTCCTGTCTCATTCACATGCTTCTCAGGTGTAAACCCAACCCTTCCCTGTGGTCCCACAGTTTTCTGTATAGTCTTTCCATACATTCAAACATGCATTGTGAGTATACACATATATGTAGGTATATGGCTGCATGTGCCTATTTTATTCACATTTAGTTAACTGATTTATTTTGGGTTTTTTGGGTTTTTTTGTTTTTGTTTTTGTTTTTTCGAGACAGGGTTTTTCTGTGTAGCTTTGGAGCCTTTCCTGGATCTCACTCTGTAGACCAGGCTGGCCTCGAACTCACAAAGATCCACCTGGCTCTGCCTCCCCAGTGCTGGGATTAAAGGTGTGCGCCACCACCGCCCGGCTTATTTTTTTTTTTTTTTTGAGATAGAGTCTCATGAAGCCTAGGCTTGCCTCAAACTAGCAGAGAATGAGCTTGAACTCCTGACCCTCCTGCCTCCACCTCCCAAATGCTAAGATTACAGGTATGTGCCACACGCCTTCATTTTATTTCTGTTATTGTTTAAGATGGGGATCGTGCTGGGTAGACCAGGCTGGCCAGGAACTCACTGTGTAGGCAAGGCTGGCCTCAACTTATGACATTCCTCCTGCCTCTGCCTCCCATGTGTTGGGATTACAGGTGTACACCATCACACTGGCCTTAATGTGTTACTACGTAGCCATCCGTAACTGGCCTCAAACTCACACCCCTCCTACTTCAACATCCTGAGTGCTGAATTTTTCCTAAAATGAGGTAAATGTCTGCCATCAAACTCACCTCTTTGCACTGAAAATAGTTAAGTAGTTTTGTGTCAAGATTTAGGATTCTGCCTCACTCCCCTAAACAAGAGCCTCTAAGCCTCGAGATGCAACCATTAAAACCGTAACTAGAGAATGAACAGGCACCTCACATATGCAAGTCCTGAATTCGAATCCTAGCAAAGCAAAACCAGCAAACAGCAAGTAATGAATGGCTGGGCGTGGCGGAAGACATCTTTAAACCCAGAACTTGGGAGGCAGAAACAGGCAAATCTCGATGCGTTTGAGGCCAGCCTTGTCTATATATGAGCTTCAGGCCAGCCAGGGATACATATTGAGATCTCATCTCTAAAAAGCATAATAGTGCTTACAGTAAATGTACAGGTGATGAGTCATTGAAAGCAGTCAGGACTTCTGGCACAGGTCTGTGGATTGACTTAATACTGAGTGCAGGCCTGGAAGAAAAGTTCAAGGCTGTCTAGACTATAGAACAAGGTCAAAGATAGTGTGGTCAACTTCTCAGTGAGAGGGCCAGGCAAATATCATGACAGCCTGCCCTAATAACTCAATTAAGAACAAAGACTTGGTCCATGCTTTTTGGAACCAAACAGCACAGTTTCTAAAGAAGAACCGCGAACAAGGGGCAATCAATCACTGGTGTCTCTGATACAGCGACAAGGGAGATAGGATGTAATAGGCCTGGGCCACTGAGCCAGCTCCCATAAACAACAGCTTAAGGTAATAACCAAATAAAGACAAAGTCTGGGACTTGTCCAGGCCTGCTCAAATATGGAAACTGTAGCCCTGACTAAATCCCAACTAACCCTAGCCAATTAGAAGTTACTAACATGATTGTCATAAGCCAATCATAAAGTACTTGCCTAGCAGGTTCGAGGTTCAGCACCCAGTACTGTGTGGGTGAGAGGAGATGATGTTGGTGTTTGTTTTGAATTTAGTATGAGTATTTAATGTAACTGGACACTTGCACTGGAATCTCCCAGCTCTCCTATGAGTACCTAATGCAACTGGACACTTGCACTGGAACCTTCTGGCTCTCCTATAAGTACCTAATGCAACTGGACACTTGCACTGGAACCTTCCGGCTCTCCTATAAGTACCTAATACAACTGGACACTTGCACTGGAACCTTCCAGCTGTCCTATGAGTACCTAGTGCAACTGGACATTTGCAATGGAATCTTCCAGCTCTTCTATGAGTACCTAATGCAACTGGACACTTGCACTGGAATCTCCCAGCTCTCCTATGAGTACCTAATGCAACTGGACACTTGCACTGGAATCTCCCAGCTCTCCTATGACTATCTAATACAACTGGACATTTGCACTGGAATCTCCCAACTCTCCCAGGCGTTCTGCTTTGAGAGTTTGTCTGTTATAGTTTCAAAGACAAAAGAAGACACAGGCAGCTGGAAATGGATGTTTAAGGAAATTTCTCCAAGTCTCAGGAAAGGAACTAGAAAATACAAAACCATCACAATTCCAAGACTAAATCTGACAATAGGAAGCCAATGAAGCCTTTGTCTCATCCACTGATCTCTTGCCATCCAGAACTGTATCAGAGGTGAGCTCAGCACTCCCCATGTACTAGACAATGAGAAGATCCCCAGCAGTATTCATTACCAACCGGGAGGAATATGGACATACTAATTTTTGGTTCCAGCTTTCGGGTACTACTGCTTACCAAATCCGTGGATTACATTTAGTTCCAAAGGCAAATATTACAAGTTGAAACCATTTTTTTTCTTTGTGCTACTGAGGATTCATCTTAGGCCTCCACATATGGCTAGGCAAGGGCTCTCCCACTTAGATACACTCCCAGTCTTCTTTTCACTTTTTACTTTAATTCTCTTTACTATTCATTTATTGTGGTTGTGTGTCCATGGGCATGGATGCCATAACTTTCAGGAGTCAGTTCTGTTCTTCCACCCTTGGGGGTTGGGATTGATCTCCGGTCATCAGGCTTGTTCACAGGAGCCTTTACCTGCTGAGCCTGCTCATGGAATGTGACCTTGAAATAATTCTGTAGTCCTTGAGGACCATGGCCTTGTAATCCTACTGCTTCAGCCTCCTACATGGCTAGGATTACAGGTCTGCACTACCAGGCCTAGCCAAAACCAATCATTTTTAAGTTCTCGCTGAGTTCTCCAGCATTGCCAGGGGCAGGAATTCCATGTAAAAAAAATATATATTTTATATCTTCTGCTAATTTCTTCTTGGCTATACTGAAACAACAAACTTAGGTTTTTTTTTTTGAGGTTGTTATTTCATTCAACAAACATTGATTGACCACCTACTATGTGCCAGAGACTATCCTAGGCACTTGGCATTTTTCAACTTCAAAATGGTCCAGGAAAACCTAGATGACCTGTTTTCAGCAACAAAACCACTTTTCTGTGGCAGACTTAGTAATTTTTTAATGAAAGTAGTCATTCCTTGTGTCTCTTTAACTTGTATGAATTGCCTCATGATCACTGGGGTCTGTAGCAGACTGATGGTTTATCTTCATAAACTAAATTAGAACTGGCTCATAGCCCTATATATCATGATTAGCAGGGAGTCTGGTATCTATCTTGAGGCGCTCTCTCTCTCTCTCTCTCTCTCTCTCTCTCTCTCTCTCTCTCTCTCTCTGCTAAGATGTGGCCTGAATCCTGATGGGAACATATGATCCAGGAAGGAGGTCTGTGAAAAGAAAGACTCACAGTTCCCTGTTGTTTGGTTGTTTTTGCTCTTTACTCTTTTGGGGGCCCGCTGCCGCCCAGCTCCCAAATAAATCACACATGGAGGCTTATTCTTAATTATAAAGGAACAGCCATAGCTTGGCTTGTTTCTTGACAGCTTTTCTTAACTTTAAATTATCCCATCTACCTTTGCTTCTGGGCCTTTTCCTTTTCTTACTTCTGTATATCTTACTTTGATTCTTACCCCATGGCTGGTTGGTGGCTGGCCCCTAGCATCCTCCTCTCCTTGTTCTCTTGCTCTCCTTTTCCTCCCAGATTTCTTTCTAACAAGTTTAAGGACATGCAGGTAAATTCAGAAGCTCCCAATAGCTGCATGAATGGTACAGGTAGCAGAGAGGATGGAGAGAGAAAAGCAATATCCCTCTCAAGCAAGGAGGGGAAATATTCTCAAGAGGAAGCCAGGGTGGGCGTGGGAGGGCAGGGGGTGGGAGGTAAGGAATGTGAAATTAAAACTTCAGAAATGGAAAAGTCTGTATGTGCTAAACAGGATAATCTCTGGAGGGTCAGAGAGCTGGGGAAATGGCTCCCTGGCAGAGAACATGAAGCAGGAAGCCTCGGGTTTGATCCTTTGCACTGCTGTTACAAGCAAGCCAAAAAACAGGCTTGATGACTGATCTTCACCAATCCAATTGGATTTGGAGACACAATGTGTCTCTGAGCATATCCTTGAGGGTGTTTCTCTTAGCTGAAGAAGAAGGCTTGCCTTGGAGGTATGGCACCATGCTGTGGGCAGAGGGCCAGGACTGAGAGAAAGGGTAAAAACAGAAGTCAGTGTTGTGCCCATTTAGCAAAACCCCCAGAGGCCACCAAAGAGCCAGTTTCCGATGCAAGCACATAAGGGTCCTTTTACTGTCAGGTTTGAACCTGGGCTACCGCATGGCAGATGGAGGGAAATGCGACAGTGGCAGCGAGCCCATGGGTAGAGAGTTTTTATAGGGAAAAAATGCAAACCAGGAATTACATGCTTTGGCATCTTGGGATTGGGTAGAAGGGATGTGGGGCAAGGTGATTTTTTGAAACTATTGGTCTAGACTTTTGGCGTGAAACTACATTTGAAACTATTGGGTGGGACTTTTGGTGGGGAACCATAACTTGCTGAGCAGGATTATCTGGATATCTTCAAGGGCCATAAACTTCAGAATGTCTGCAGAAGCATCCTGCCCTGTATCTGTTCAAGCTGTCATGGCACGTTCTTGAGGTCCTTCCTAGAACTGAGTACAGCAGGTGGTCTAAGATGGTGGCCCTTACCTAAGATGGAGTCTGTAAAGTCAAGTCTAGGCCTTCATATTGCCCTTACAGTCGGCTGAAGGGCAGCTTTCCTCACTCTTCCTGTTTCCTGATCCACCAGGCCTGAGTAATCGACCACCGGTGCAGCTGCAAGCTACTTCCTTCCTGGAGCCTTCCCACCACGGCACACTGTTTCCTCAGTGTGAATCTGACGTAAGTCCTTCCCTCCTTAGATTTCTTCAGGTATTTGGTCATGTTATGCCCAGATTTTGGGGACCCCCAAAAGACCACCACAAAGACCAAATCCCATATGTAAAAGAAAAGAGCCTTTATTCAAATGCCAGCTTGGACTCAGTAGTGAAAGCAGAGAGCCCCAAGCCTTGGCAGAGTAAGGTTGTTATCACAGCAGACATTGGGGTGAGGGGATTTCTAGGGTTCAGGACCCTGATTGGCTGACATTTGTCTAGGGGTATCTTGGTAAAGGAGAAATAGGTGTGTGCTAGGCTCAGGGACATCTGGTGATCTTAATCTTATCTAATGGTTGGAACATTTGGAATGTCAGATACTTTCCCTTAGATGCTGGCCCTCCCTGGGTAGGGTCAGTTTATGGCTTTTCCTGGAGACCAGGTAGTACCTGTCAGTAAGCCTGTTATGGCAGCTGTGTGGTCAAGCTATTTTGGGTCCCCCACAGTCACAGAAGTGAGAAGAGCACCTAATAAAGAGGCTGATGAGTGGAAATACACCACTGAGATCTGAGTACCTGAAGGCCACAATAAAAAGGAATGATTCTTCAAGAAAAAATACAGGGCCCAGAGATAAAGCTCAGAGTTAGTGGGCCTAGGCAGGGCTAGGACAGTGGTCGTCTACCTGAGCCTTCCAAAGAGTTGGGATGACAGGCCCATGTCACCAGGTTTGGCAGGACAACACTTTATTTATCTATTTATCTCTCTGTTCACTTATATTATTTTTGAGAGAAGATTTATTAAGGAAAAGTAAGAAAGAACATCCAAGAGTGGGAGAGCCTCCAAGGGAAGAATACTCAGAACATTTTTAAGGCAAATTAGACATGTTACTGTGTTCATAAATATTCTGATTTCATTGGAAAAGTAAGACATAGGGCTGGAGAGATGGGCCATCAGTTAACAGTGCCTGCTGCTCTTCCAGAGGACCTATGCTCGGTTCTCAGCACCCACACTAGGCAGTTCACTGCTTATAACTCCAGTTCCAGGAGATCTGACATCCTATCCTCCTCTGGCCTTCCCATGCAACTACATACACATGGCAGGCATTCACACACATGCTCATGTGAACACACACACACACACACACACACACACACACACACACACACACACACATTTTTTTAAAAGATCTGAAAAAAACAGAAAAGGTAAGACATGTCTAAACTAACTACAGTAGAAGGCAAAATATATTAAAACTGGTAGAATAGAGAGCCAGTATGGGTAGGGAGTTATTAGATTCAAAACCTGGTCCTCACTGAGCATTGTTCATACCTATAGTCTCAGCACTTAGGAGACAAAGGTAGAAGGATTAGGAGTTCAAAGCTAGTCTTGGCTACACTGTGATTTTGAGGCCACCCTGGGCTCCATGAGACCTTCTCTTTATAAAAAAAAAAAAATGCTAGGCATGGTAGTGTAGAGGGCCTCGAAATAGCTTGACCACACAGCAGCCATGACAGGTTTAGGGGCCTAGACACAGCTTCTGTGACAGGCTTAGTAGCAGGCAACACCCGGATCCAGGAAAGGCCTTAAGCTGATACCAGCCAGGGATGAGGAAGTACCTAACATCCCAAACATTCCAACCATTAGATAAGGTGGCCAGATGTTCTTGAGTCTAACACACATCTGTTTTTGTTTTACTGATACACCTAGACAATTTTCAACCAGTCAGGGTCCTGAACCCTGGAAATTCCCTCACCCCAACCTCTGCTATGATAAAAAAAAAAAAAAAAAAAAAAAAAAAAAAAAAAAACTACACTGCCTGGGCTCATGGCTCTCTGTTCTCACCACTGCATCAGACAGACAGAGAGACCAAGCTCAGAGCTTGAAGAGAATAAAAGCTCTTTGCTTTTAGATGCTGGATTCAGTCTCCATGATGGTCTTTTGGGGGTCCTCATGATCTGGGCATAACAGTAGCAGCATACATCTTTAATCCAAGCACTCTGAAAGTAGGAAGACACCTCTAAGTTCAAGGCCAACTTGGTCTGATAGTCACAGGGTTACACAGTCAGACAATGACTAAAACAAACAAAGAAAGGCGCATGGGGGTGGGGCGGGAGGGGGGACCATGATCATGGACCACCAGCTCCTCCCTTGCTACCAGATGCATGAGCATGAGCGTTCAGCATCTCCTTCACTGCTGTAAAGGCGAGTCATGGTGCTTGCCTGACAGTGTCATGGTGAGGATGAGACTCATGGTAAAGTATTCAGCCCACAGCTGGTACCAGCAGAATGGAGCAAGTTTCAATTCATAACTTACAGCCATTCCTAAAACCTCTGCTGCTGTGGTGAGCACAAACCCCTCCAGTCCCAGAAGCCCTCAGGCCTCAACTGAGCCGGTATCTTACCCAGGGATTTTTTTTTTAGGTATCTGGGGTTTAATCTCAGTCTTTTCCTCGCTTCACAGATCAGTGGTTGCTATGCAGCACTGGGGAAATGGTAGGTCCTGCTGATATCCAGTGTGACCCAATGCCTTCCATGGAATCTATCCTAAAAAGACCTCTGCAGCATCACCCCTTCACACTGATGCTACCAGGAGAGATACCTCAGTCCCTCAGGATTCCACTATTGGCTCTTTAAAAGATGAAGACCTGGCTTAGCATCTGGACTAGTAAATGCTCTCATCATTTCCAACAGACAATATATATTTGTGATATTGGATATTGATTGTCAACTTGACAGGATCTCAAATTACCTAAAAAGACGAGTTTTGGGGCATGCCTATGAGGGATTATCTAGAGTGGGTTAACTGAAGTAGGAAGACCTGCTCTAAGTGTTTGACCAATATGAGAGAGAGAGAGAGAGAGAGAGAGAGAGAGAGAGAGAGAGAGAGAGAGAGAGAGAAGGGGTGGGGGTGCAGGTGAAGCACTGTTCACCTGCCTCTGCCTCCTGACTGCAGATACAATGTCACCAGCTTCCTCAAGCTCCTGTTGCCATGACCTTATCCATGATGGACTGTGCCCTGGAACTGTGAACCGAAGTAAACTATTCCTTCATTGAGTTTGTTGTTTGTTGTTTTTGTTGTTACTGTTAAGGTATTTTACCACACCAACCAGACAAGTAACTAATATAGCCAACACTGTAAAAACAATCTTAGACGCACTGACCCCACACAGTGCCTACACAAGTGCTCACTCGTGTAAAGCACTCTTCAAACCCCGAGCCTCTGCCTCCAGTGTCTGCTCTCTCATCTGCCTTCCCTCACTGATTTGGTTGCCTACCAGCTAGATAACACCTCCCAACACTGGCGGGCAATAGACTTACAGATAAATTTTGTTTTGTTTTGTTTGAAACAGCAAGATGGCTCAGAAGGTAGAAGTTCCTGCCACCCAGCATGAGTTCAATTCTGGGACCTACACGGTAGAAAGAGAGAACCAACTTCCATAAGTTGTTATCTGCCCTCCACACATGTAGTACGGCATGCACACACACACACACACACACACACAAATTAATAAATAATTTTTAAGTAAAAAAGCCATGTTAAGTGGGACTAGTTGAGAAGATGAAGGGGATTAGTTCTAGTGGGAGGGGGCAAGAACAGGTAATGGGAGTTGTCTTAGGCTTTTTATTGCTGTGAAGAGACACCATGACCATGGCAACTCTTATAAAGGAAAACGTTTAATTGGAATGGCTTGCTTACAGTTTCAGAGGTTCAGTCCATTATCATCATGGCAGAAAGCATGCAGGTAGATGTGGTGCTGGCTACATCTTGGCTTTCGGGCAACAGGAAGTCAACTGACTCAGTGGTATCCTGAGCATAGGAAGCCTCAAAGCCTACCCCCATAGTGACACACTTCCTCCGACAAGGCTATACCCACTTCAACAAAGCCCCACCTCCTAATAGTGCCACTCCCTATGAAATTATGGGATCAATTACATTCAAACTACCACATTCCACTCCCTGGCCCCCATAAGCTTGTAACAACATCATAATGCAAAATGCATTTAGTCCAACTTCAAAAGTCCCCATAGGCTATTACAGTTTCAACAACGTTTTAAAGTTCAAAGTCTCTTCTGAGATTCATGCAATCTCTTAACTGTAATCACCTGTAAAAATGAAAATCGAAAAGCAGATCACATACTTCCAACATATAATGGCACAGGATATACATTACCATTCCAAAACACAGGGACAGGAGCACAATAAGGAAATACTGGACCAAAGCGAGACCAAAAAACAGCTGGGCAAACTTCAAACTCTGCATCTCCATTTCTCATGTCAAAACACTCTCCATAGCTCTAACTCCATTCAGTTTTGTTGACTGAAACACATTTCTTTCTGTTTGACTGGTTCCACTCCCTGTTAGCAGCTCTCCTGGGCAGGTATCCCATGACTCTGGCATCTCTAACATCTTGGGTTCTCCAAGGCAATCCAGGCTTCAACTTCACATGATGGCCTCTTTACTAGGCCTCCATTCAAGGACACTCCTGACACATACCTGGCCTCAGCAGGTTTATTCCATAACTCCTTTCTTCTCTCCTTAACTCTAAACCCAGAATCAGGTGGTGGAAGCTGCCAAGTTCTGCTGCTTGCTGAGGTTGGAACATAGTCCCCTCATTCAATTGCATCTTCACCAGCTTTCTGTCCTTCACTGCCTAAGCTTGGCTCTCCTGAAACATGTTCTGTAGACAAAGCTGGCCTCAAACTCAGAGATCTGCCAGCCTCTGCCTTCCCTGGGGCTTTTTTTCTCCTCAAAATTTCCATTTTGTAATTTACCCTGCTCAGATCACTCCTTTTCATTATAAATCTTCATTGGAATTATCACTAAAGACCACATGACAGAGTCTGTAATAGGCTGTTCTGAGATTTCCTCTACCAACTGGTGTGGAACAATCCTTCTGTACACTGTGAAGATGTGTTGCTCTCATTTTTAATAAAGCTGGTTGGCCAATGGCTAGGCAGGATTTGGGGGACAGAGAGAATGCTAGGGAAAAGAAGGGTGGAGTCAGAGGATATGCCATGAGACGCAGAGCAAGCAGGATGGGAAGTTTGTACATGAGGTAAATGAGCCTTGGGGCAGCACATAGATTAATAGAAATGAGTTGATTTAAGTTATGAGAGCTAGCTAAAAACAAGCCTAGCTGTGGGCTGAGCATTTGTAATTAATATTAAGTCTCTGTGTGGTTATTTGGGAGCAGGCTGGCAGAACAGAAAGGTCCACCTACAGCCAACTATATTAATCCAAAACTCTTCACTTTAGCCTCAGGCAGACTCTTTGGACAAGGGCAAAAGGTAGCCACTTTCTTCACCAAAATATTACAAGACAAGTCTCTAGGCCACATACTAAAATTCTTGCCCTCTGAAACCTCTTGAGTTAGCCCCCAACAGTTCAAATAACTCTTGCCACCTCTGTCTTCCAAGCCCATTAGGCAGTGCTAAAAGCATTCTACTGCTTTCACAACCCAAAGTACCAAAGTCCAAATTCCTCCAAACAAGCATATGATCTGGCCTATCACAGCAATACCCCACTCCTGGTACCAACTTCTGTCTTTTTTTTTTTTTTTTTTTTTGGTTTTTCGAGACAGGGTTTCTCTGTGTAGCTTTGCGCCTTTCCTGGAACTCACTTGGTAGCCCAGGCTGGCCTGGAACTCACAGAGATCCGCCTGGCTCTGCCTCCTGAGTGCTGGGATTAAAGGCGTGTGCCACCACTGCCCGGCAACTTCTGTCTTAGTTATGGTTTTTATTGTGGTGAAGAGACACCATGACTACATCGCTCTTATAAAGTAAAACATTTCATTGGGATGGCTCGCTCACAATTTCAGAGGTTCAGTCTATTATCATCATGGTAGGGAGTATAGCAGGTTTCAGGCAGATGTGGTTCTGGCTTCATCTTGGCTTGCAGGCAACAGGAAGTCAGCTGACTCAGTGGTATCCTGAGCATAGGAAGCCTCAAAGCCTATTCCCACAGTGACACACTTCCTTCAACAAGGCCATACTCACTCAAACAAAGCCCCACCAAATAGTGCCACTCTCTAAGAGAGTATGGGGGCCAATAACATTCAAAGTACCACAGGAGTGAATAGGATTGAAATACATTTTGTATATTTATGAAAACAGCAATATGAAACCAACCATTCTGTGTAATTAATGTATGCTAATAAAAATGCTTTTAAAGGTTGCCAAGATGGCTCAGCAGGTAAAGACGCCTGACATCAAGTCTGGTGATCTGACCTTGGGAAACCATATGGTGGAAAGAGAACCAACTCCTATTAATGGTTCTCTGATGTCCACACCCATATGGTAGCATGCACATGCACGTGCGCACGCACACAATTAATGAAATGTAATAAAAATTTTAAAACATTTTTTAAAAGCTATGTTTATCTATCAACTAAAGACATAATTCTCCACATAGGAAGAAAGAGAAGAATAAAAAAGAAAGGTGAGTAGGGGATGTGGAAAGAGGAAAAAGGTGAAGATCATAGTACTCACAGACTTACTATACCCAGGCACTTGTACTAAGGAGCTGTCCTGTCAGCTGTAGAGACACATGCATCTGACCTTATCATTTCAGGATGGAGAGAGGAGGACTGGGAGATCAAGGCCATCCTCAGCAACAAAGAGAGTTTGAGACAGCCTAAGGGGAAGGAAGGAAGGAAGGAAGGAAGGAAGGAAGGAAGGGAGGGAGGGAGGGAGGGAGGGAGGGAGGGAGGAAGGAAGGAAGGAAGGAAGGAAAGAAGAAAGGAAGGAAAGGACATTTCATTGTTTAATTCTTCCCACAACCAATGACAAAAGTCAATGCTTTAATATGCATTTTTTACATTTTTGTTTACTTGTGTGTGTGTGTGTGTGTGTGTGTGTGTGTGTGTGTGTGTATCTGGAGGCTTACTTGTGTGTATGTGTGTGTGCCTGGAGGCTCACACATGCACACAGGTGCAGTTCAGAGGACAACCTGAGAGAGTCAGTTCTCTCCTTCCACCATGTGGATCCTGAGGTTCAAATTCAGGTGTGAGTCAGGTTTGGCAGCAAGTGCCTTTACCTGCTAAGCCATCTCACTGGCCCTAATAAGCATTTTATATGGGAGATCACTGAAGATTTTATATGAGTGTGAAGTAATTCCTGCTCCTATGAACATTGCTTGGAGTCTCTATACTTTATAGCCAAAGCTCACAGCATCTGTACAAGAATTTGGTATCTTGCTTTGTTTTGTTTCTTGGTGTTTGTCTTGTTTTCTGAGACAGGGTCTCCCTATGCATGTGACACTTTAGTTTGGGATCTTTTTCAATTAAATTGGACACAAACATCCTTCCTCACTGCTAATGCCATCCTCAGAGTTGCATTTTCTTAAACCCATAAACCAACATGCACAGACCAGTCCCACCTAGAGGCCTTAGTTCGTATTAGGGGTCGTTCTCAGTGTTACATATCACTGTGGGTTTGGACAACTATTTGATGTCATGTGTCCACCGTTGTAACACTGTCTAGAATAGTCACACTGTACTAAAAACCCACTGGGCTTATCTTCTTCTCCATTCTCATTCCAAAGCTTTGTCTCTTTTAGAATATCATATAACTAGAAATACCAGCTGGGTTTTTAAGATATTTGAGTGAGTAACTATTTACAGATGTGGCAAGGTAAAAGGCAACAGCTGGGGGATATGTAACAATATAACAAGACCCTATCACAAACAACAGCTACCATCACCACGCCCATACCAGTGAGATGTGGTACCTGCCTGTAAGCCCAGCAGTCAGAAAGCTGAGGCAAAAGATCATGAGTTCAAGGCCAGGTTGGGCTACATAGTGAGACCTTATGTCAAAAAAAGAAAAGAAAAGAGAGAGAACTAGAGTACAGCCCAGTTGGTAGAGTACTTGCCTAACATGATGGAGGTCTTGGGTTTGATGTCCAGCATCCATATAAAATAGGTGTGGTGATGCAATCCCTACACTCAGGAGGTGGAGGCAGGGAGATCAGGAATTTGGGTCATCCTCAGCTACATAATGAGTTGGAAACCGACTGGACTACATGATAGCCTGTCTCAATAAAGAAACAAGAACTTGTTTAAAGAAAAGATTATTTTTAATTCTGTGTGTGTGTGTGTATGTGTGTGTGTGTCTGTCTGTCTGTCTGTCGGTCGGTCTGTGTGTCTGTGTCTGCGTGTGTGTGTGTGTGTGTGTGTGTGTGTGTGTACACATGCACACATGCACGTGTGCACAGGTTCGGGTACCCTCAGAGGCCAGAAGATGGCACTGGAGCCCATGGGGCCAGAGTTCCAGGAGGTTGTTCACTGCCTGATGTGGGTGCTAGGAACTGAGCTCAGGTTCCACGAAAGAGCACCCGAGTACTCTTAATAGTTGTGTGCCCCTGTGCTTTGTGAAATGTAAAAACCAAACGTACTCTAGCCTTGTGCTTCTCAAGCCCTTTGAGCTGCAATGCTCCTTGTTCACTCATTCATGTAGAAGCCCTTAAGTAAAAGATTTTAATTTTAATCACTAATTCACATTTAGCAGGTACAAGACTTTTGCCTGGCTTGGTGCCACTTCACCTCAATTATCTCATTTCATCCTGAACACAGTCTCACAAGGGAAGAGACAGTGGGTCAGAGATATCCACGTTCATCTCACCAGTGATTAAGAAGGAAGAAATCCAAAAACAGGCTCTCTTACTTCTACTACATCTCCACTCTCACACAGCTTAAAAAACAAAACAAAACAAAAAAAGCAAACTGTAGACTTCTTGAACCTGATCACTTGCTCCCTGACTATGTTCTAAGCCCTGGCCATCTGGGGCAAGACTTTTTTAAAAAAATAAATTAATTAAAAAAGTCTATCCAGGGGCTAGAATGATGGTTCCATGATGAAGAGTACAGGCTGTACTTCTAGAGGTCCTGGGTTCAAATCCTATAAAGTGGCAGCTCATTGCCGTCTGTAACTCTAGTTCCAGCAGGGGCTAGAATGTATTCAGTGCATAGACATACCTTCAGGAAAGTCACCCAAACATTAAAAATAATAAAATAACTGTAAAACAAACAAACCAGCAATCTATCCAGGCTGTTAAAAAAGATGGCCCAATGGTTAAGAGTGCTTAATGTTCTTTCAGAGGACTCAGGTTCTCAGAACACATATAGTGGCTCACAGCCACCTATAACTCTAGTTCCAGGTGACCTGATACCCTCTTCTGGCATCCACAGGCACCTATATGCATGTGCATATATACATATATATGGTCAAAACTGATAGTTTCCTGATGAAAGACTACATTTCCCAGCTTCCCTTGCGGCTAGGTCAAGCAGTTCCAGAAAGGAGGAACTACGGTATGGTAGTCATTTCCACTCTTATAAGGGGCCACATCCCATATTCTGTAGAAATTTTGACCATCTGCACACAGGGATGACAGAAGTGTTCCTTGCTGTGAATAAATATAGTCCCGCCTATAGTCAGACCAAACCTCTCTTTCCACCTCTGTCTCTCTCCAGCTACCCTACATAATGTAATATAATGTTGCCAAAACCCGGGATATGAAATCCAAGCTCACTAGCAGCACAAGCTCATGGACGAACCTTCCTGGCTCTCATATGCTCCCTGTCTTTAGGCCTAGCAAGGCAATCCATTTCTCTCAGGCAGCCTTTTCTTCTTACTCTCTGTTTTCGCCCTTTTTCTCTCTGCTTACTGTCTCGTTTATAGTCTGACCTTCTAGGCAGGAGGCAATGCTGCATTGACCAAAACACATGTTTAACATAGCAAAATGCTCAGACATGGTAATCTGTTAGACCTAACCATAGCTCCGTAATTAGGTCTGAGGTTCACCGGAGCACCAACTGTATTGAGAGTCACTGGATCAAAGATTCCAAGAACTTTCCTCTGGCTAAGAGGGGCCTAGAATTCCTGGAATTCTCCACTGATTCATAGCCTAAAACTCTGAGAACCTTCCACTGGCCCTGAAATCTTAAGAGCTGAATTGTAAGGGTGGAGATGCAGCCTCCCACTTTCCAGACCTTTTTTGGTTGGTATAAGACTTGAGGGCCATCCCAGGTAGCTGGTTTGACTTTTTGCCTTTTTTTTTTAACTCATCTGGTCCAAATTTTCTTTGATCCACCTCTGTGGTGCTACAGATTATGGTTTATCATTGACTTAACAGCTAATGTCCACATATAAGCAAATATTACATACTGTAGTGGTTTGAAAGAAAATTGTTCCCAACGGAAGTGGCCCTAATGGGAGGTATGGTCTTGTTGGAGGAAGTGTATCACTGTGGAGGTGGACTTTGAGGTCTCATATAGGCTCAAGCCAGGCCCAGTGAAACAGACCACTTCCTGTTGACTGCAAGCTACTTCTCCAGCACCATGTCTGCCTGCATGCCACCATGTTGCACCATGATGATAATGGACTAAACTTCTGAAAATGTAAGCCACCCCAGTTAAATGCTTTTCCTTTATAAGGGTTGCTGTGGTCATAGTGTCTCTTCACAGCAATAGAAACCCTAACTAAGACACATTCTGTATTTGTCTTTCTGGGTCTGGGTTACCTCACTCAGGATGACTTTTTTTCAGTTCCATCCGTTTACCTGCAAACTTCAAGATTTCACTTTTTTTAATGGCTAGTACTCCATTGTGTAAATGTACCACATTTTCTTTATCTGTTCTTCTGTTGAGGAACATCTAGGTTGTTTCCAATTTGTGGCTACTATGAATAGAGAAGCAATGAACAAGGTTGAGCAAGTGTCTCTGTGGTAGGAAGTTTTGTGTATATGCCCAGGAATGGTATAGCTGGACCTTAAGGTAGATCCAATCCCATCTTCCTGAAGAACTACCACACTGATTTCCACAGTGGCTGTGCCAGTTTGCACTCCCACCAGCAATGTATGAGTGTTCCTCTTACTTTGTAACTTCACCAGCATGAGCTATCTGTCATTTGTTTTGTTTAACTTAGCCATTCTTACAGGCGTAAGAAGAAATCTCGACCTAGTTTTGATTTGCATTTCCCTGATAGCTAAAGATGTTGAACAAAGCCAGGCGGTGGTGGCGCACGCCTTTAATTCCAGCACTCAGGAGGCAGAGGCAGGCAAATCTCTATGAGTTCGAGGCCAGCCTGGTCTACAGAGCGAGATCCGGGAAAGGCGCAAAGCTACTTAGAGAAACCCGGTCTCAAAAAACAAAAACAAAAAAAATGTTGAACACTTCTTCAAACATTTCTCAGCTATTTGAGAGTCCTCTATTAATAATTCTGTTTAGATCCAAAACCCATTTTTTCATATATTGTTTGGTTTTTTTCATATATAGGTTTTGAGTTCTTTATGTATTTTGGATATTAGCCCTCTATCAGATGTGTAGTTGGTGAAATTCCTTTCCCATTCTGTAGGCTGCCACTGTGTCCAAATGATGGTGTCCTTTGCCATACAGAAGCTTTTCAGTTTCATGAGGTCCCATTTATTAATCATTGATCTTAGTGCCTTTTCTAATGATGTTCTGTTCAGAAAGTCTTTTCCTGTGCCAGTGAGTTCAAGGCTATTCCCCACATTCCCTTCTATTAGGTTAGTGTATCTGTTTATATGCTGGGATCTTTGTTCCACTTGGACTTGAGTTTTATTCAAGGTGATAAATATGGATCTATTTGAATTCTTCTATATGCAGACATCCAGTTTGACCAGAACCATTTGTTGAAGATGCTGTCTTTCTTCCAGTGTGCATCTCTGGCTTCTTTATCAAAAATCAGGTGTCCGTAGTTGTGTGGATTTATGACTGGGTCTTCAATTCAATCCCATTGATCCATTTGTCTGTTTTTGTCAATACACTGTTTTTACTCCTATAGCTTTACAGTACAGTTTGAAGTCAGGGATGGTGATATCTCCAGCAGTCCTTTTATTGTTCAGGAGTGTTTTAGCTATCCTGTTTTTGTTATCGTTTTGCTTTGTGTGTGTGTGTGTGTGTGTGTGTGTGTGTGTGTGTGTGTGTTTGTGTGTTTCCATATGAACTCAAAATTGTTCTTTCAAGATCTGTAAAGAATTGTGTTGGAATTTTCATGGGGATTGCACTGAATCTGTAGATTGCATGGCAGAATGGCCATTTTTTGCTATATTCCTGCTGATCCCTGAGCCTGAAAGATCTTTCCATCTTCTGATAACTTCTTTACTTTCTTTCTTCAGTGTCTTAAAGTTTTTATCACACAAGCTTTTCACTAGCTTGGTTACAGTTAGCCAAAGATATTTTATATTATTTGAGACTATTGTGAAAGATGTTATTTCCCTGAATTCTTTCTCAGTATAGTTGTTATTTGTATATAGGAAGGCTACTGATTTTCCTGAGTTTATTTTTAATCCAGTTACTTTGCTGAAAGTGTTTATCAGTTGTAGGAGTTTGTCAGTGGAATCTTTAGTCTCTTCTGCATACTATAATATCATCTGCAAACAAAGACACTTTGACTCTTCCCTTTTCTTTCTTGTATCCCCTTGATCTCTTTCAGCCATCTTATTATTCTAGCTAAGACTTCAAGTACTATATTGAATAGGTATGGAGAGAGTGGACAACCTTGTCTTGTTCCTGATTTTAGTGGAATTGTTTTGAGTTTCTCTCCCTTTAAGTTGATGTTGTCTATGAGCTTACTGTATGTAATGGTAAGTTTCTCTGGGCCCACCTGGCCCTGCCTGGCCCTGCGGTCCTGCAGCTGCTTATAAAATAATCATTCAGAGGCTTAATATTATTTATAAACTGTATGGCCTATGGAAGGCTTCTTGCTAGCTAGCTTTTCATCTTAAATTAACCCATTTCTATTCATCTGTGTTTTGCCTCGTGGTCATGGCATTACCAGTCTGCTGGCATCTTGCTGCTTCTTGGGCTAGACATCTCTCCCTACTCTCCTTTCTTCTCTCCATATCTCTGCTTGGATTTCCAGCCTGCTCTAAGCTGCCTTGCCATAGGCCATAAAAGCTTTATTTATTAGCCAATGGGAGCAACGCATATTCACAGCATAAAGAAAGATATCCCACAGCAACTGTAAACTACCTTTATTATGTTGAGACATGTCCCTTATATCCCTAATCTGTCCAGGACTTTTATCATGAAGGGTGTTGGAATTTTTTCAAATGCCTTTTCTACATCTAATGAGATGATCATGTGTTTTTTCTCTTTCAGTTTGATTATATGGTGGATTACATTTATCAATTTTCATATATTGAACCATCCCTGCATCTCTGGGATGAAGCCTACTTGATCATGATGGATGATTTTTTGGTGTATTCTTTGTTTGTGTGTGTGTTCTTTTTGTGTTTATAAAGTTTGCAAATATTTCATTGAGGATTTTTGCATCTATGTTCATAAGGAAAATTGGTCTGTACTTCTCTTTTTTTGTTGGGTCTTTATGTGATTTGGGTATCAGAGTAACTGTGGTCTTGAAAAACAAATTGGGCAATGTTACTTTTGTCTCTATTTTTGTGGAATAATTTGAGGAGTACTGACATTAACTCTTCTTTGAAAGTCTGGTAGAATTCTGTGCTCTAGTCCTGGGCTTTTATTGGTTGGAAGACTTTTAATGGTTGCTTTTATTTCACTAGGGATATAGGTTATTTTAAATTGCTTATCTGATCTTGATTTAACTTTGATAAGTAGTATCTATCGAAAAAATTATCTATTCCTTTTAGATTTTTCCAATTTGGTGGAATATAGGTTTTTAAAGTATATGATTCTCTGGAGTTTCTCAGTGTCTGTTGTTATGCCCCCTCTTTCATCTCTAATTTTGTTAATTTGGATCCCCTTTCTCTGTTTTTCAGTTAATTTGAATAAGGGTTTGTCAATCTTATTTTCTCTGAGAATCAACCCTTTGTTTGAAAAACTCTTTGTATTTTTGTTTGTTTGTTTGTTTGTTTGTTTTGTTTTTCGAGACAGGGTTTCTCTGTGTTGCTTTTCGCCTTTCCTGGAACTCACTTGGTGGCCCAGGCTGGCCTCGAACTCACAGAGATCCGCCTGCCTCTGCCTCCCGAGTGCTGGGATTAAAGGTGTATGCCACCACCGCCCGGCGACTCTTTGTATTTTTGTTTGTTTGTTTGTTTTTGTTTCCATTTTATTGATTTCAGCCCTGAGTTGATTATTTCTTGCTGTCTACTGCTTTGGTATGTGATTTCTTCTTTTTGTTTTAGAGCTTTCAGGTGTGCTGTTATCAGTATGAGACCTCTCTCTCTCTCTCTCTCTCTCTCTCTCTCTCTCTCTCTCTGTTTTTAATGTGGACACTATGAATTTGCCTTTACGTTGTGTCCCATAGTTTGTGGGCGTTGTGCATTCAGCTTCTTTCAGCTCTAGAAAGTCTTTAATTTCTTTAACTTCTGTCTTAACCCATTTTTCATTCAGTATAGAGTTGTTCAGTTTCCATAAATTTGAAAGATTTCTGCTGTTTCTCTTGTTGATATCCAACTTTAATCTGTTGGGATAGAATGTAGAGTGTTATTCCAATTTTCTTATGTCTGTTGAGGCTTGCTTTGTGTCTGACTATGTGATCAATTTTGGAGAAAGTTCCGTGAGGTGCTGAAAAGATGGTATATTATTTTGTGTTTGGGTGAAGATTATGAAATATCTCTTAGGTCCATTTGGTTTATAACACCAGTTAGTAGGTCCAGCATTTCTCTGTTATTTTTTTTGTATGATTTAAGCTGTAGTAGTGTTTCTTTTATAAACTTGGGTGCTCATGTGTTTGGTGCATATATGTTAAGAATTGCAATATCCAAAGGGCTTGGACCTGCCTCAACTGAATGTACGAGACTCTGCTGACATCCCATGGGAGACCTTGCCTTGGAGGAGGTGGGAATTGGGGGTGGGTTGGGGGGCGAGGCTGGGAGGGTGGGAGGAGGGAGGACAGGGGAATCTGTGATTGATATGTAAAATGAATAGAAAAATCTCTTAATAAAATTTAAAAATTTTAAAAATGTTTAAAAAAAAGAACTGCAATATCTTCTTAGTGGACCTTTTCTTTGAATAGTATGTAGTGTCCTTCCCTATCTCTTCTGATTGGTTTTGGTTTGAGTTCTATTTTGTCAGATATTAAAATGGCTACACCAGCTTAGTTCTTAGGTTCATTTGCTTGGAAAAAAATCTTTCCCATCCTTTTACCCTGAAGTTATGACAGTCCTTGGTATTAAGATGTGTTTCTTGGATGCAACAGAAGGATGGATCCTGTGGTAGTTTTTTGGGGGGGGACCCATCACCTAGCTCCCAAATAAATACATGAAGACTTATTTTTACTTTTGAATGCCCGGCCTTAGCTTGACTTGCTCTAGCCAGCTTTTCTAAGTTAAATTATCCCATTTCTCTTTAACTATGTTTTGCCTCTGGGCTTTTTACCTTTCTTTACTCTACATACCTTTCTTTCCTTCTTACTCTGTTGCTAGCTACGTGGCTGTGTGTCTGGCCTCTGGTGGACTCCTCTCCTTCTCCTTTTCTCGCTCCTCACTCTCTCTCAAGCCTAGATTTCTCCTATTTATTCTCTCTGCCTGGCAGCCCTGCTTATCTCTCTCTCTCCTGTCTAGCTATTGGTCATTCAACGCTTTATTAGACCAATCAGGTGTTCTAGACAGGCAAAGTAACACAGCATTACAGAGTTAAACAAATGCAACATAAAAGAATTCAACACATCTTTGCATCATTAACAAATATTCCACAGCATAAATGAAAGTAACACATCTTAAACTAATATTCCACAACAGAATCCTGTTTTCACATCCGTTCTGTTAGTCTGTATCTTTTTATTGGGGAACTGAGACCACTGATATTGAGAGATAGCAATGAACAGTGTTTATCGATTCCCAGTTTTTTTGTTGCTTGCTGTCTTTGTTGTGGTGGTGATGGTGGTTGTGATTTGAATAGAAATGGCCCCTATAGGCACATAGGGAGTGGCACTATTAGGAGGTATGCCATTGTTGGAGTAGGTGGTGTTAGAAGGCCTTTCTGGTCAGAAGTTGCAGTATACCATGGCCTGGCAGCTTTTTCCAAAGCTCGAAGACATGCGGGACTTTCTCCTCAGCGAGACTCCTGCTCTCTACCTGCTCTTATCTGGAGAATGTCCCTGGGCCCAGAGGACTGACCTTATCTGAAAGCTGTTTGTAAATGTGGAAGCTTGATTGATATTTAGCATGACCCTGGCACAGCTCCCTGCTGGACACCTCCCCTGCTGCACATATGATGAATAAGACTTGTACTGGGAGCTCTGCTATAGAACCCTACTGCCACATATGAAGCCTTATAATAGGAGCACATCACTTAATGAAAGTTAGGTGATGGCCAGTCACTGTCCCCAGCCTTTATACTCCCTTTTCTTTCTGGAATAAAGTGGAGTTGAAACACTTAAACTGTCTCCCCAGAGAGCTGTCTTTGTCGACTCATTGGCCATCCAATCCTGCTCAGTCATTTCAGCTTCCTACCCCCTTGCTGATGGTGGCTGATATCCTGAGGAAGAAACAGAGCCACAGGTGTGACTTTGTTGGAGGAAGTGTGTCACTGGGGCTGGGCTTTGAAGTCTCAGATACTCAAGCCAAGCAGTTACATTCTTTACATTAATTTTCTATTAGTTCAGTGTCTCACTCTCTTCCTGCTGCCTTTGGATCTTGTGCAGAACTCTCAGCTACTTCCCCAGCACCATGTCTGCCTGCTGGCCACCATGCTTCCTGCCATGATGACAACGGAGTAAACCTCTGAATTATAAGCCAGCCCCAATTAAATGTTTTCCTTTATAAGAGTTGTTGTGGTCATGGTGTCTCATCATGGCAGCAAAACCCTAACTAAGATATTGACTCATGTTAATCTCGATGTAAACTCATGTAACTTTGTCTCTTAATGTTCCCCTCAAAGTTGTACATTTATTACCTCTGACTTCTATTCTAGGTCTATGTCAACTGTTTTATTTGGCCTCTTGGATGGACCCTCTTATGAAACATACTACTGCTGCTCCCTCACTGACCATTTGTCAGCCTTGAAGCAGTTACCAAGTTATTGGCACCCCCAAGCCCCTAAAAGCAGTTTGGGTGACCTCTGAAAGGGGACTAATGGGCCATGGGCCATCCAATCAAACCCTCTTCTTGCCACTCTGGAAGACACTGTTTGGGGCTGTGCTGTTCACTAAAAATGAAACAGAACTAAACAGGGCTGAACTGAAGCCTTCTTTCCATCTATCACCCTCTCTGTCTCACCAGCTCAGATCAGCTTCCCAGCCTCCAGAACTCCTGCAGTACTCAGATCTGTTGGAGACGGCCTAGAGACAGGGACCTGAAAAATTCAACCCGAGCCTCCTCCTATGTATGAGTTTCTGTCCCGCCCCCCAGCTTCTCCCCTGCATCACTCCATTCCTCTTTATTATCCTCATACTTAATGTTTTTACCTGTCTTTTAAATATTTGACTTACTGAGCTTCACCCTATACCCAAACAAAAATGTTCCACATCAGCTTTCCCAGTAGCTTTCATCCTACTGCAGCTCCATTTGCTCCTGATACAGCTGCAAAAAGATCTTCTAGATACTGTGCAGAAACTCTGGCTAAAAGGGACCTTCATTCCTTTCATCCCAGGTCAGGTACAGTTCTTCACATTAGTCCTTTATCTTCTCCTGTTCCCTTTGATGCTCTGTATCTTCCTGCTACTTCTGCTAGCCCTGCTAGCAATGGGACTAGTCCCTGTCACCCTGAATCAACTCTAGGCCCACCTCCTCTCATCAGCCCACTCTGAATCTCCTGCCTCTGCTCCTCCCTATCTCTCAACCTTCCCAGAAGAGCTCTCAGGTTTACTACATAACCAAAGTGCCATGTCCCAAAGAAACTCAGGACAAATGGCTAAGTGTTGTGCCTATTTATCAAAGTGCACACTGTCTCAGCTTTGCAAGTAGCTGTCCCAGAGTCCTGGCTCCTCTCACAACTTCCCTCACCACTCCCTACCCTAAACCTCTCCAGCCCCTGAGCTTCACTTCCCTGTCCCAGCTTCTGATTCCTATATAACCGGCCATTTTAGCCACACACTCTCTTGGTTCTTTTCCCTTTCTTGGTCCCTGCTCTTTGCTCCCCCTCTCTTCTCTTCCTCTCTCCCTCTCCTCTCCCTCTCCTTTCATGGCCCAGTTCAGTCTACTGAGCCTGTCTAGTCCACAATCTTCTCTCCCTGCTCTGGACCCTTTCAGATGCCTCTGGCTGTACTCTCCCTGATATATACAATAAAATACCCTTTCAGCTGTGTCTTGGAGCAGTCATGTTCTCGTTTTCATTAACAAATCATCTGCTTGCAGCCCTCCAATAATTATTTTCCAAGTCCCTTGAGGAATGCCGGACGGCAATCACATGATCCATTGTTGCCAATCAAGTTAAGACTCTCCCCCTGCTCCATGACAAGAGGACCCCCTTCAATGGATGCAGACCTACCCCCTCCAACAAAGACCCTCCTCAGGAAAAAAAAAATAGCTCTAACACCTCTACTCTGCATTTTTATATATTCTTAGAGTTAGGAATGATAGTTCCTGATAAAAGACTACACTTCCCAACTTCCCTTGTGGCCAAGCTAGGTAGTTCTGGAAAGGAGAAAGAACTGTGTGGGAGTTCTTTCCACCCCTATAAGGGGCCACATCCCATCTTCCTCCACAGGCATCTTGGCCATCCACACACCTGGGTGAAAAAGTGTCCCCTTGCTGTGAATAAACATGGTCCTGCCTAAGGTCAGACCAAGGCTCTTTTTCTGCCTTCTGTTTCTCTACAGCTATTTTGAGTAATCTAACAAAACACCCATACACATAAAATAAAAATAAATAAATCTTAAAAAAAAAACTTATCCAATCCAATACTTCATTTCATAAAGTCAATTAAAACAATTATTATTGGTTTCAGTGTATGAATTAAACATATTAGTAACTAACTCTAAGTCACAAATAATGAAGTCATGTCAAACTAAGGAAAGAAGAAGCTGGGTGGTGATAGCACACACTTTTAATCTCAGCACTTGAGAGGCAGTAGCAGGCAAATCTCTGTGAGTCTGAGGCCAGCCCGGTCTACAGAGTGAGTTCTAGGACAGCCAGGGCTACACAGAGAAACCTTGTCTCAAAAAAAAAAAAAAAAAGGAAAGAAACAAAAGCCCTTCCCTTTGTAGTTATTAACTCCATCTTCCCAGTGTCTTCTGTCCTCTGTCTGTCTGTTGCATGAGTCTGAATCTGTGCCTGTCGGGAGCCATGCAGCCTGGTCTCGGATCAGCATATGACTACCTGTCAAATGGGTTTCCTCTGGGCAAGGCACCTGTGGAAATGGACTCTCACTTGGCAAGGACCAGTAGTCCCTGGACAGTATAGGAATTTGCAAAATTTGTGCAGCTTGCAGGCTCTTTTCTCTCTCATTATATTGGTGATTCTTTGGGCATTTTATTTTTTTGGTCTTACTTTTGTTGGACCCCAAAGTTTAGGGTCTCAAGTGGGCACCCCAAGAACCCAGACTCCAGTCCAGTTGATGCAAAAGCATGAGGATTTATTAAGCTTCTATATAGAAGGGCAAACTCTGCTCCTAAGAGCAAGAGCCGCATCTTACTGCAGCCCCATGAGGGCTTTTAAAGAAAAAACCCATAAAACCCACAAGATTACAATTCCCATACAATTTCATGGCCTAATCACAGGGTGATCACAGAGGGGGTACAGTTACGTAAACCTCAAGGGGGGTATCAGGGCGGGAGTGGAGCTTACACACAGGTCACGGTGGTCCTTCCTGGAACACCTGCAACTATCCCAGTCACAGTTGAGCACATCTCTTAACAGAAATCTTTTTACATTGTTATATTGTTACAGGGGTGATTGAGTAGTGGCTGAGTCAGGTTGCCCTGGGAACTAGATTTGTAGTTTCTCATTTCCTGGTGCTTGAAGTTTCTCTCTTCCTGAGGCTTGGGGGTGTAAGCCTGAAGGGCTAGGGTCTTTCAACTTTGTCAATCACACATGCAACAGCTGTAATTTTCTCTGAAAATTCTGTTCCTTTTCAAATATTTTCCTCTAAGATTCTGCAGGGGTTAATGCTTCTTAAATCTCTTATCTGGAGTTGCTAACTACAACTTCTAATCCTGGGAACTTTTCTGGCTCAATAGAGACGGTTAGGTACATATGAGAAAACAACACTTGGAACATTAACCATGTCTCACTGTTCTTGAAAGTAGAGTAGGGCATGCATACACAGAATAAGGGGAAAGCCTCAGGAATACACATAGTGCCAACTGTTGAGAGTAAGTTTCCTGGACACCAAGCATAGAATCATTGGTAGGATCTGGTATGCTCCAAGAGGAAAAAATACAATGCAAAATGTGGGATAGATCTATCTATTGGTGGAAGAAGTGTGGTATAGTGAAATGGGAAAAGAGTGCCTTATCCAAGTCTGTCTTTTACAGAGAGATTGAGACATGGGACCCTGTTGTACAAAAGGGAACTGTATAAAAATATATCTTGCAGACATGAAAGAATTGTCTGGGTTTGAATATTGTTGTCCGTAAAGCATTGTGCCTATGTTTATTACTTTTTTACTTTGTAGCCAAAAGTAGCTTCCAGCTGACATAAGTGCTGTGAGAGCAGGATGTGTCTGGCTGGATATTTAGTAAAGCCTGCAAAAATGCTGAATTCTATGTCTAGAACAAGGTTATGTAGGGGGTGGGAAGGTGTATTTGGGGAAGCATAAAGGGGAACAATGGGGGCTTTCATAATGATCACGATGCATTCCTTAAGTTGTGATTTTTTTTTTTTTTTTGGTTTTTTGAGACAGATTTTCTGTGTAGTTTTGTGCCTTTTCTGGAACTCGCTTTGGAGACCAGGCTGGCCTCAAACTCACAGAGATCCGCCTGCCTCTGCCTCCCAAGTGCTGGGACTAAAGGCGTGCGCCACCACCGCCCAGCGTGATGTATTTCTTAAAGTCAAAAACAGAAGCCAATAATAAAGCTGTTAATGCAACCCTGGTTAGAAAAAACTCTGTTTAAGTATAAATAAGGTGGCCTGAGCTATCCAGGGCCACTTGAGTGCAATCCACTCGGTGGCCAGAAGTTTTCCTTGTGCCAATGCCCTTTCCCCATCTCAGGACCTGAACCCTAGCCAAGCCTGGACCCCAGCATATGCCTACCTGGAGGCTGTCTTGTGAATCTGTCCCTGTGTCTGTATGTGTGTCCCTAACAAAGGGCTTTGTTCTGCCTTTATTGAACAGCACAGAAAACATCACATGGGGGAGGGAATAGGACACTTTACAGAAATCTTTAACAGAGTTTCATAAGGGATTAAGTAACTGACTCCAACAGACCCAGATAAGAAACAGTATTACAAACATCATTGTTTATCAACCAATATCTAAATATATTGAACACTTATGGCGGGTATTAATTTTCTGAGATTGCTTCCAACCTCTGTTTTTACTGCTTAGAGCAAATGATACATACACATTGTTCTGGGTCAGGGGTATGGAAGAGTACATAATTTGAGATTATAGCTATGCATTATCTTGAGTTGTAAAAATTGATTACATGGGAAATCCAAGGCAAGTAAGGTTGACTGTTACATTGTTCTTTTAAAAGCAGGTTAAATGAACAGCTTGAGTACACAGTAGGATAGCAGTCTTATGTCTTAAGTGACCTCAAGGTGTATCATTAAACCTGGCTGTGAGATCCAGCAGAAGTTCCAGTTTCTTAGAATGTAAGTTGTTTTTGAGATTCTTCTCTTGAGAATTCTCTGTTTAGCTCTGTAGCCCATTTTTTAATTGGACTGTTAGGTATTTTGATGCTTAGTTTCTTGAGTTCTTTATATATTTTGGATATCAGCCCTCTGTCAGATGTGGGGTTGGTGAAGATCTTTACCCATTCTGTAGGCTGCCATTTTGTCTTATTTACTGTGTGCTTTGACGTATCTCAATTTCAGGAGGTCCTATTTATTAATTGTCAATTTCAGTGTCTTTGCTACTGGTGTTATATTTAGGAAGTAGTCTACATGTTGACGTCCAGTTATGCCAGCACCATTTGTTGAAGATGCTTTCTTTTTTCCATTGTACAATTTTGGCTTCCTTGTCAAAAATCAGGTGTTCATAGGTGTGTGTATTAATGTCAGAGTCTTCAGTTCGATTCCATTGATCCACGTGTCTGTTTTTATGACAATACCAAGCTGTTTTTATTACTATAGCTGTATATTAGAGCTTGAAGTCAGAGATGGCGATGTTTCCAGAGGTTCCTTTATTGTACAGGATTGTTTTGGCCATCCTGGGTTGTTTTGTTTTGTTTTGTTTTGTTTTCAAATGAAGTTGAGTATTGTTCTTTCTAGGTCTGTGAAGAGTTGTGTTGGGATTTTGATGAGGTTTGCATTGAAAGTGTAGATTGCTTTTAGTAAGATTGCCATTTTTACAATGTTGACCCTACCTATCCATGAGCATGGGAGATCTTTCCATTTTCTGACATCTTCTTCAATTTCTTTCTTCAAAGACTTAAAGTTCTTGTCATATATGTATTTCACTTGTTTGGTTAGAGTTACCCCAAGATATTTTATGTTACTTGTGGATATTGTAAAGGGTGATGTTTCTCTGATTTCTTTCTCAGCCTGTTTATCATTTGTATATAGGAGGGCTACTTATTTTATTTTATTTTATTAGTTAATCTTGTATCTCACCACAATGTTGAAGGTATTTATCACTTGTAGGAATTCCCTGTTAGAATTTTTGGGTCATTTATGATAGCATTGTCATAACATCTACAGATAGAAAATGTTTGACTTCTTTCTTTCCAATTTGTATCCCCTTGATCTCCTTTCCTTGTCATATTGCTCTGGCTAGAACTTCAAGTACTATATTGAATAGACATGGAAGAGTGGACAGCCTTGTCTTGTTCCTGATTTTAGTGGAATTGCTTTGAGTTTCTCTCCATTTAGTTTGATGTTGGCTGTTGTCTTGCTGTGTATTGCCTTTATTATGTTTAGGTATGTTCCTTGTATCACTGATCTCTCCAAGACCTTTATCATGAAGGGGTATTGCATTTTGTCAAAGGCTTTTTCAGCATCTAATGAAATGATCATTTTTTTTTCTTTCAGTTTATTTATATGGTGGGTTACATAGGCAGATTTTTGTATGTTGAACTATCCCTGCATCCCTAGGATAAAGCCTACTTGGTCATGGTAGATGATTATTTTGATGTGTTTTTTAATTCAGTTTGCCAGTATTTTATTGAATATTTTTGCATCAATTTTCATGAGTAATATTAGTCTGTAATTTTCTTTCTTTGTTGCATCTTTGTGTGGTTTTGGGTATCAGGCTAACTGTAGCCTCATAAAAAGAGTTTGGCAATGTTCCTTATATTTATAATGTGTAGAACAATTTGAGGAGTATTGGTATTAGTTCTTCTTTGAAATTCTGGTAGAATTCTGCACTGAAACCATCTGGTCCTGGGCGTTTTGTTGTTGTTGTTGTTTGTTTGTTTCTATTTCCTTAGCGGTAATAGGGCTATTTAAATTGTTTGTCTGATCTTCATTTAATTTTGGTAAGTGGAACCTATCCAGAAAATTGTCCATTTCTTTTATAGTTTCCAATTTTGTGGAGTACGGGTTTTTGAAGTATGACCTAATGATTCTCTCAATTTCCTCAGTGTTTCTTGTTATGTCGCCCTTTTCATTTCTGATTTTGTTGATTTGGATATTCTTTCTCTGCCTTTTAGTTAGTTTGGATAAGGGTTTGTCTATCTTGATTTTTTTGAAGAACCAACTTTTTGTTTCATTGATTCTTCGCATTGTTCTCTTTGTTTCTGTTTTATTGATTTCAGCACTTAGTTTGATTATTTCCTGTTGTCTACTCCTCCTTGGTGAGTTTGCTTCTTTTGTTTGTTTGTTTGTTTGTTTGTTTTGTTTTGTTTTTCAAGACAGGGTTTCTCTGTGTAGCTTTGTGCCTTTCCTGGATCTCTCTCTGTAGACCAGGCTGGCCTCGAACTCACAAAGATCATCCTGCCTCTGCCTCCCAAGTGCTGAGATTAAAGGTGTCCGCCATCACCACCCGGCTGAGTTTGCTTCTTTTTGTTCTAGAGCTTTCAGCTGTGCTGTGAAGTTGATAGAATGAGATTTCTCCAAATTTTTTATGTGGGCACTTAGTGCTATAGACTTTTCCTTTTAGCACTGCTTTCATAGTGTCCTGTAAGTTTGGGTATGTTGTGCATTCATTTTCATTGAATTCTAGAAAGTCTTTAATTTCATTCTTTATATCTTCCTTGACTCAGTGGTGATTCAGTTGAGCACTGTTCAGTTTCCATGTGATTGTAGGCTTTCTGTAATTTGTGTTGTTGAATTCTAACTTTAAGCCATGGTGATCCAATAAGATACAGGGGGTTATTCCAATTTTTTTGTATCTGTTGAGATTTGCTTTGTGACTGAGTATGTGGTCAATTTTAGAGAAGTTTCTGTGATGTGCTGAGAAGAAGGTATATTCTTTTGTGTTTGGGTGAAATATTCTGTAGATATCTGTTAGGTCCATTTGAGTCGTAACATCTCTTAGTTCCTTATTTCTCTGTTAAGTTTCTGTCTGGCAGAGCTGTTCATTGGTGAGAGTGGGGTGTTGAAATCTCCCACTATTAGTGTGTAGGGCTTGATGTGTGATTTAAGCTTTAGTAATGTTTCTTTTATGAATGTGGGTGCCCTTGTATTTGGGGCATAAATGTTCAGAATTGAGACTTCCTCTTGATAGATTTTTCCTGTGATGAATATGAAACATCCTTCTCCATCTCTTTTGATTAATTTTAGTTTGAAGTCTATTTTGTTAGATATTAGGATAGCTACACCAGCTAGTTTCTTATGCCCATTTGATTGGAAAATATTTTCCCAACCCTTTACTCTGAGGTAATGTCTTTGAAACCGAGGTGTTTCTTGTGTGCAGAAGAAGGATGGATACTGTTTTCATACCCATTCTGTTAGCCTGTGTCTTTTTATAGGCAAATTGATTCCATTGCTATTAAAAGATATTAATGAGCAGTGATTGTTAATTCCTGTTTTGTTTTGTTTTTATTTTGTTGGTGGTGGTGGTAGTGTGTTTGTGTTTCCCTTTTTGGGGATTTGCTTCTGTGAGATTACCTATTGCCTGTGTTTTCATGGGTGTGGCTAACTTCCTTGGGTTGGAGTTTTCCTTCTAGTACTTTCTGTAGGGCTGGATTTGTGGTTAGGAGTTGTTTAAATCTGGTTTTGTCATGGAATATCTTGCTTCTTCCATCTATGGTGATTAAAAGTTTTGCTGAGTATAGTAGTCTGGACTGGCATCTGTGATCTCTTAGAGTCTGCAAAACATCTGTCCAGGACCTTCTGGCTTTCAGAGTCTCCATTGAGAAGTCAGGTGTAATTCTGATAGGTCCGTCTTTATATGTTATTTGAACTTTTTCTTTTGCAGCTCTTAATATTCTTTCCTTATTCTGTATATTCCGTGTTTTGATTATCACGTGGCAATGGGACTTTTTTAATTTGGTCCAGCCTATTTGATGTTCAGTAAGCTTCTTGCATCCTGATAGGCATGTCCTTCTTTAGGTTGGGAAAGTTTTCTTCTATGATTTTATTGAATATATTTTCTGTGCCTTTGAGCTGGAATCCTTCTCCTTTTATCCCTATTATTCTTAGGTTTGGTCTTTGCATGGTGTCCCAGATTTCCTGGATGTTTTGTGTTAGGAATTTGTTGGATTTGACATTTTCTTTGACCAATGAACCTATTTCCTCCATTGTGTCTTCAACACCCGAGATTCTATCTTCCATCTCTTGTATTCTGTTGGTTATGCTTGCATCTGTAATTCCTGTTCATTTACCCAGATTTTCCATTTCCAGAATTCCCTCAGTTTGTGTTTTCTTTATTGACTCTATTTCAATTTTCAAGTCTTGAACTGTTTCTTTCACCTGTTTGATTGTTTTTTCTTGGCTTTCTTTAAAGGATTTATTGATTTCTTCCAATTTTTTGTTTGTCTTTTCCTCCATTTCTTTAAGGGGATTTTTCATTTCTTCTTTAAGGGCCTCTATCATATTCATAAAGTTATTTTTAAGGTCATTTTCTTCTGCTTGATCTGTGTTGAGATGTTCGGGTCCTGTTGATGTAGAACCACTAGGTTCTGCTGGTGCCATATTGCTCTTTATGATGGGACACCTCAGCTATGCTTTGAATGTGTTCTTACAATGCCATCTACCCATTTGTATTTTAGTAATTATAGGTACAGGTGTTGATTCTTCCTCCAGTGGGTGCAGGTGGAGCCTGGGCCTCTGGGGGCCTCTGACACCACTGGGGCTGGTAGTGAGTGGCCTGGCCACAGGAGACTTGCCTGCTGACTGGCTGCTTGGTCTGTGCTGGGTGGAAGATGGGCCTTCTTTTTTTTTTTTTGAGCTAGCATCTTATATAGTCCAGGTTAGCCCCAGACTCACTATATAGTTAGCCAAAATCATCCTGACACCATCTCCCAAGTGCCAGAATTATAGATGTATGTCATCAAGCCCAGTTTATGCACTACTAGGGATAGAATTCAGGGTCTCATGCATGCAAAGTAAACACTCTACCAACTGAGCTATGTCTCTGGGCCTCCCCCACATTTTCATTACCCTGCTACATAATATAAGATATATTCATAGCTGTTAACATTATATTTTGGTGTCTAAGCCACGTGACATCACATTGCCAGTGTAAGCCAACTACAAAAGAAACGAATACCCAAAAATGAACAAAGAGACTTTTGATCCTTTACTGGGGTGAATCAGCATGTTTTCAGATAGAAGAGAGATGAGCATATCAATCAATAATATTTCTAATTGGTCAAGTCACCCAGCTGTCAAAAAAAATACTGAGTACAGAGGCTGGCAAGATGGCTCAGCGGTTAAAACATAAGACCCACATGGCAGGAGAGATCTGACTCCAGCAACTGTGAAGTCCACCCACACATTCACACACAACAAATAATTAAATGAATGAATAAATTAATTAATGAACAAACAAACGCAGGTATGTAAGAATGATTCCTGAGAATGAGATGGGAAAGACACTCAAAGGAGTCAGATGCAGCCTGTACACATCCATTCAGAATTAATAGCCACTTGTCTGTCATGTAACCTAAGTCAGCATCTTTGAAATGCAAGGGTAGCACTGAGGTTCCAGGAAAGTGATGCCTTCTACTAGAAGATGAATAACCGCACACCACTTGGGGGAACCCTCGTTCTCCTAGACTTCTCAGAATTTACAAGCTAGCAGAGCCGTTTTGTTGATACTAAGATAAGGCTGTGGGGGGAGTCTGTGCATAAATGGTTTTTGGTGCCAGGTGACTCATTTTTAGACAACTTTCCCCATCAGTGGATGGTGCTAATGCCAGCATTTGAGCATGGGGCTGAGTAAATCAGGACAGCATGTTTCCACACTTCACAGATGCTTATTTCTAAACATTACATAAAAAAAACTCTGAGTTCCTCTCTCCACACTGAGTAATGGATCCCGAGTGAAGCTACTTCCTCTGGTGTCCATCTTGCTTGTCCAGAGGGTGCAACAGACCACACAGACTAGAATATTCAAAGGGATTCAGACATGATCAGTTCTCATATGCTAAAACCATCAAGACACAGAGTGTACCTGCAAGATAGTTTCTTTCTTTCTTCCTTCATTCCTTTCTTCCTTCCTCTCTCCCTTCCTCTTTCTCTCCCTCCCTCCCTATTTATTTATTTGTTTGTTTGTTTGTTATTTCACAGGTTTGCAAGTCCCCCCTTACCCAGGCTAGCCTGAAGCTCACTGTGTGGCTGAAAATGACCTTAACTGGTTGTCCCTCTTGCCACTGCTTCCCCAGTGCTCAGAATACAGGTGTGCACCACTATGCCTGATCTATGTGGTGCACTGTGCATGCTCAGCAGGCACTTTTCCAGCTGAGCCACATCCCCAGCCCATCACAAGATTTTTTTCTTCATTTCTTGCAAGAATGTGGCCATATTGAAAGAACCTTTGAGTCTTCAACAGATTCCTATGTTGCTGGAGAGTTTTCTCTCGGGTTCTCGCCAAGCCCCAGCAGTCCGACAGCCCACTTATAAAATAAACACACAGACGCTTATATTATTTAAACTGTTTGGCCTAATGGCTCAAGCTTCTTGTGAACTGTTCTTATATCTTAAATTAACCCATTTCTATTAATCTATACTTGGCCACATGGTCGTGGCTTACCGGTACCTTACATCTTCCTTGTCCTGGTGGCGGCTGGCAGTCCCCCTCCTGCCTTCCTGTTCTCTCAATTCTCCTCTCTGTTAGTCCCGCCTATACTTCCTGTCTGGCTACTGGCCAATCAGTGTTTTATTTATTAACCAATCAGAGCAACACATTTGACATACAGAACATCCCACAGCATTCCCATATAAAATCCAAACACATTAAATGACAAAAAACCTTAGAACTTATGAGTCTGCAGCAGACATGACCAATTTTCCACCGAACTCTTTTTCAGTAATTGTATAAAACAAGGAGTTTCCTTTTGTTTTGTTATTGTTTTTAAAAAAATGGATTTCTTTTTTTAATTGTGAGAGAGAGAATATGCCATGGCACACGTGTGGAAGACAGAGAACAAGCCACAGGAGGTGGCTCTCTCCCTCCACCAACCATATTGGTTCTTGGAATTGCACCCAGGCCATCATGCACGGTGGCAGGCAGCACTACTCACTGAGCCATCCTTCCAGCCCAATACTGTGCTTCCTTATGACATTCTCATGCATGTATGTCATTGTAACACGAATGTTAAAAGGTCTTTTAATTAAAAACTCCGTACCAGATATTGGTACAAATGCTGAAAGGTCAGAGAGACAAAGGAACAAGCTACTGCCACACCTTACCTCTAGGACTCCTCAGCCCAAAAAGCCTCAACCCATAGACTTCTAGCCGAATGAGTTTCCTCAGCTGAAAAGGCTTCAGCTGAAAAAGCCTCTAGCTGGAAGGGACGCTTCTGCTGAAAAGCCTTTAGTTCCTGTCTCCTCATGCCTTCTATACCTTTCTCTGCCCAGCCATCACTTCCTGGGATTAAAGGTGTGTGTGTTTCCCAGTACTGGGATTAAAGGTGTCTGCCACCACTTTCTGACTCTGTTTTCTCTCCTAGACTGAGTCGATCTCATGTAGCCTAGGGTGGCTTTGAACTCACAGAGATCCAGCCAGACACTGCCTGGCTTCTATGTTTGATTTAGTGATTTGTTCTGTTCTCTGATCTTCAGGTAAATTTTATTAGGGTGCACAATATATCACCACGTGTCATTGTGTCTTCTCATTTTGACTCTCCCATCACTGACCATCACCGAACTCTCTATGGTCCACAGTCGGTGCTGAGAAGTGGCCGCTCGGGGACAGAAGACCTATCACAACACCTTCACACCTGTGTAAGGCCATGTGTCAGTGCTGGCCAGTGGACTGTGAGGAGAGGCATGTATCACTTCTGGGCCAAGGCAGTTAAAAGAAGATAGGCTTCTCTTCTCCCTTTCCTCTCAGGTGCAGGAGACTCCATGGACACTAAGCTGTGGCAGGGCTATGAAATGAGACAAACTTGGGACTCTGAACCACCAAATTCAGGAAACCCACCAAGATCAGCTTCATCAGATTGCCACGTAAGATCACAACACAGTCATCCCCAGGTAGTCATAGTTTCCACATCTGAAGGGTCAACCGACTATGGATTGAAGATAGTGGAAAAACATTAACATGGCCTTGAACATGTGAGGGATCTTGTTCTTGCCATTATTCCATACATGGTATAGTGAAACAGCCATTCAGATAACATCATGTTAAAAGTAATCTCGAAATGACCCCAAGTACACAGAAGAAAGAGTGTGGATTATAAGCAAGTACTGCATCAGGTCGTGGTTCTCTAGGATTGGTTCTAGATCAGTACTACGTTGGTAACCCCAGACACTTGTAATTCTTTGTATTAGCCAAGGTTCTCTAGAGGAACTGGGATGATAGAATAAATATATATTACAAAGGGCATTTATTAGATTGGGCTAGTATATAAGTCAGGGTTCTCTAGAGGAACAGAACTGATACAATGAAGATACATATATATATATATATATATATACATATATATACATATATATACACACACATATACATGCACACACACACATATGGAATAGAGAGAGACAGAATAAACATAACATGTATGAAATTTGTTAGAGTGGTTTACAGGCTGTGGTCAGTCCAGCAATAGCTTCCTCCTGATAGAAAGGCCAAGAATCCAATAGTTGTTTAGTCAACTAGGCTGGGTATCTGTGCTGGCTAGTTTTTTTGTTGTTCTTGTTATTGTTGTTGTTTGTTTTTGTTTTTGTTTTTCGAGACAGGGTTTCTCTGTATAGCTTTAGAAGCTGTCCTGGATCTCACTCTGTAGACCTGGCTGGCCTCGAACTCACAGAGATCCACCTGCCTCTGCCTCCTGAGTGCTGGGATTAAAGGCGTGCGCTGCCGCCACCACCCGGCCCCCTGTGCTGGCTAGTTTTAAGTCGACTTGATAACACAGATATGTCAACAGATAACACAAGTTATGTAAAGGGAGGTAACCTCAATTGAGAAAATGCCTCCAAAGATGCAGCTGTAAGGCATTTTCTTAATTAGTGATTAATGGGGGAGGGTCCAGCCCATGGTGGGTAGTGCCATCCCAGGGCTGGTGGTCTTGGGTTCTATGAGAAAGCAGTCTGACCAAGTCATGAGGAACAAGCCAGTAAGCAGCACCCCTCCATGGCCTCTGCATCAGTTCCTGCCTCCAGGCTTCTGCCCTGTTAGAGTTCCTGTTCTGACTTCCTTTGATGATGGACAGTGCTGTGGAAGTGTCAGTCGAATAACCCCTTTCCTCCCCAAATTGCTTTGGTCATGGTGCTTTGTCACAGCAATAGAAACACTGACGAGACCGTCGCTCAGCTGGGCTTCAGGCTATGTTGGAATCCCGAAGGAGTTCATTCCAACCCCACTTAAGCAATGCCTCGGCAGCGGGATAGATGAACTTGGCAAAGAAAGTGAGGGCAAACAGGTCAAGGCAAAAGTTTCCTTCTTCCACGTCTTTTTATATGGGCTGCCAACAGAAGATGTGGCCCAGATTTAGAGTGTGTCTTCCCCATCTTAAATAATCCAATCAATAAAATAGCTCACTGGCTTGCCCAGCTGTTTGTGTTTCCGTTGATTCCAGATGTAGTCAAGTCGACAATCAAGATTAGCCATCACACTTACCTAGAAGGGGATGGGTGATCCAGCAATGGCTGCCTGCCTGCCTGAGAGGCTGAGAACTCAATAGCCCCTCAGATCAAAGAGGCTGGATATATCAATAGTCCCAATGTAGCACTGAAGGCTGAAGGGTTCCTAGAGACCCATGGTCTTCAATGCAAGGACATACTAAGGATATTCTCTGCAAGGGTCTCAGGAAAGAAGCCTGATGCTATGGTTTCCAAGGAAACCGTACACTGACATAGAAGAGTCAGTATTAGATTAAGGAGAAGAGTTAAGCGGGACACTGCGTGACGAGGAGTATAGGATGGAGAAGGAAGAAGACAACAAACAGGCTAGGTGCCTGAAACCCACCTGCCCCAGATAATAGGCTACAGTCTCCCACCTTCTCGTCCCACACAGGCTCTTCCAGCTCTAACCTGGTGAGACCACCACTCCTCCTTCACTTCTCACATCAGAGTCCCTGGTGGTGTCCAGTAGGGAAGGGCTGAGAGACAGAAAAACTGGAGCTGCATCTGGGCAGCTACATCTTCTGATGGTCGGATGTCTCTTGGTGATTAAACATCCTTGAAGTTGCATTATGTTGTTCCTGCTAAACAAGAAACCAGGGTGCCAGGGCTTTCTATCACCCATGTCCACTAACAAAGGGCCTACATCTTCAAAAGACAATTATATTGTCACTTGTGTTGCAGGTTTGAAACCCCCTCCCCTTTTGTGGAGACCATGGGAAGAAATACCCTCAGAGATGAAATCCATTGTGATTTGGGAGGGGAGCAAGGCCACCTTGATCTACAAATATGCCTCCTTCCTCATAATATTTGCATAAACTTCTTTAAAATCCACAACAAAGAGCCTTTAGGCAGCTCCCTAGCTTGGGGCAGCCCACTCCAATCTCTTTGGAGGGGGCTAAATCAACTTCCGCTCAAACTAAGTCTCTTGGTTGACTTTTTTCCTACATGAAAACAAGTACTAAGATACCAGATGCCTCCACCACATAGAGTCTCCTGCAGACTTTCAGCTGACCTCTCAGCCACCCCATCACCTGTCAAGGAAGCCCTTCATTTAGCACCAAGAACCTGAAGGACAACTCTCCCCTCTCTTTCTTCACCCAGATGCTGTGAGTGAAGAAGAAGCCAAGGCAGATGTTCAACCCAATTAGTCCAAAGATGAGAATGGCCTCATTTCTCCCTGTCCCGGGGAGGAAGGACATCAACAGAGAGGGGAACTCAACCGTCTTCCTAGGCCCAGTTCTCACCATTCCCAGAGGCAAGCCATGGGAGCAGCCTTCGGGAAACTGTACCCAGCAGCCGCCTAAGGACTCCCATCCAAGAAAGGAGGAAAGGAAAGAAACTCCAACAGGTGGGAGTTCCTGGCCAGCCCCCCAGACCGACTCTGCTGACACCACTGGCTCTGGCCGTTGTCCCCCCCATCTGGTTTTCTTTTTTCTGTGTTTATTTTATTACTGTCATTTTAAACACAGTCACACTATGGAGAAACTTTTGGACACTATGTCATTAGATGCTTTCATTGCCACATGAACATCATAGAACGAACACACTTAACACAGACATAGATGGCACAAGTCAGTCACTCACTCAGCCTGGCCTCTGGACCCAATCAAGAGACACTATAAACTGGATACATGGGGCTGCCGGTGTGACATGGCTAGGGTTGTCCAGCCCATGTATGTTTTTATTGTTGCATAGCTGAGGATGAATTTGCATGTGTGATCTTCCTGTGTGGTGATATTGTGTTCTCCAAAATATTGTGCACCCTAATAAACTTATCTGGGGTCAGAGAACAGAACAGCCACTAGATATAGAGGCCAGAAAATGGTGGCACACACGCCTTTAATCCTAGCATTCCAGAAGCAGAGATCCATCCAGATCTCTGTGAGTTCAAGGCCACACTGGAAACAGCTAGGTATGATAATAAGAGCCTTTAATCCCAGGAAGTGATGGCAGAAAGCAGAAAGGTATACAAGGCATGAGGACCAGGAACTAGAGCCTGGTTAAGCTTTTAGGCTTTTAGCAACAGTTCAGCTGAGATTCATTCTGGATGAGGACTCAGAGGCTTCCAGTCTGAGGAAACAGGATCAGCTGAGGAATTGGCAAGGTGAGGTGGCTATGGCTTGTTCTGCTTCTCTGATCTTCCAGCATTCACCCCAATACCTGGCTCCAGGTTTGTTTTTATTAATAAGATTTAAGATTTGTGCTACATTCCTGCCCCTACTTTCCATGCCGAGATGACAGCTGTGTGTCACCACACCCAGTTTATGTGGTGTGCTAGTCAAAGACTTTGCCAATACAGCCAAACCTCTGCCCCTAACTGCAGCTTTGCTGTTAATGTTATTGTTTTGAGACCGATTCCTCACTCTATAGCTCTGGCTGATTTGGTAGTCACTGTGTAAACCTGGCTGGCTTTGAACTCATAGTAATCGTCTTGCCTCAGCCTCCCAAGTGCTAGGATGTAGAGCCATGAGCCACCATACCTAGTTCAGTATATTTTATAAGTAAAATGAGTATACTCTAAAATAACCTTTGGACAGGGAAGTAGCATAGTGACAGAGCTCTTGCTTAGGATGATGGAGACCCTGGGTTCAAGTCCCATCACCCCAAAAAAACAAAAGCAAAACTCAAACTCAAATAACTACTCAAAAGATAGTAAGATACCAGGGACATAATCTTTTATTAACATCATTAAAATTTCTGTACTGTGCATAACTATAAGTGCTCGAATTTTGAATAACTCTCAAAGAGATTTCTTCACACTAGTATCACCAAAAACAATTAAGGAATGTAAGTGAGGAATTCATTGTTCTGTAACGTTTCAAAGGCTACAATGTTGTACTCATTTAAGACTATATCTTCTTCTCCCCCAGCCCCCATTGCTAGAGATTGAACCCAAGGCCTTCAACATGCTAACAAATGCTCTACCCCCAAATTATACTACCAGCCCATACTGAGACCACTGCTTTAATGAGGTCTATTGTTGGCAATAATGTTGCTATGGTTACATCCTTTTGTCTACATGAAGTCCCTTCTTTTCTTCTCATTTTCCTCTGGTCAGCCACTCCACATGGTGCAGTACAAGGACTTCACACAACTCCCCATCCCAGAGATGAGCAGAAGACTGAGACCAGCCAGATGAAGTCCTAGTAACTGGCATAGGGATGGAAATGTAACAGGAGCCAGGCTAATGACAGTCTGCCCTGGAATCCTAGAAAAGATGCACTGGTCCTGCTAAGCTAATAGTGTATAGGCCTAGATCTGCTGATGTTCATCCTGTCCCTGCCTGATGGAGAGCCAGCACTGAGGGCAGGATGCCTGAGAAATAAAAAGAACGGCCTGGACTCGCAGATGCTAGAGTTTGTCTCGTGTACCCAAAATAATTCTACTATTTTTTACCCCAGTGTCTCAAACTTTTTTGGTCTCAGGACTTCTCCTCTATGCTTTTAAAGTTTATTTGTGATCTCTCAAAAATATTTTCTCCATATATTTGGGGGTGCTTTTGACACAGGGCTATGTAGTCCAGCTGCCCTCAAATGTGGGGCCCTCTTATCTTAACTTCCCAAGTACTGGGATTACAGGCATACACTAGCACTCTGGGTATGCTGTTAGTTACGATGTAGAATTGGAACCATAAAATGGAGCTCTGTCTGGCAGTGGTGGCACGCACACCTTGCACAACTTTAATCCCAGCACTCGAGAGGCAGAGGCAGAAGGATCTCTGTGAGTTCGAGGCCAGCCTGGTCTACAGAGTCAGTGCCAGGACAGCCAGGGCTACACAGAGAAACCCTGTCTCAAAAAAAACATAAAATAAAATCAAAAGGAGCTATTCAGGGTCTATGGAGTACCTCAGTGGTAAAGTGCTTCCTACCTATTCCTGGATGTGCAGGACCTTGGGTTCAATCCCTAGAGCAGCAAAATGAAAAAGAAAAAAATGAGCTTTCAAAATTCTGTATACTTGAGCAGGAGGAAGGATGAGAGGGGGGATCTGGGGTTGGTATGTAAAATGAATTTAAAAAAATATTAAAGAAAATTCTGTATGCTCATCAAAGTGAGAGTGTTTAAAAGTCAATGTAACTGAAGTCATAGTAACCTTGTTTCGATCTTGTAGGGCTGTTGAGGGTTTTAGGCACCTTCAGGGGTACCCAGACCACATGAGACTCACTGTTGTATCCTAATCCTCACTAGTTCTTTCTGTTGTTTTCCTAGGGAGAGCTCTGGTTCAACTCACTGACATCATGTACAAGACCTGTACAGACTCAAGCCAGACCAAATCTCAGCACGGGGAAGGGCAGCAGGCACACAGTCCCACCGAAGGCCAAGAAACTATTGGCAATTAATAGCTGCTGGGAGAGGAGAGTTGTTTTTCTTTCAAAGTGTAGCCTTTGTTGATCATAAGCCAGCAGAAGGGCACACACCCAAGAACACATGGGCAACACTAACTAGACTTGGTGGTTGGTTTTGGTTTAAGAGGATACAAAGTTGGGTTCTTAAGGAAGTGGGGGATGTGCCTAGGGAAGATTTGGGGGAGGGGTGAATATGATCCAAACACGTTGCATGAAATTCTCAAATAACTGATAAAAAATTTAAAAAAAAAAGTTCTGACTTGGTTCATTTGGCCACCATTCAATAAAGAAAACATCTAGCGCCTTCCCAGCAACACATTAGGAGCTGAGAACACAACAGTAGCCAACACAGAACCAGATCCGAGTCTCAAGCTTCTTACAGCTTAGTGGGTTACCCAGATACGGTGACAGTCACTAGTGCAGGTTACCCAGATACGGTGACAGTCACTAGTGCAGGTTACCCAGATACGGAGACAGTCACTAGTGCAGGTTACCCAGATACGGTGACAGTCACTAGTGCAGGTTACCCAAATACAGTGACTGACAGTCACTAGTGCAGGTTGGCAAACCGGAGCATGTTCTGGGAGGAAAACCACCAAAAGTCTCAAATCAAGAGTGCACAGGACTGATTCATTACTGAGGTGACTTTTGGATAGGAACAAAAAGAAACTGTATGAGTTACTGTCCTAGTTTGCTATCATAAAACATGACCAAAAGTGATGCCTTTATCTAACTATTCTTTATCAATAAAAACTCAGGTGTCAGATATCAGGGTAAGAACCTGAATGATCAGAGAAGTGGCAGAGAGGCAACCAGTGCCCTCCTATCTCTCTTGTTCCTCCATCTAAAAGGGCCAAGATCCTCTGTAAGTCCTGCCCTACTACTTCCTGTCTCTCTATCTGTCCTTAATCCTCCAAATCCTCTATGGTTAATTTTGGTCAGCTAGTAGCTAGCTCTGCCCTCTGATTCAAAGCAGACTTTGTCAGAATGCAATAAAAATATCACACAACACAAAAGATACTTGGGAAGGGAAAAGTTTATTTGCCTTACACTTCCAAATCACAGTCTGTCTCTGAGGGAAGTCTAGGCAGGAACTGAAGCAGGATCCACAGAGGATCATTGCTTATTAGCTTGCTTCCTCTGACTCATGCTCAGCCTGCTTTTTTTTTTATTTATTTATTTATTTATTTTTTTTATGCTGAATGCTGTTTATCGAAGGAGGGAAGAGGTCTTAAATACAGGCTTACAGCACAATGGGAGAACCCCGGAGGGCAGAAGTTCGATACCGATGTTTTACAATCTTGCATCTAATCAGCCTGCTTTATTATACATCCCAGGCCCACCTCCCCAGGCGTGGCACTGCCCACAGTGGGCTGGACCCTCCCACATCAATTAGCAAGAAAATGGCCCCACAGACATGTCCACAGGCCAATCTGATGGAAGCAGTCTCCTAACTGAGAATCTCTCAGGTAACTCTTAGCTGTGTCAAGTTAACAGCTCAAGCTAACTAGGAGAGTTACTTTCCTGGCTGCTAGTCTCAAATACTTAACAGAAGCACCTTCAAGGAGTAAGGATTTATTTTGGCTCACAGTTCAGGGGGAAGTCCATTATGGCAGGACCATGAACCAGCTGCTCACATTTCATCCACAGTCAAGAAATACAGAAAGATGATGCCTATGCTCAACGCTTTCTCTCTCTCTCTCTCTCTCTCTCTCTCTCTCTCTCTCTCTCTCTCTCTCTCTCTCTGTCCTGGTCCCTGGCTTGTGGAATAAAACCACCCAAATGAGTCTTCCCACCTCAATTAACAAAATTTATATAATCCTCACAGACATGCCCGGGGATTTATTTCCATAGCAATTTTTTTTCTATTTCTTTTATTTAATGTGTATTGGTGTTTTGCCTGCATGTATGTCTGTGTGAGGGTGTCAGATCCCCAGGAACTAGAGTTACAGACAGTTGTGAGCTGCCATATGGGTGCTGGGACTTGAACCCAGGAAGAACAGCCAGTGCTCTAACCCCTGAGCCATCTCTCCAGTGCCTCCATGGTAATTTCTAAATCCCATCAAGTGGACAATCAAAATTAACCCTTGCAGGGGTTGGAGAGATGGTTCTTGATTAGGAGCACTTGGCTGCTCCTCCAGAGAACCTGGGTTCAGTCCTCAGCACTCACATGGCAGCTCCCAACCACTCATAACTCCAGTTCCAGGGGATCCGATGTCCTCTTCTGGCCTCTAGGGTCACCGCATGCACATGGTGCAGAGACACGTGCAGGCAAAACACCTATACACACAAAATAAGATAAAAAAAAAATCACATATACATAGTTATTCAATAGGCCAAGAGCAGTGTAGGGAAGAGGCTGGTGCAGAAGATTCTAGGCCAAAGCAACACATGAGGTATGTTTAGGGAGAGAAAACCTGCCAGAGGCAGTGTAGCTGTGGTAAACGTCTCTTGGTTCTTGGGTCCTTTGAAGAATTCAACAAGACACAGGAAAGAGCAGCAGGTGAGATAAAGTCCAAAAGATAGACTCAGAGGTCTGCTCCACCCGAAGGAGAAGGGGCCCAGAGGGTCTGGACTAGACCCAGCATGTCTAGTCTGCTCACTCTCTCTGTCCCCTCCCTCCCGGTTGGTGGGTCACAATGTTTCCCTCTGCCTTGCTTAGGTTCCCTTTGGACTAGAGGTTGTTTACTCTTTGGGATGGCTCAGGATCTTATGACTGACGTCACTGTTGATCTCATGACTGCCAGTCTCGTGCTTGTCTTCTTCCCAATAGCTGGAAAGCAAGGGTGGTGAAGAGGTCTTGGCTAAGTGACCAGAGCTGTGTGAGAGAGCACCTTCCAAAGGCCACTTCACAGCCTGCTGACTGCCCAAGAGACGACTTCCTCTGAGTCAGGTGCCCAGTCTTGGTTCAGTCAGCTGAGCCACGGCCGCCCTGTCATGTGGGTGGCCTGTGCAAAAGGGACCTCTCCCAAGGGATTATCGGTGTGACTAGCACTGCCAGAGAATCCGTGAACTCTGAAAGGCACTCGCCAACTGTCCTTGCTGCATAGCTGCCCAGGTCACAGCCATTCTCCCCCTAGGGGGAAGACCCAAAGATCCTTTCCCTTTGCTCCTTTCCCAAGGGGACATGGTGCCAGTGAGGATCCCGAGAGGCGGGTGCTGTGCAGTGACACAGCAGGACTGGATGGAGAAGCTGACTTTCCAGACCTTCCTTCCTAAGCAGCTGTCAACCCATGCCCTAGCTCCGGCCATTCCAGTCTGTCCCAAGCTAGAGCAACAGCATCCGTCTTTAAGCAGACACTGGGCGTGGGCTGCCGGAAGGAATCTGGACCGATGGCTGGGCAGTTTTCTTCATTAACTGCAGTCCTCAATGTGGGCTGACAGCAGGTGGCTGTTGTCTTCCAGCATAATTCCTAACATCTGGAAAATAATGTTTCCTCCTCCTCCCCCTCCTCCTTCTTTCCCTCCCCCTCGTCTTTCTCTTCCTCCTCCTCTTCCTCCTTCTCTCTTGCTTTGTTTTGTTTTGTTTGTTTGTCTTTTTCTTTTTGAAACATGTAGCTCAGTTTACCCTAGAATCAAGGTCCTCCTGCCTCTGCCTCCTGCACACTGGGATTACAGATGCTCTGAGACACAGCACCCGGCCTTGAATATCCTGATCTTTAATGCTTGGCTTCCAAAGAAGAGAAAGATAAAATTTAAATAGAGGAAAGGAAATGGTTTAGTATATTGTTTCAGGGCCAATCTGGTGGCCTCATTTTAATTTGTGACTTTCTAAAAGACCCTGACTCTAAACACAGCTACATTCTGAGCTCCTGACAGTGAGAACTTTGACATGATTTTGGGGACACACACAAACACATACACACACACACACACACACACACACACACACACACACACAAACACAAATAAATAAATAAAACAGTGAAATTCAATCCATACCCATGGGGAATGCAAAAATGTTAGGGCTTTTTTTTTCCCCCCAGAAGTACATCATACACAGGAAGGGCAGCATGAATCTAACCATGCTTTGGGGGCTTTATGACATGCCAAGCACTGTGTCTTTTAAGAGCTTCACTTTTTTTTTTTCTTCTCCCAATAACCGTTGAGAGGGGCAGCAGTACATCCATTTTACTGGCAGGAAGACAGAGGCTCAGAGAGGTCTTGCTCAAGGTCACTCAGAAGACAGGTGATTAAGCTAGAGTTCAACTCTCCATGGTTTGCAGCGTCTGGAGTGCGCCCCTAGTTGGTCCTTAGAGCCTCCGAGCCCCGTGGTTTGAAACACTCCCAAGCTGCATCACAGAGCCATAATTACTGTAATTGCATGGTGTTCTCTGATGTTCTCTCCAAGTCACCTGCAGCCCTCTCCCAGGAGCAGGAAACCATCTGGGAAGATTACAGAAGCCCAGATGTTGCCAAGATCCAGGATGGAGAAGCATGAACATTCTTTTTCTTCCCAGCATTGTCATAACTAATGCTGCACGGTCCCTCCCTGAAACTTAAAGCTGAAATCAGAAACTTGCTTCACTGTTTTATTAGCTTGGAATAGGCCCAGGACGAAGTTAGCCAATCAAAGAATTAGTGAGAACTGCAACCAATTACCCTGAAAAATATGCTAAGCCCGAACAGATTTATTCAATTCTGCTTAGTGGGTGGCTTCACAGGAGGGAGGCCAAGATTTATCATCTGCTTGGCTTTGCCTTTGATTATTCATTGACTGGGATGACTTTCTCACCACAAGCTGATACAGTCTCCCATCTCAGAAAGAGGGGGATAAACACAAAACACCCCACTGACTGATTCATTCCAAACAGAATGTTTTTAAGAGGAGCAGACTTGGAGGACTCATGAATATTCTTTGTTTTTTCCTTTTGAAGTCACAGCAGGAGATTAATGAAAACCTGTGGTGATAGGTCCAGGGGTGTGGGTGGAGCAGTCTACTCTGATTCCATCTGGTGTAGTAGCCCAAAGCATAGTTCTTGGCTGCCTACTGCACAGTGGTAGCGGCTCCTTTAAATGGTCCCAGTCAGCCGCCACAAAACCTCATGGTAGAGATGATACCGCAGAATCATGTGGTTGAATATAGAATCTGCTAGCTATATGTGTGAGTGTGCACGTGCCTGTTTCTGGGTGCATGTGTACATAGGTGTGGGCGTGTGAGTGTGTGCTTGCAAATGCAAGTCCACTTGTGCTCGTTTTTTGTTTTGTTTTGTTTTTGTTTTCAGTCCAAAGGTCAACCTTGGATGTCATTCCTCAGGAGCTATCCACTTTACTTTTTGAGATGAGGGTCTCTCCTTGGTACTGGAGGCTACTCAGTTAGGTTAAGCTGACTGACCAGCAGGCTACTGTGGTGATATTTTATCTGTGTCCCCCAATAAAGTTTATCTGAGGATCAGAGGAAAAAGCCAGCCACTATAGTAAACATAGAAGTCAGGCAATGGTAGCACATGCCTTTAATCCTATCACTCAGGAGGCAGGGATCCGTCTGGATCTCTGTGAGTTCAAGCCCACACTGGGAACAGAGTCAGGCGTGGTGGCACATGCCTTAAATTCCAACACTAGTTAACCATAAAGGTCTGGAGGTCTGTACAGACAGACAAGAAGTGATGTAGCTGGGCAGAGAGGAAATGAGTTGGCAGAACAGAAAGGCATATAGGTGTGGGTATACAGGAAGTAGATCTTTTTGGAAGCTGTGGAGTTGGTGAGGCGAGGTTAGCTGTGGTTTTTCCTATTCCACTGATCTCGCGGGTTTTTAACCCTGATATCGGGCTCCAGGTTTTTTATTTAATAAGACCTTTTAAGATTCGTGTTACAGGCTACAGATATCTCCCTGTCTCTACCTTGCCCCCCAGCAATGGGATTCCAAGTGTGGACCACCACACTTAGACTTTTAATGTGGGAACTGGGGCTCAAACTCGGGTCCTCCTGCTTTCAAGACATGCACTTTACTGATAGAGCCGACCCCAAATTTGGACTAAGTAAAGTGAAAAATAAGTTTCTTAGGCACAACAGCCACATGTCAGTGGTAGTCATACGCCTGGTGGTGCTGTAGCAGACATGGCAGACATGGACTTCCGTCATCCAGAAAGCGTTACCAGACTGCTACAGAGTCTAGGACAGCGGTTCTCAGCCTGTGGGGCACGATCCCCTGGAGAGTCAAACAACCCTTTCACAGGGGTCACCTGAGACGATCAGAAAACACAGGTATTTACATTATGATTCATAATAGTAGTAAAATTATAGTTATGAAGTAGCTGTTAATATTCTGACCCACCCCTTGAAATCCCACCCCCTTGGCGCCGACCTGCGCCCTGACATAAAAACCCCATTCTAAGGAAAAACTCCTCCCCTTCCTCTCTCTTTTCTCTTCCGCTTCCCTCCCACGGGGTGCACACCCTCGAACCCCCCCCTCTCCCTTCCTCTCTCTTTCTCCCTCTTTTCTGTCTCTCTGCCTCTTTATCTATTATAATAAACTCTCCACGTGGATGCATCGTCTGGGCTGTGTATCACTGCCCCATGCCCTGCCGCCGTGCCCGCATGGCGTGGGTTGAGCCTGGCAGCCCACTGCATCTGCCAGCATGGTTCCCTACATGATCAAGATACCCCTGCCTGTCCTCCGCATAATAATAATTCATAACAGTAGCAATGAAAATAAATTTATGGTTGGGGGTCCTCACAAGCTGAGGAGCTGTATTAAACGGTTGCAGCATTGGGAAGGTTGAGAACCACTAGTCTAGGACCTAGGAGACTCGCCATTTGCTGCAGCAAAAAACGGAATTCAAATCCAAATCTCTCTAGGAGTTCCAAATCCCGATTATCCCTGTAATCCTGCCACATTCACAGCTTCTCTGATCTTCCCGCTGAAAGACTATAAGCTACTGGGAGACGCAGCACTGATCTGTATTTCACTGGTGCTTATACCGCTGCTCTTAGGAAATAACCTACAACAGGTTATTTCCCAATAAACTTAACCCCTATTACAAACATACAGCTTAAACACGCAGTAACATACCTGACCTAATGAACACCACAACTTAGCATCACAGGACACTGGAGAGTCTCAGTTGTTTCCCATCATCGTCACGGGAGCTGGGACTTGCTGTCACCGTAGGGGCCACCAGAGACGGTCTTATCACATACGCCCAGCCTGGGAAAAGATCAAAATTCAAAGTATGGTTCCCACACTGTCATCGGCTTTTTATTTTTGTTTGTTGGTTGGCTTGTTTTATCCTCGATCAAACCTTTGGAAGTTTGTGGCTATATGTATGTATTCTTTTAGAGATTTATTTTTATTTGAGGATTCTTTCTTTTATGTGTATGACTTTTGCCCGCATGTACACATGTGTACTATGTATGTGCCTGGTGCCTTAAGAGGTCAGAAGAGAAGGGGTCAGATCCCTTGGACCTAGAAATCAGGACAGCTGTGAGCCACCGTGTGGGTGCTGGGAACAGAATCCAGGTCTTCTGAAAGATTATTTCATTTTTTATTGTGTATGTGTGTGTGTGTGTGTGTGTGTTAGAGAGAGAGAGAGAGAGAGAGAGAGAGAGAGAGAGAGAGAGAGAGAAAGAGAGAGAGAGAGAGAGAATGTATAGGTGTCCACAAATGCCAGAAGTATCTGATCTTCTTGGAGCTGAAGTTACAGGAAGTACCTGGCGTTGGTGCTGGGAACCAAACACAGGTCCTAGCTCCTAGCTCTTTACCACTGAGGCACTTCTCCCTCCCCACAACCCCCATCTGTGTTCTTGATGGACTAGAGTTTGCTTTGTATCCTAAAGGGCATTGGTGTAAAAATGCTTAGAAGTGACCAGCAGGTGGAGTCCACAGCCCACGTCTCGGGGACGTGGTAGCACACCTATAAGAGGTACTCAACACAGACCAAAATCCCTGAAGTCCTTTCTGCTCACTCTCCAGAAGCTTTGCGAAGAGGGTAAACAGCCGCCTTCCAATATCAGCTCCTATGACTTTAAATCTATCCATCGTTAAATAAATCTATACATGGGGTGAGGATGTAGCTCAATTGTTAGAGTGCTTGCCTAGCATGCCGGAATCAGGTCAAAACCCTAGCACCACATACAAACCAGGTGTGGTGGCTCCTGGCTGTAATACCAGTACTGGGAGACAGAGGCAGGAAGACTGGCATTCAAGGTCATCTGTGGCTACAGAGGGAGTTGGGGGCCTGCTTGGGCTACATGATGAATCAATACTTCTATCCAAAAAAAAAAAAAAAAGTTGGGCTGCAGAGATGGCTCAAGGTTAAGAGCACTTGCTGCTCTTCCAGAGGTCCTGAGTTCAATTCCCAGCAACCACATGGTGGCTTACAACCATCTACAATGAGATCTGGTGCCTTCTGCCTGCAGGCATACATACACTGTATATGCAATAAATCTTTAAAAAAAAAAAAGTGTATGTGTGTAGACTGTGTGTGTACATATACATGTGTGTTTAAAGATAGATATTTTATTATTTTTGCAACACTGTCAATAGAACCCAGCACTTCATGAATGCTAGTGAAGTGATCTACCCCTGAGCTACACACACAGCTCGTGTGTGTGTGTGTATGTGTGTGTGTGTGTGTGTGTGTAGGTATGTATGTATAACACACACCCATATATTAATCTGAAATCTACATCTTCAGATTTAATCCATCCTTGGAACTTTAGTGTCACATAAGGTATTACAAAGTGAATTCATCCGAAAAGGCACTGTCACTTCCCTGACCTCTCTGCAATGAAACTTGTCCTTTGCTTGCTTTCCTTATTTCTATAAACAGCAAAGTCATCCATCGCCATTCAAATCCTAGGCACTGTGACTTAGTGACTTCTTTCTTGCCTAGAACAAGTACACACACACACACCACACACACACACACACACACACACACACACACACACACACACACCTCCTACCTCAAATACCCTGATGGGTCTACCTCCATTTACTGCATCCAAGTTGTCACCCTTTCATGCCTAGACACTGGCAGCTGCTCCTGGCCGGTCTCCAGACATTGTCCTTCTCGATTTCATTCTCCATACAGTATCCAGAGAAGTCCACTCGCACTAATCAGAACTAGTCACTTGTATAGCATGGACACCTGTTGTACATGGTGGGTTCGCTTTCTTGCTTGTTTGCTTTTTTCCTGTTCACTTGCTTAGTGTTGGTAGGATATAAGCTTTCAATCTTCACTGGGATTTGCTAGAGACCTAGCAAACCTAAAGCTTCAGTACACTTAAAAACTGGAAGGAAAATACATCCATAAGAACTCCTATCTGAAGACATATTTTCCCATGAAAATAGTCCCATTGGTTGTCTTACTTCAAAACGTATTTGTCATTTCCTACTTTGGAATTTCCCGCAGAGCCAAAGCACTCAAGACTAATCACAAAGTGGCCGCACTGTAGGAAGCCACAGTGAGCACACTTCAGAATAGTATTGTAACAGAATCTAGTTTTGATAACTGCAGAAATACCTTAAACAGTCTCTAGCTCTCCATAAACACACCCTTCCTCCTCTCCCCAATGGATATGTCTTTCTGGAAGAATTTTTACCAAATTGTTAATAGTGCCTGCCATAGGGAGAGCCAAACTTTCCAAATCCACCATGGTTCCTGATACTTAACCTGTGGGAAGTGGGATTTCTCAGGAGATGAATGGGGGCATTCGATATAAACTGGGCAGGGGTGGTATGTGCTTCTAATTCCAGCTACTCGGGCAACTGAGGCAAGAAGATCTCAGAGGCCTGCCTGAGCTCACTACATTGAATGCATAAGTGTAGGCTTCCCAACTGCTCAGATTCAGAAAGCATCCACTTCCTGGATGGACTATATGCCAAGCAATTCTCTTTTTTCTTTTTCTTTTTTGAGATGGGGTCTCACTCAGTACATTAGGCTGTCCTGGAACTCCCTTGTAGGCCAGGCTCAACTTGGACCCTGATCTTCCTGCTTCAGCCCCCTTAGTGCTGAGATTACGGATGTGAGACCCCACACCCAACTTGTATTATCTTTTAAATACGTTTGCTTGTAGCACAGGATGACACAAAAAAATCAAAATATTACTTAATGAATAAAACTCTAGAATATCTAGAAAATTCTCAAGCAGTGAGTGGCAAAGAGATGCAAACAAAATCGTGCCTTGCCTCTGAGCAAAATGCCAAGACCTTTGGGACCAGCAGCAGCAGCAGCACAATGAACTCTTCATGGTCGTGGAGTCTTAGATGAATGACTATGTATTTTGGTTTACAGATTCTGGCACATACACACACACACACACACACACACACACACACACACACACACACACACACCATGTTTGGGACTGGAGAGATGGCTCACTGGTTAAGGGCACTGGCTGCTCTGAAGGGAACCTGAGTTCAATTTTTCTAACACCCACTTGGCAGCTCACAACCATCTGTAACTCCAGTCCCAAGGGATGTGATGCTCTTCTCGGGCCTCTGTGAGCCCCAGGCACACACCTGGTAAATAGATAGACATGTATACAAAACACTCGTACACATTTTTTTTTTTTTATTTAAAATGAAAAAAGTTCTCCACCTGAGGGCCAGGCAGTGGTGGCGTATGCCTTTAATCCCAGTATTGGGGAGGAAGAGGCAGGTGGATCTCCTGTGAGTTCAAGGCCAGTCTGGTCTACAAAGTAAGATCTGGGACAGCTAGGGCTGTTACATAGAGAAACCCTGTCTCGGAAAAAAAAATTTTTTTAATTAAAAAAAAGTTTCCCCTGAGCAAATGCCTGATAGGACATTTAAAACCTTGGAGTCCATAAAACAGTTCTCTGCCCCCAAAAGCTGCCCCACACTAACACCCCCAAAGCCAGCAGAAAGCCGGGTGCTTCCCCATCTCCACACCCCTGCAATCCTTGTGACAATCAAACACATCCTCAAAGCAAACATCCCCCAAGAAAGATGCCATCCTGTTTGATAAAAAACTCCCCAAAGTCCACACGTCTTACGGAGACTTGGGTTCTTTTAATAGCTCCCTGGGTGACCACTACACTCCGCCACTTAGCTTAGAACCTCAGGTAAAAGGAGTAAGTTGAGAAGGGCTGATAGCTCCAGGAAAGAATCTAACCCACCCTTTTGAGCAAAAGGCTTGCAGTAGGCAAGCAGACCAGACTCTCACTGCAAAGGAATGCTTGGGGTATCTGTGACAGAAAGAAACCAGGTCAAGCAATAACTGGGACGTAGATGTGATTGGACCTGTGAGGACAGGAAGGAGAAGGTGGGGGTAGGTAGTTACAAAAGGAGTCTACAGCCAGATAAGAAAGACCCCAGCCTTAGAAGGATCGAGGTCTCACACACACCAGCCAAAACTCGGAGAGAAAGACAGGTGGAAGGAGCAGAGAACATTGGTTAAGAACTTGGTTTTGGCGTCAGAGAGAATTCGATCCCATCTCTGTCACCGGTCAGAAGTGGGACTTTGAGAGCTGGAGAGATGGTTCAGTGGTTAAAATGCTTTCTCTGCAAGCATGAGAACCAGAGTTCAGATCCACAGAAATGCCTGATGGGCATGGCAGCCTGCCTGTGATTCCAGTCAGCTGGCCATATCGGCAAGTTCTGGGCTCAGTTGAGAAACCCTGCTTCAATGAATAAAGGTAGGAGGCAACAGAAGGAGATCACATCAACCTTGGACCTCCTCACACCCATGCAAAACATGCACCTGCGCACACACACGTACACATAGGCATGTACACCACACACACACACACACACACACACACACACACACGCACACACACACACGCACACGTACGCACGCACGCACGTGCACACACATTAAAAAAAAAGAAGTGAAATTTTGGGCCCATGGTTTGAAGTCACTTTAACTCAGTTCCTCATCTATAAAATGGGGACTAGTAATGGTCCCTACCATGTAGGATTGTGACCATCCAGTAAGAGCCGAGAGAAGGTGTTTACCCAGTGATCTGAAAGCAGCTCAGGAGAAGGATCCCGTGTAGTTTGGTTCAGTTTTTTTTTTTTTATCTCTGAGTCCAGCCACTAAGCAGGCTCAGATTCCATTCTCCTGGAATAAACTGACTGAAGGCCTGTGGAAGGCGGCCATTTTCACTACAATGATTGACAGCGGGAGAGGGAACCAGCCCTGAAGCTGATGTAGAAGTGAGGACTTGCTTTCTTTACTGAGATACAAGGATGGGTGGGACAGGTTGAAAGACAGGGAAAACCAATGCTGGGTGTGGCAGCAAACAGCTGTAAGCCCAGAACTTTCGAGGTGGAGGCAGAAGGAAGGATCGGGAGCTTGAGGCCAGCCTGCGTTATATGAGACTCTGTCAGAAACAAAGAACAAAGGCTGGGTGTAAAACTCAGCTGGCAAGGTGCTTACACAGGACACACATAGTCCTGGATTCAATTCTCAGCACTGAATAAACTGAAGATGATGGTGTATGCCTGTATTCCCAGCACTCAAGAGGTGGAGGCAGGAGGATTGGAAGTTCAAAGTCATCCTTGACGACACAGCCAGTTCAAGGCCAGCCTGGGTTACATGAGACACTGTCTAAAAGGGGGAAGAGAAGAAAACTAGATTGTTTCGGCAGCTAAGCACGGCTCCTGGAATTTCCAAGCAAAGGGAATATTAGATGCTTGGAAGCAGCTGATCTCCAAAGAGAAGGCCGTGCAGTGAGAGGATACCCACGGAGCAGGAGAGTCACTGTGTACCACAAAGCTCTGAAGAAGGCCTCAGCTGGGCCTATAATTACTCCATCAGCCCCATGACACCTCTTCTCTCCTGTACTATTTGTGCACACAGGAACTGAACAGGGGCCCCACAAGGAGAGGAGGACAAGGCAGGCCAGCCTCCCGCGTTACCAGTTCCTCGTCGCCTTTCTCTCTCTCCTCATTTCATTGTGAGCATCAGCTGTACTGGTTTCCTTGCTTCTTGGAAATATTGAACTTCCTCACCTACACCCACATCCCCCAGTCTCCGCTAATATCTGCTACCTGCTGGGTCTTAGTTCAAACATCACTTCCTCAGAGAGATCGTCCCTGAACCATTTGATGCTAAGCCTGATGTCTGAGCCTGCTCGCCATCTGCCATTATGATTGTTGGTGAAATCTCTTGTTTGGTGCCTTTGTCGAGGGCAGACACCAAGTCAAATCCATGATCCTGTGTCTGGTGTGTCCTCCAGAGACTGGTGCAAGGATAGCCCTCGGGAGACAGGAAAGTGGGTGGGAAGAGGAGTCCCAGTTCTGAGGGAAGGGACTGGGTTTGTCCTAAAATATAATCAGATCATGGGCTAGAGCCAGGAGTAGTGGCAGAGTTCTTTTCTGGCACAGGGAAGGCTGTGGTGATCCATCCCCAGCACCAAAAAAAGTACTGGTAAATGAGGAAAAAGAATGGGGGATGGGGTCGTATCTACGGACAAGCTCAAATGTTTTATTTTTTGCATATTGACCAGCATTCCCTCCAAACAAATGCCACTTTTAGGGAAACCTGGCCACCACCATTCCTGACTGAATACTGATTTTGCAGCCAACTCTCACTCCCTGTCAAGGCCTAGCTCAAAGCAGAGATTCACGCGGTCCTCCTCTCCATCTCAGGAAGGCTGCCATGGCAAATGCTTTGATTTATTCTCCTCCTCCCTGCCACCTTGCAGGCTGTCACAAACACAAGTGGGATCAGGCAGAGGTCTGAGGTGAGTTTTGGTGGTGGTGTTTTTCTGTCTGTTTTTGAAGCATGCTGGTGAGAAAAACAAAATAAAACGAACAAGAAAAGAAACCCTTAGGACTAAACCCTGGATGGAAATTAAAGCCCAAACGTAGAACATAGATCCTCTGCCTCCTACCTCCTGGGTCCTGATTCCCACCGTGCAACTGCCTGTCAAGCTAATGTCTGCCCGTCTGCCGTCAAGATACCTGTGGAGCATCTTCTGGTTCATGAGCAAGAAACCATAGTTTATTTCTCGAGTATTTCATTCTCTCTTTGTCCTTCCACATCATCTCTAAAGAAAGCTCAGATTTTTCTAGACTCTAGGGCCAGACTATAGCTCAGTAGTAAACAACTCTCCTAAGCATGCAAAAGTTCCCAGACTCAGTCTCTAACACAGGGGTTCTCTTTCTTTTTAAGGAATTGGATTATTACATGTTATATAGTCCTAGGGATCAACTCAAGTTTTCAGGCTTGGCAGAAAGAGCCTTTACCCATCAAGTCATCTTGACCACCTTTCTAGATTCTTCCAGCAGACAGGCAGAGAACAGCTAGCAGGCCAGCTCTCCTTGAAAGCTTGGAAATGGCAATGGAGCTAACGCAGATCCCCAGCCACTTTTCATCCATTCGCTGATGGTTACTGCCAAGGGTCAATCCCTCCCACTATGCCAAGGGAAAGGGTATCACATGCTTTACAGACTTGATGCTATTTATCAGACATGATGCTGTGAAACAGATAACATCACTGTCTGTGTTTTACAGATGAGGAAAACTGAGGCCTAAGAAGTCTAAGTAACTTCTAAGACTAAGCTGACCAGAAAGAAACAGCGTCACAATTACACCCATACCTCTTTGCCCCACACTCTGGAAGCTGTACTTGTTACCTGTTTTGATGATTAAATAGAATAATGTCTCCTTATAGGATATAAAAATTCCCAGACACCATCTCTGGTAGTCTAGACTGGCTTTGAACTCAGTTGTGATCCTCCTGCCTTCATTTCAAAGGGCTGGGATTCCAGGCATGTGCCACCACACCTAATTTATGTGGTGCCAAGGGTCAAACCCAGGGCTTCGTGCATGCTAGGCAAGCACTCTACCATCTGGGCTACGTCTTGAGCCTATCTTATGCGAGATTTTGATCATTAAATTAGTCACCATAGTGACAAGAGCAACATCAGTGAAACTGTTGCAAGATAAGAGTTTGACAGATGTGTATCAGTTCATTTTCCATCGCTGTGCTAAAAGGCCCGATGAAAGCAGCTTAAGGAAGGGAAGGTTTATTTTGGAATACAGTTCAGAGAAATGCATGCCATCATGGCGGGAAAGACAGCAGCCGTCAGAGAAGGCTTAGCTTCCGGAGTGGGAGGTCAACTGGCTCCATTACATCCACACTCAGACAGAGAATAAACAAGGACAGTCTGTGATGATGTCGTGTTCTCCAAAATATTGTGCACCCTAATAAACTTATCTGGGGTCAGAGAATAGAACAGCCACTAGATAGAGAGGCCAGAACATGGTGGCACACACACCTTTAATGCTACCATTCCGAAGGCAGAGATCCGTCTGGATCTCTGTGAGTTCAGTGTCACACTGGAAACAGCCAGGCATGGTGACACACGCCTTTAATCCCAGGAAGTGATGGCAAGAGGCAGAAAGGTATACAAGGCGTGAGGACCAGGAACTAGAGCCTGGTTAAGCTTTTAAGCTTTTGAGCAGCAGTTCAGCTGAGATGCATTCAGATGAGGACTCATAGGCTTCCAGTTTGAGGAAACGAAATTAGCTGAGAAGTTGGCCAGGTGAGGTTAGCTGTGGCTGGTTCTGTTCCTCTGATCTTCCAGCGTTCACCACAATAACTGGCTCTGGATTTGTTTTTATTAATAAGACCTTTTAAGATTCGTGCTACAACCTTCCAGCTCTAAAGCCTCCAGGCCCATCTTCCAGTGCCTACTTCTCTACTAAGTCTCCACATCCAAAGGAGCCACCAGCTGGAGACCATATACAAACCACAACAGGGTGTTCGATGTCGTTATTGACATTGTAATGGTTTGGATGTGAAACGTCCTCCAGAGGTTCGTGCATTGAAACACTTGGTTTGTGGACGGTGGCACTGTTTGGGGAGGTTGTGGGTCCTTCAGAAGGTGCCCCCACCCCACCCCCAGTGGAAGAACATCACTGGGAGTAGACCTTCAGATTTCCTGCCAGTGGGTTTCACTAGAGTCTCTTTGCTTTCTGACTGTGATGTAACCAACTGTCCCAGCCATGAGCTGTATCACCCCAACCACCTTTTCTGCTTTGTGTGTGGTGCTGGGAATCGAACTTAGGGCTTCATTCACATTTAGTAAGCATTCTATCACCAAGATTTAATCCCAGCCAGGACTGTTCTCCTTAAACTGTGACTCAGAATCAGTCCTGCCCTTCTTACGTGGCTTCTTTCAGATCCTTCGTCACAGCACTGAGACAGGTAACAACTGCGGTTATATTGTGAACCCTGACAGAGAACTATCTCCTTAACAAGAGGGACAGGCACCATTCTGAAGTTTCTTCTCTAGTCCAACCTTGGCCTGGAGTCTGATCACAGGGGCCTTTGTGACTCCCTTGGGTATCTGGCCACAGCTGGGCGAGTCGGTTCTGCCTAGGACAGGCTTCACACAAGTACCTAACTGGGATTTGAAACCCAGCTGGGAGGTGAGAAACCTCAGCTTCTGCAAGCAGTTCCTAGAACTGGGCTGTTTCCCGTGTCATGTCTGACATGATTCCTGCAAAGTTGAGAGCTGAGTAAATGAGTTTCAAAGGTTTGCCTTTTTAATGAAGTGGCAGCTAAAAAAAAAAATAATTAAGTACAATCTTTCTAGCCAGGCGGTGGTGGCACATGCCTTTAATCCCAGCATTTGGGAAGCAGGCAGGCGGAGCTCTGAGTTTGAGGCCAGCCTGGTCTACAGAGTGAGTTCCAGGACAGCCAGGGCTAAACAGAAAAACCCCGTCTCAAAAAAAAAAAAAAAAAAAGAGAACAATCTTTTTTAAAAATATGCTAACCTTGAGCTTCTGACCTTCCTGATTCCACCTCCTGAGTGCAAGAATTGCAGACATGCACTGTCACACACACGGGTCTCTGCAGTGCTGGGGATCAGGACCAGAGCTTCGTGCAAGCTAGGCAAGCATTCCACCAACTGAGCTCCATCCCAGCCTCCGCCAGAGAAAACCTGGGTTCTGACCTTCTCCTCTGTAACTGTAGTGAATGGAGAGATAATAAAGCCTTGTTCGCTAAATAGGATTTTCGAGTCAGAAATATCTATTCATACCCCATGCCTCAGTTTTTATCTTGGAAGCAGGCCCAGATGGCTGCCTCAGAAACTTATTATAGTTGGCTTTAATGTCAACTGGCCATAAATTTGAATCACCTGAGTAAGGGGCATCCTTGGAAGAATTGTCCTGTTTGATGTGGGAAGGCCTACCCCAACTGTGGGCAGTACCTTCCAACAGGAGGCCAGATATTTTTTAATAGATTTATTTAGTCTTCTCTCATATACTACATCCTGATCAGAGTTTCCCCCTTCCTCCTTTCCTCCCAGCCCCCTCCAGTGCCTCTCCTCTCCCCCAGATCCACTCCTCTACTTCCCCTCAGAAAAGAGCAGGCCTCCTAGGAATATCAACCAAATATGGCATAACAAGTTACAATAAGACTAGGCACATCCCCTCATATCAAGGCTGGACAAGGCAACCCAGTAGGAGGAAAAGGATCCTAAAAGCTGGCAAAAGAGTCAGAGGCAGACCCCCGACACACACACTAGGAGCCCCACAAGAACCTCGAGCTACACAACCGTAACATATATGTAGAGGACCTAGGTCAGAGCCATACAGGCTCCCTGATTGTCAGTTTCAGTCTCTGTGAGCCCCTATGGGCCCTGCTTAGTTGATTCTGTGGGCCATGTTCTTGTGACATCCTTGACCTCTTCGGCTTCTCCAATTCTTCCTCCCCTCTCTTCCCAACGATTCCCCAAGCTCCGCCTAATGTCTGGCTGTGGGTCTCTGCATTTGCTCTTGTTAGTTGCTGGATGAAGAGGCCAGACTTTTTTTAAAAAGCTTTTTTCTGAAGGGAGGTCATTCTCTGCCTTTAGCTGCTTAGCCTCCCTCTTGCCGTCTAGCTGATTTGCGCTGCTGCTGCTGCAGCTGCTGCTGCTGCTGCTGCATTAAGTGACAGCAGAGCCAGCATTTCCAAGTTTCCGTTGTGGAATGGACCAACAATTCTCTAGGAACTCGCAGGACTCAGCCACCCATGCCTGTGGACTGAGTTACTGCGTCTGTTGCGGCATCCAGCCTTGAGGATTGAGTAATTTACCAGGTTCTCAGCATCTCAGGGGTGATTTAGCCATTGGGGTGTGTGTGTGTGTGTGTGTGTGTGTGTGTGTGTGTGTGTGTGTGTGTGTGTGGTAAGCTCACTTAAATTCTGATATCTATTCATTCCCTTGGTTCTGTTGCATTCAGGGAGGCCAGCACGGGTGGAGAGGGTTTCCTTTCCTTCATCCCCCACACTCACCCCTCCTTTCCCTGGGTAGAGACACAGTAGAAACTCAATTGTAGTTCCATGTGCCATCTGTGGTGTTTTCATTTGATTTGGTTTGGTTGTGTGTTGCAGGAGAATCGCTCGCATTGCCACTCCGCTGTGCCAATAAAGCCACCTTGAATCAAGGAGGAGTCAGTGATTGGCTGACCGGAATTAACCATAGGGATGTTGGAGGACTGAGGAAGTCCAATATACAGGGACCGAAAGAGAGAAGGAGGGGCTGAGAAAGATTTCCGGGGCTTTTGGATCCAGGAAACCCGGAAAATCCGCTCAGCCGATCATCTCTCTGCTGTTCCTTGAACTCATCAGGTTTTTATCTCAACTTCTGACTCCCGAGTTTTTATTAATACTAGAGCAATTTGGGCAAACAAGTGGTGGATTTTGTGTTTCAGAACTAAGGATGTAACCTAGGGCCTTGTATATGCTAGGCAAGTGCTCCATCACTGAGAAATATCCCCACCCTACCCCCTTTTAATGTCCATAACCTGAGCTGTAGAGAAAAATGGGAAGGAGGAGGGGATGAAGGAGAGAGAGAGTATTGTCATGTTGACAGACCCTAGAATCACCTAGAGACAAGCTTCTGGCCTTACCTGTGTAAGACTATGTAAATTAGGTACAGGTTAACTGAGGTGGAAAGACTCATCCTAAATACAGGCAGCAGGACTCCCTGGGCTGGGTCCTGGACTGCAGAAAAAGGGAAAAGCTAGCTTACCATAGCATTCAGCATTCTGTTTCCTGACTGGGCATACATGTGACCAGCTGCCTCCAGCTCCTCTGCCATGACAGACTGCAACCTCAAACTGTGAACCAAAATTAAGCTTTCTCCCTTAAGTTGCTGTGGTAGGGGTATTTTTACCACAACAACAGGAAAAGCGGCAAATGTAGAAAGAAAGGAAGAGAGGGAAGGGAGGAAGAAGGGAGGGAGAGAGGGAGGGAGGGAAGGAGGAAGGAACAGAGGGAGGGATGGAGAGAGAGATTGAGGGAGAGGAAAAAGAGAGGAAGAAAGGATATTAGAGATTAGAGTTGGAGAACCCTAATCTTAATTTGTCTCAATAGGAAAAAATCATCATGTCTTCAGAATATGCTCAGGGACTTTAAAGGGATGGTGCGGTGGTTTGGGTCTGGGGCTGTCTCTCAAAGCCCTAAGTGTAAAAGGTCAATCATCATCCTATAGCACTACTGGGAGCTGGTGGTGTCTTAGAGACAGGGGTCTAGTGAGAGGAAATTACGTCTTAGGGGTGTGTCCTTGAAAGGGGTTGTGGAACCCTGGCCCTTTTCTCTATTTGCTTCTTGCCTGCCATGAGGTGAGCAGTCACGTGCTCCCACCTGGATGTGCTGTGCTACCACAGGCCCAATTGTCAAGCTGGAAGGGACTGGAAATCCAAAGTAAATCCTTTAGTTGTTTGGTGGGGTGTTCTGTCACAGTAACACAAAAGTGAGAAGTACAATTAACATCCTCACGGATTCCAGGGTTAGTATGCGACATCTCTGGGAAGAAGGTGCTTTGTTTTCTGCACTATCCCTCAGAACTGCTGATAAAGACTGAAAAAAATAAATAAGGACTGAGGAGATGGCTCAGTGTAGGGTGCTTACCTAGTATGTACAAGGCCCTGAGTTCAATTCCCCAGAAAAGCACACACCCAAACTTAAAATCTACTGTTAAAAAGATCTGGAGCTGTAGCTCAGTGAGAGCTCTTGCCTAACATATTCAAGGTCCTGGGTTTGATTCTCAGCAACAAAAATATCTTAAAATCTGCTATTAAAAAGAGCTGGAGGGCCAGCAAGATGACTCACCATCCTCCAGAGCCCACATAAAGGTGAACGGAGAGAACTCACTCCACAAAAAAGGCTGATGTACAGATGACAGGGTGTGTGGTAGTATGAATGTAATTGGCCCCCATAATCTCATAGGGAATGGCACTATTAGGATATATGGCTTTGTTGGAGTGTGTATGGCCTTGTTGGAGGAATTGTGTTACTGTGGGGGTGGACTTTGAGGTTTCCAATGCTCAGGATACTGCCCAGTGTCTCAGTCAACTTCCTGTTGCCTCCAAGTGAAGATGTAGCCAGCACCACATCTGCCTGCACGCTGCCATGCTCCCCACCATGATAATGGACTGAACCTCTGAAACTGTAAGTGAGCCACCTCAATTAAATATTTTCTTTATACGAGTTGCTGTGGTCGTGGTGTCTCTTCATAGCAATAGAAAACTCTAACTAAGACAGGGTGCTTGTGTACTGTGGTGGTTTGAAAGAAAATGGCCCCTAAAAGGAGCCATTTAGAAGGCATAGCTTTGTTGGAGTAGGTATGGCCTTGTAGGAGGAAGTATGTCACCGTGGAGGCAGGCTTTAAGGTCTCATACATGATCAAGAAATCACCCTATGTCTCAGACTATTTTCTGTTGCCCGAAAGTCAAGAGGGAGGACACTTGACTATTTCTCTGTTGTGAATTCACCATCAAGAGGTGGAGGAAGTCAGATGTACAGTATGGAAGAGAGGTAACAAGCCATGTGGCGGAACATAGATTAATATAAATGGGTTAATTTAAGTTTAAGAGATAATTGGAAATAAGCCTAAGCTAAGGCCAAGCTTTCATAATTAATAAGAAGTCTCTATGTCATTATTTGTGAGCTGGTGGTCCAAAAAAAGACCGATTACATTTGGCATCCAATGTATATTCTAAGCATAGGGTCTATGAGCAGCTGGTGCTCTACTTCATGGAAGACTAGATAGAAATGCCTGCTGCAGCCCAGGCTTAGCAAAATCCCAGAGCTTGGGCCAGTAAATGCAGCTCCTGGCCATGCCCACAGGTGTAAGGTTTGGCTCTCATGGACCAGAGGGGTGCAGAGCCAGCCTCCAGCACTGTGTGTGGAGCAGGGCTGCAGAAAGAGCCTACAGATGCATAGAAGGGTTTTGTAATGTTCTTTATAACATTTTCCCAGAGCCAGGGCACACAGAAAGTCAGGTCCTGACCAAGAAAACCTCTGAATAGATAGAGTATACTTAAAAATGTGCTTAGGTGTTGAAGAAAGAAAAGAAAATGGGTAAAGACAGTCATAGAAAAATAAAGTAGCTTAAAAATAATGAAGTCTTTAAAGAGAGAATGAAGTAGTACAAAAAGAAGAATCCACATAAGGATGGAAAGTATAACATAATGTGTCTGGATCCTATATAGTGCTTTATTAATTTTAAGTTTTTAAAATGCTAATGAACAAAAAACAACAGCTGCTGAGAGATATTGGATTGTGGGGAAAAACTGCTGAATTAAACCAGCCTATATATTTAAAGGATGTCTTAACTTCAGAATGGAACTCAAGAAATGTGTTGCATTGGAGGAGAGGAACCTTTGTTTCCAGAGGAAATGAAAAGCTATGGATTCTTTCAAAATAAATAAAGATCAGATCTGATCAGGGGAGATCTCCTGAAAATCTTGGCTACAGACATAAAGGAAGAAACTAAGAAAAACTACAAGACAGGTGATAGAGATGCTGATCCCTCTACATAAGAACCGCTCTGAGACTGAATAAGACATGATAAATCTTGTTGGCTACAGAGTCATTCATGACATTATTATGTGCCATATTTTCATGGATGGAGATTTATATTATACTTTGGTTATACAGTCCAAATGGACTTATAAAGTTGACAGATGTCTTTTACCTGTTCAAACATAGAACAGAAAATCATCTTTAGATGATTTGTGCACACTGTACATTCCATACTTGTGTTAATGCAGATATGTATATTACCTTTAAAAATTTGTGTGTCCATAGCAGGAGAGCTGGTGTCATCCCCCACACACAGGAAAGCTGACCCCAACACTCAGGAGAGATGGCCCTTCCCTGCACCACAGGTGTGGGAGAGCTGGCCATGACAACATGGGCCTAGGGGAGAGCTGTCTCTGCTCCCCAACTGAAGGAATGGTCCCAATGGCCCAAACCGGCCAGCTCAACTACCACTCAGATCCACATTCTGGGCCTTTAGTTGGCCCACCTCACAGCTCCCCCATCTTTGACCTGCTGGAGTGCTCAAAGTGACTGGTCCTGCAGAATGATAATCGCAAGATCTCCATGACTCAGAGCAATAACAGGATATCTGAAAGGAGTTTCAATGAGGGTCCAGTGATGATGGTGTACCAAAAACCAGAGGCCTTGAGCCAGACCAACGATTCATTGCAATGAACATTTTGTGGGGCTGATGGAACAAAAAGGGTATACTGCATGACACACTGCAATTCCTGATGGCATTAGAATGAATGAAGAGGTAATGGAAAGATGGAAGACTGGGGTGGGTTTTTTGTTGATGTTGTTGTTGTTGTTGTTGTTGTTGTTGTTGTTGTTTTGTTTATTTTTTAATTAATTTGGGGGGCATATTGCAGGGGTGAGGGACAGATTTGGAGGAACTGGGAGGTGAGTAGGATTGAGGTGCATGATGTGAAATTTCCAAAGAATCAATAAAGAATTATGTTTTAAAAAAATTGTGTGTTTTCAGAAAAAAGGAACCAGACACCAATGAAGACAAGTAGCCCAAGTAATCCAGCCCTTCAGAATGCCTCTGTTGCAGTTTCCTCAAAAGTCTGCATCCAGAACAACTTCAAAGCAACTTACTGAGCTGGTCCAGCCCCACAGACTACTCTATCCAGGACTGAACTTAAGCCCTGCACAGTCCCATAGTACAGAGACTGGACAACAAATGATTCAGCTAGTTATCTTAGGACTTAACCATTATCCCAATTTTCTCAGGGTCCCCTAAAGATATCATTGCCCCCAGATAGCAGGAAGCAATTTTAAGAACATGATGGCCAGGCAGTGGTGGCACATGCCTTTAATCCCAGCACTTAGGAGGCAGAGGCAGGTGGATCTCTGTGAGTTCGAGGCCAGCCTGGGCTACAGAGTGAGTTTCAGGAAAGGCGCAAAGCTACACAGAGAAACCCTGTCTCAAAAAAAAAAAATTAAAAAACAACAACAACAAAAAGAACATGATGCCCATATTCCTAAGAGGTGGGATTGGTGGTTTTTGGTCATTCAGTGGATTATAGATGTCATTGTTTAGGGGGTACAGGAATATTATTGAATCTACTTTTAAACTAAAAAACTACTATTCTCAAATATTTTACATTGGTATGGATATTTGTATATTGATACGAATTTAAGGTTATTTTTGTTATAATATACTGTATATATGTTTTTACTCTTATTTAAGGTATTGTACCTTTGCAGTTTATTTAAAAATGTAATGGAAAGTTCTAGTCCTTGAAAGCTATTTTTACAAACTACTTTTCAGGATAATTAAGAAATGCAGGTTAGTAGTTAGTCATCTATAACAATGAAACTTGTAGTCATCTTAGATATGTTTTCAAGGATAAACAGATAAAATTTAGATAGATAGATGGTCTTCAAACACTTCAGAGATCTGCAGAATACAACATTTAATATGTCTTAATAACATAAGGCTTTTTATGACAATGAGACGCATATGTTTCTGGCAGCACCAATCTGCTTCAAAGAAGATGATGGGCATCAAAGAACCTCTATATGGAGCTTGCTTTAAAGGTGGAAAAAGCTAACCACTGGGCAAGAAGCTGCCCTTGCCTCAACTGCTGACAGCATGCTGTCCAAATTGGACAAGCAGGACACAAAGAAAGTTGACTGCTGAACTTTGCCAAGACAAGGTAGGCCAATCCTACAAAATTCCTGTTTTACAGAAAAGTCTGTCAGATATTCTAGACATGTAGGCCAAAGGTGGATGCTCCAACAATGTAGAAGAACCCTGGAGTGACTGTCCAGGCAGCCAGCTGTCATTTCTGTAGTTTTGGGAATTGCTTGCTCTGCACTTCATGTTTACTCAGGTAATATCTATCCCTCTCAGGTCTGTAATGGGGTTGAAGACTAGATAGTTATAGTTTTACTATTTCTTTGTTACCGTATTCAAAAAAGAAACTCACAAAAGAGATGTAAAGTTTATAAAGGTTGAGAGACATAAAAGCTTAAATTATTTGTCTAAGAAAATGTTTTAAGGTCTAATATAATATTTTTAAGTTGGTTTAAAAAGTTATTATGCACCAGTCTTTTTCTTTTAGGCCACCAACCAGCTCCCAAATCATGACACGGAGTCTTATTATTAATTTTAAATGCTCAGCCTAGCTTAGGCTCATTTCTGGCTAGCTCTTTTAACTTATATTAACCTGTTTCTCTTTGTCTACCTTTTGTCTCAGGGCTTTTTACTTTTCTTTCCTTCTGTATATCTGACTTTCACTGCTTCTCATGTCTGGCTGTCTGGTCTTGCCCAAGGTGTGTCCCTCTCTTTCTCCTTCATTCTCTTCTCCTTCTTCATTCCTCTTGACCCAATATTTCTTCTCTTATTTATTCTCTCTGCCTACCAGACTCACCTATCCCTCTCTGGCCTAGCTATTAGATGTCCAGCTTTTTATTAGACCAATCAGATGTCATAGGCAGGCAAGGTGAAACAAATGCAACATATTTTTACATTATTAAACACACATCTTTACATCATTAAACAAATACAGCATAAACAAATGTAACACATCTTTACATAGTTAAAATAATATTCTACAACTTTATGATAGAAAGTGGTATAGATATAGATAGGATAGATAATAGAATACTTTCTCCAAATTTGCCAAATACAAATGGACTGGACTTTGTGAATGTAATTCTTATTTGATAATTGTTCTTTTTTTTTCTTTTTTTTTTAAAGGTTTATTTATTTATTATGTATACAGTATTTTGCCTGCATTATGTCTGCACACCAGAAGAGGGCACAAGATCTCATTACAGATGGTTGTGAGCCACCATGTGGGTGCTGGGAATTGAACTCGGGACCTCTGGAAGAGCAGCCAGTGCTCTTAACCTCTGAGCCACCTCTCCAGCCCCGATAATTGTTCTTATTGTATATAGTTTTACTGTGTTAGCATTAAAGCCTTTTCTTTTTATGTAGACAAAAAGGGGGAAATGTTGTGGGATAATCTTTTTTACACTGTGAAGATGTGTCTGTTTTACCTCATCTGCCTAAGGCACTTTCTGATTGATTTTATAAAGAACTGAATAGCCAATAGTTAGGCAGGAGAGGATAAGCAGGACTTTTGAGGAGAGCAAAACTCAGAGGAAGAATCTGAGAGGTGGGAAATTTGCCAGTGAGACAAGGAGGAAGTCAGATGTAACCAGCCATGTGGCAGAACGTAGATTAATATAAAGGGTTAATTTAAGTTTAAGAACTAGTTGGGAACAAGCCTAAGTTAAGGCTAAGCTTTCATAATTAATAAGACGTCTCCATGTCATTATTTGGGAGCTGGTGGTCCAAAGAAAGACCTGTTATACTTCTCCAGCACCATGTCTGCCTGCATGCACCATGATAATAATGGACTAAACTTTTGAAAATGTAAGCCACCCCAATTAAATGTTTTCCTTTATAAGAATTGTCATGGTTTCTCTTCACAACAATAGAAACCTTAACTAAGACACCTACCATGTACAACATCCTGAATTTGATCATCAGACACACATGGGGCAGGTTAGCCCTCAGACACATACACACACACACACACACACACACACACACACAGAGAGAGAGAGAGAGAGAGAGAGAGACAGACAGACAGACAGACAGAGACAGAGACAGAGAGAGAAACAGAGAGAGGCAGGGAAAGAGAGACAGAGAGAGAGTTAAAATCTACTATTGAAAGAGATGGGATATAACTCAGGGTAGAGTTCTTGCCTACCGTACTCAAGGGCCCATGTTCTATTCCCATTACAATCAAAAAACAAAAACAAACAAACAAACAAACAAACAAAAAAAAACCACAAAACCTGTGTTGGGCTAGGGATGTAGCTTAGGTACCCTGGCTTTTGCTTAGCATGCTCAAAGCCCCAAGTTCATTCCCCAGAACTGCATAAAACCAGGCATGATTGTGTACACCTATCATGATTGTGCACACCTATCATTCCAGGACTCATGAAGTAGAAGCAAGAGGATCAAGGTCATTCTCTGCTTTATAATGAGTTTGAGGGCAACTGAGACCTCGTAAGATCCCATTTCAAAAAGGGAGGTAAGATAGTGTTGGGTACAGTGAGTTAACACTGAAGGAATAGACACTGAGTTAACAGAGTTAAATATTAATGTTCTTTGCCCCCCGAAGAATTCATTCCATGAAATTACTCCTTGAAGGTCAATATCATTTAGGAAATTACAGGCCTGTGCAAACGCGAGTCATTTCACTCTGCAGATATAATTTGTTTTCGAATAGTCAAGTCCAGAATCTTAGCACAAGGAGATGCTATAAATCACCTATCCAAGCTTCTAATTTTATCTGTTAACAGAAGCCTGAAGACATCTGTTAGCCATAGTACAGGCACTAGAAGCTGTTTCCTGTGTGACCCCAAGGTTTACAAGGCATAATCCAAAAAAAAAAAAACTAGAAATTGTAGGATGTTCCAGGTCTATCAGCAAAATTACAGGGTTGGTCCTTCTTTCTTCTCTCTCCTCCTCCTTTTTTGAGACAGAATCTCATATAGCCCAGCCCAGAACAGCCTTGAATTCACCTTGCAGCTAAGAATGACAGAGAACTTCTAATCCTCCTGCTTCCACAAACCTGATTTTATGTAAAGTAAGATGGCAGTGTTGCTACCAGGGCAGAGCCTTTGACTGCAAATCCCTGTTCGAAGGCTCAAACCAGAACACCAGAGGCTCAGAAGAAGACAGAGGCCCTGCCTGTGTTGCAAGGGGACAGGGCTTTCTGAGACTGTGGCTGGAACAGCCTATTAGGTCTGTTCTGTGTGGGCTTCTGTCTTTTCTTGCCTGCCTGATTTACTCTGGAGCTGAACTGAGTTCAAATCTTGTCTGTGTCCCTTAAAAGCTATGCAGTCGGTCCCATGCCTGCACAGCCTTCCTGTTGGTCCAGAGTCCATGAGCTCTGTTCTGGGCTGTAGTGTGCTATGCCTTTAGGTGTCCACACTAAGTTTGGCATCAATATGGTGACCTCCCAGGAGCAGGGAACCACCAGGTTGCCTAAGGAGGGGTGAACTGGCCCAGGTCAGAAACGGAGCAGGTCAAAACTCCTGTGCTGTAAAACAATCTTACCAAAACAAAACTATTCATTGGAAGCCAAAGCATCAGCCGAAGGACCAAGCCACAGCCTGGTCTACAGAGTATGACCATGTCTCAGAAACAAAAACAAACAAGCAAAAGCCTTCCCTGGGAAAAGGTGTGTGATTGCTTATGGGTCACACTAATGGCTTCTTGGTCTGCTCAGCAATATTTTCTCTAGTTCTAACCTTGGTTCCATCCCATAGTAACATGCCTAGCCCACTGCACCAACCTCCACCCAAGGGTGACCACATGACCCAACTTGACTAAGCCTCTGGAAAGACATCTCTTTTCCTTCCCGTTGAAACTGTGAGGTCATTGGCAGACATAATTTATTCTACAGAAAGAGAGAGCAGTGATAAAGTCCCAGGGGCTAGGTGTGCAGTGCTTACCTAGCACACAGGAAACTCTGGGGTTGGTCCCTGACACTGGAAAGAAGAGGAGAAGAAAGAAAAAGAAAGAAAGAAAGAAAGAAAGAAAGAAAGAAAGAAAGAAAGAAAGAAAGAAGGAAGGAAGGAAGGAAGGAAGGAAGGAAGGAAGGAAGGGAAAGAAAGAAAGAAGGAAGGAAGAAAGAGAAAGAAAGAAAGAAAGAAAGAAAGAAAGAAAGAAAGAAAGAAAGAAAGAAAGGCATGGCATCCCAGCTGTTTGAGAGGCTCAGGTGAGAAGATTGAGATCCTGTCTCAGGAAAAACAAAAACAAAACAGAGGGGGAGGGAACCGGAAGGGCTTCTTACCTAAAACCAGCTGGTCCCTTCAAAAGGCCAGAAGCTTACAGACCCTTAGAAGTGCCAGAATTCATCGTTTATTTATTCGTTTAATCTGCTTATCTCAGGGTCATTCATGTAACTGCAACTAGCATCTGAGGCCTCACTAATGCAATTGACAGCAATTTCAAGTTGATTTCTAAAGTAAATAGTCAGGCATGCTAGCGTGTGCCTGCAATTCTAGTGCTTGGGTTATAGAGGAAGAAGGATCAGGAGTTTAAAGCCAGGAGTTCAGAGCTGCATAACAAATCCAAGGTCAGCCTGGGCTATATAAGACTGTCTGAAAACATTAAAATCTATCATTAGTCAACAAATAAAATAATAGCTTCTATATTAAAGCTTTCAGTTCTCAATGAGTGATTTATGGGAAAAATGCTGAAAGAATTTTATTGTTGAAATACATTCTTGCAAATACCAAAGGACATATTAGAAATATTAATGTGGTAATGTGATTGTATAGGGAACCATTTAGTTTTAAAACTTCAAATGGTCAATCACTGATTAATAAAAACTCTATTTGGGACCAGTTGTGGTGGTACACAACTTTGATCCCAGAACTCAGGAAACAGAGGCAGGCAGATCTCTGAGTTTAAGGCCAGCCTGGTCTACAGTGAGTTCCAGGAGAGCTAGGGCTACAACAAAGAGAAACTGTCTTGGGGGAAAAAAGCCCTTTTGATATTAGTAAGTTCTCTTTGTGCACACAAATGAACATTCAGTTGTAAAGATCTTTGGCTGAGGGCTGGGGAGACGGCCCAGCGGGTAAAGCACCTACTATGCAAGCTTGAAGACTCCCCAGAACCTGCATAAATCTGGGTGTGGCAGCAAACACCTGTAATCCCAGTGGACCAGCAGCAGGATGGGGGGGGGGGGGGGCGGGGGGGTGGTGTAGCAGATGCAGGAGACTTCCTGGAAGCTCACAGGCCAGCTAGCCTGGCAAACACTAAGGTCAACAAGAGATGCCTCAAAACAAGGGGGAAGGTGAGGATGGACATTGCGATTACAGATGTGTGCTACAGCAGCTGGCTTTCTGTGGGTCTGGGGATTCTCCTAGCTCCACTGTCTGTCTCTGTGTAGATACCCTGGAGTTGCAGATGTGTGCTGTCACAACTGACTGTGTGTGCGTTCTGGGGATCCAAACTCCAACCTCAGGTTTGCAAGTCAAGTGCTTTATCGGCTGTGTTAACCCCCCAGCCCAGGAGGTTGGTTTCTTTGTTTGTTTGTTTGTTTGTTTTTCTGTACCACCACCATGTTCCATGTTAAGCCAAAAGCCCAAAGAAATGTCATTTTCTCAAGACTGCATAGCTTTTAAGGGACACAGACAAGCTTTGAACTCAGTTCAGCTCCAGAGTAAATCAGGCAGGCAAGAAAAGACAGAAGCCCACACAGAACAGACCTAATAGGCTGTTCCAGCCACAGTCTCAGAAAGCCCTGTCCCCTTGCAACACAGGCAGGGCCTCTGTCTTCTTCTGAGTCTCTGGTGTTCTGCTTTGAGCCTTTGAACAGGGATTTGCAGTCAAAGGCTCTGCCCTGATAACAACACTGCCGTCTTCCTCCTGCCCACTGCCAGGCAGAGAAGCTGTTCTCAGTTCTCATGGCAGCAAGCTCAGAATACCAGCCAGGCTTCTGAACAAGAGACAGAAGCATATGCCAGAGCCAGAGAGAGGAACCAAGTGACAGCCTCCTTCAGGGAAGAAGTGTGAAAGCTCTTCCTTCCTTTCTTTCTTTCTTTCTTTCTTTCTTCTTTCTTTCTTTCTTTCTTTCTTTCCTTTCCTTCTTCTTCTTCTTCTTCTTCTTCTTCTTCTTCTTCTTCTTCTTCTTCTTCTTCTTCTTCTTCTTCTTCTTCTTTTATTTTCTAACAGGGATGCTTCTGAAATGAAATCCTCCTCTTTGTTTTTGAGTCCACCTGTTAGCAAACCAGATGGACCCAGCTAGCCTTTTCTTTCCCAAGCTTTGGGAAAATGTAACATCCTCTGTGACTTAATTCTACCCACAGATAGCATGTCCTCTTGACCTGGGTGCTTCATGTCAAAGGTTCTTACAGTCCAGGAAATGTTGTTTTAACCTTTTTTTCCCCCCAGAGAGGTTCTTACTCTGCCGTCCATGCTGGCCTAGAACTCACAGAGACCTGCTGTCTCTACCTTCCAAGTGCTGGGATTAAAGGTGTGTGCCACTGTGTCCAGCCCAGCCATGAGATCTGATACCTACATGCCTGGACATGGATGACCGGAGATATCAAGGCCCAGGGTGAGCCTTTCAGTACTTGCTGACCTATTACCAAGCACCAGTCAGAAATGGCCTCTAACTAGCCAAAGCACTTGTGGTGGTTTAAATAAGAATGGCCCCCATAGGCTCATGTATATGTGTGTTTGGTCATCAGGGAGTGACACTACTTGAGAAGGATTAGGAGATGTGCCTTGGAGTGGGTGTGGCCTTGTGGGAGGAAGTATGTCCCTGGGGGTGGGCTTCAGGGATTCAGAAGCTCAAGTCAGGCCCAGAGTCTCTCTCTTCCTGTTGCCTTTGGATCTGGATGTAGAACTCTTAGCTAACAGGTCTGCATGAGGATAGTGGGCTAAACCTCTGGAACTGTAAGCAGGTCCCAGTGAAATGCTCTCTTTTACAAGAGTTGCCATGGTCATGGTGTCTCTTCACAGCCACAGAACACTGCCTACGACAGCACTTATCCTTTGTGTCATAAGACATGTTCTTTGGAGGAGTTAGTGAGTGAATGACATTTGCTAAATAAATCAGGGGAGGCTTCTGAGAAGTAGAGTGGGACCTGGCAGGAGAAAGCAAGCACTCCCATGGAGAAGGGAAGGAGCCTGCCAAAGGGGATTACCACCACAAGGAGCCCAAAACCTGTAAGAGACTGGCAGGATCCTGAGCAGAACAGATGTGTTAGCTTCTCATGGCTGTGACCAAACACCCGAGAAAACAGCTTGAGGAGAAAAGGATATTGTCTGGCTCATGCTCTCAAAGTGCTCACTTCAAGGTTGGCAGATCCAGTACTTTGGGCCTGAGGTAAAGATGAACATCACAGTGGATGGTGGACGGGGCATGATGGAACAGAGGTGCTCACCTCACAGCAGCCTGGGAGCGGAGACACAGGAAGGGGTCAGGGACAAATAATCCCCTTTAAGGACATGCCCCCAGGCACCTACTTCTACCTCTAAGCCCCACCTCCTAATGGATTACTCCCAAGTTAGTGCCTTTATGATCCTAACTCCCCTCAATAGTGACACCTTCTGGAGTCTGACTAGGCCTTCAGCACATGAGCCTTTGAGGCCAATTGTTTGACTGTTTTTCCTTAAGGGGAAAGGGGTTTATTTGGCTCACTATTCCAGAGTACAGCCCATCACCGCAGGGAAGTAAAGGCAGCAGGAATTTGAAGCAGCTAGCCATGTCCACAGTGAAGAGCAGAGAGCAATGTGTTGGTGCATACATTGCTTACTAGGGTTCAGCTCTCTCTCTCTCTCTCTCTCTCTCTCTCTCTCTCTCTCTCTGTTACTTTAATCATTTGAATTTCTTTTTTATTAGAATATCATTTGTTTTCTTTGACAATGTCATTCATATAAACAGTGTATACTGATCTTATCCACCCCCAGCTCCCCCACTCCACACTACTCCCCCAACATGTCCCCCTTCCCACCTTCATGTCCTTCCTGTATTTTTGTTTGTTTGCTTTGGGTTTGTAATCCACTGAGCCCCATCAGGGCTGTCTGCTGGGATGCTGACTGATCCGGTTGCCTTTGTAGGGGGTCTTGTGGATGTAACCCAGCTGCAGTGAGCTCCTGAATACAACAGTCACACCCAGTCCCCAGAGGACAGCATTTCATGGCACTCCTCCCCATGCCCGGGCTCCTACATTGTTTCTGCTCTCTCTTCTGAAATGCTTCCTGAGCCTTGGGAGGGAGGACATTGGCAGGACTTGGGGGTCTCTGTTATATCCAAACCACAGTAACAGAAGAACCACAGAGGGAAAGAAATCGAGGTCAGAGAGCCTGCTGGGTTTGTCACAGTTTGACATCTTCTGAGGATACTGAACTGCTCCAAGTTGGATCCACATCCTTAAGACCCTCCTGGCTGACGCCTGTTGGGTGGCAAAGGTCAGGAAAGTCTCAGCATCAGGTTCCTCATCTTCCTACCCATCATTCTTTGTCACCAGCCTCAGAACTTGTGCTTTGGCTTTACCCTTGGTGTGTAAAGAGCCCAGTCCCACCCTGTCTAAACCCTTCACCCACTTCTCCATTGTCTATGTTAGTTGTCAGAGACAGGAAGGAACTCAAAGGGTAGGTCCAGATAGACAGCCTGCCCCAAATCTGTCTAACGGTACTGCCGTGGGAAAGTCAGTTAACATCTCTGGGCCTCCATTGCTCATCTGTCCAGTGGTAATGCAAACCTACCTCTCATCACTGTTTCCATAATTTGTGAAGATAATGCATGTGCTATGTTTGAGCTAAAACCAACATTCAGTAATAGGACTATTCCTTGGGACCCCCTTCCCTGGAGAGCCGATCACTGTGCTCTGTTCCCCCATTCAGCAGAGGTGGACATCTAGCCGGGTGTCATCCTTGCCTGCGATGGATAGACAGATGCTGAGAGCCACACATTTTATCTTTCCAGTGGCTGGGGGATGCTTAGCTGTCAGGTTCCTGAAAGCAATATTCAGGGAAACATGGCAAAACCAAGCTGAAAGTCAGAAGTCCGGACAGGCTGGACGGCAGGGTCTGCCCCTGAGCCACTCGTGTCTCTTTGCAACCCTGTAAGAGTCCCCTTCTTGCTTTTGCCAAGTTCAGAGGCGTGTTGACACTTATAACCAAAGAAGAGTTTGACAAGTGATCATGGTCACAAACAATTCTGAGTCACCTGCGTAGAGATCAGAGGTCCGAAACACATTTCCAAGGGTAATCCACGATCTAGGAGTGTGGCTCAAAGGCAGAACTCTACCCAGGGTGCACACAGGCTGGGTTGGACTCCATCTCTAGCACCACAGAAAAAGTGATGTAATCCAGTAGCTTAATAAACATCCCCCCAACACACACACACACACACACACACACACACACACATACACGCACGCGCGCGCACACACACACACACTTAAACAAATACTCTTTTTTCAGATCTCCAGGAACCCAACTAAATAAAACAGAAAGGAAGCGAGGGAGGGAGGGAGGGAAGGAAGGAAGGAAGGAAGAAAGGAAGGAAGGAAGGAAGGACCATTGAATCCATAACACTGCACATACCCTGAGTCCTATCTCTTCCCCAACTTCCCTCTGAAACTTGAAATCTCCTTTCTATATCAGGAGTCACCTTATCCATACCTTTGATTGTCTATCTAGCTTGAGCATGTCTGCCACAGCCAGCTGACTAAGACCAGAGCTCTCCACTTCCGTTGTTCAGGTGATACTTCCTTGTGCGTGTCCTGGTAAACTCTCACCCAGGAGGCCCTGGCCTCTGGGGACTCTTTCTTCTGTCAGCCCTGCAGAAAGTGGTTTTCAAAAGCTGCTCAGCTACCGAGGAAGCCTCGACAGTCCCTTCTGACTGTTTCTCCTGGGACCTCATGTCCAGCTGGTAAGACTTCTGGAATAGGCAGCCTGCTGTTCAAGGTGCAGTTTAAGGAGGGATATAAAGACAGAATCCTCGAGTTAAAGAATATGTCTTAAAACACTCACAGCAGAGGCTCATGGCAACCTTATTACATCCAAGGCAGCATTTCCTCTGCCCAAGGCACTGTCCACATACACTTCCCTTTAGACTCCCTACACAGCCAGGGAGTCTGAGAAGACATTTATCCTCGGTTGAAGGGTAACAAGGTAACAGGGGTACCTTGTGCTTAGAATCATTTACTTGAAAGAATGAGACAGGAGGATTGCCGTGAGTTGAAAGCAAGCCTGGGCTACAGAGTGAAAACCTACCACACACACACACACACACACACACACACACACACACACACACACACACACACCTTTTAGCCAGGTATGGTGATACATGCCTGGAATCCTACTATTTGGTTGGGAGGCTAAGGCTGGAGGACCGAACTTCCAGATCAGCCTGGGCTACAACAGTATGACCTTGTCTCAAAGCAACAGCAACATAAGAAAAAAGACAAATTTCGGGGATGTTACCAGAGCTGATCTGTACCAGGTCTGCACCTTGCAAGTCTCACCTGATGTCAAGGATGGGGTAGAGTTTCTGTGTATTCCTAAAAGAAAACATGTCTGTCTTTGCCACCGACCTTCTGAGCCCTGGAAGGACAGCATTAATGCAGATAGCCCTGACTTTTATCCTCACAGGGTCACCTCCTCTTTGGTGTTGAAGCCTCAGAGAAGCCTTGGTTTAGAAACAGCACAGCTGTTGCGTGTTAGAGATGACTTCATCCGGTATCTGAGTGAGCAGTGGAGGAAGACGAAGGTCTCTGGGGTTGGAGTGATGAGATGTGGCAATCTGTGGCTGAACAAACTGCTGCTGTCTGCTTCCCTTTTCTCTTGCCCAGAGAGACTCTCGGCTTTCTTAACCCAAGCACTACTGCTGGGTGCCCTTGTACCCAAAGAGGAAAGCTGCGTAGCAAAGAACTGAAGGAACCAGTCTTGGCTGTCTTGGAACCTGTCATGTCACCAGAAGGGAACTTGGCCTTGGCCTCTGCTTTCTACTTCCAGAAGCACATGTCTGAGTTTTAATAAATGCCCCAGATGTAAGTAGCACTAATATTCTTTTCCCCTCTCTGGTGCCTAGGCATGGAGCCCAGGTCCTAACATATGCTGAGTGAGCACTCTACCACTGAGCTACACACAAGGATGACCTGGAACTTAAGATCCTATCTCAACCATTTAAAAAAAAAAAAAAAAAAAGACAAATATTTAAAGTATACAGGTGGGTGAAATGTTTGTTTTATTTTATTTTATTTTATTTTTAATGTCATGTTATACAGCCAGGATTGCCCTGGAACTCACTACTAGGCCAGGCTGTCTTCAGACTCACAGAAATCCTCCTGCCTCAATCTACCAAGTTCTGGAGTTACTAACATGTGCTGTCACTCCTGGCTAAATGTCATTCCATGTATGTCAGTAATACTTCAACAAAGCTTCAAAAACAGTGTAAAGGGACTGGAGAGACGGCTCAGCAGTTAAGACCATGGGCTCTTCTTGCAGAAGACCTAAGTTCTTTTCCCAGAACTCATGTCTGGTGGCTCCTAACCTCCTGTAAGTCAAGCTCCATGAGATCTGATGCCCTCCTGCCTCCTCAGGCACCTGCACTCATGTGCACAGAGCCATGTATTGACAAATACACAATTTTCTTGTAAATATGAGGCATGATTCTAATTTAACTCTTCAGAAAAAAGTATATATGTAAATGGAGCTTTTTGTCCCCACCACCCAGTCCCAAATAATCACACAGAAGCTTATGTTAATTACAGAATGCTCGGCTGGTAGCTCAGGCTTGTTACTAGCTAACTCTTACACTTAAATTAACCCATAATTCTTATCTATGCTTAGCCACGTGGCTTGGTACCTTTTCTCAGTGTGGCATTCTCATCTTGCTTCTCTGTTTGCTGGTGACTTTCTCACTCCGCCCTTCCTCTTGCCAGAATTCTCCTAGTTTGGTTCTTGAGTTCAATCTCTTCCTGCCCAGCTATCAGCCAATCAGCTTTTTATTAGCCAATGAGAGTAATACATACTCATATTGTACAAAAAGCTTGTTCTACAGCATACACGAGGGCTGGAGAGATGGCTCAGCAGTTAAGGGTACTGGCTACTCTGCTGAGGACCTGGGTTCAGTTCCCAGAATCCACAAGGCAGCTCACAACCATCTGTAACTCCAGTTCCAGGGCATCAGATGCTCTCCTATGGCCTCTGGGGGCACTGCATTCACATGGCTCTCAGACATACATGCAGGCCAACACCTATACACATAAAAGTAAATAAATAAATAACATAAAAATTATTCCAGATACCGGAATGAGGTAAAAAAAAAAAACCATACTACAATGTGGTTAACAATATAATATTCAGGATCATTCACAGCTGGTTCTGCCAGTTGCTAGGTAACCTAACCCCCTACTCCCCATCTTCCTGTCTGTGTAATGTGGACGGCAATGTTCCATTTTGGAAGTACTTCAGATATGTTTACAGATTTGTTTCCAGTATTGCTTAAATGTTCATTTTTAATTGTGTGTGTGTGTGTGTGTGTGTGTGCGTGCATGCTTTATTCTTTTTTTTTTTTTTTTGCACGTTTTATTCTTGAGATAGGGTCCCTTCTCTTCTCACAAAGCATTTCTGAAATGCCATGCCTTACAGGGGCTCATTGGCAAAGGTGGCCCGTGCCAATGTGATAGTTACACATTCTAATCACAGGTGAATGATTGCTGTGGCCTGAAGAGAAACCCGAGGATCATCACTACTCATTTTAAAGTGAAGCTGTGGTTCAGAGCTGTGAAAGGACTTCACCCAAGTGGTAGCAAGGTGACCCTAGATGTCAGGGTCATACCCTGAATAGCTGTCTGTTCCTTTCATCCAGGGCACCTGCTGGGACCCTGCCTGCTCTCTGGAACATAAACTGGGACTGAAGGCTCCTAACAAGTCCTCGGGCAAGTCCAGGTTTTGGGTTTGTCCCCCTCGCGCCCCCCCCCCCCCAGGTAGTTCCTGGACTCTGTGTTCTTTCAGCCCACAGGCCCAGCCTTGTCCTCATTGTATTATCTCTGGCATCTTGCCTCAGGGAGCTGCTAACCCTGTCAGCTCTGCTCCCACACACCAAGGTGGGAGAAAACAACCACCTTTCCCTCCATCCTCATCGCACCCTCTCCCAATGCCTCCTCACCTGGCCAAGGCACAGTCACTGCTCTAGCGCAGTCTGTGCTGCTGGCACATACCCCGGCTGTTCTTAAACAGAAACATGACCTACCTCTCTCTCTCTCTCTCTCTCTCTCTCTCTCTCTCTCTCTCCCCACTCCCTCCCTCCTTCCTTCCCCGACTCCTGTTATTTTCTTTTCCAAGGTTCCTCTTAGTTGTGTCTATTCTTTCCCACAAAAATACTCAGATCCCCTCATGTGAGCCTGCAAAGCTCTTAATGCTCCTGTTCCCTTCAGGAACGGTCTACCTTGAAGAATCCTCAATGCACGGCTAAAGAAATGTCCCAATACGTGCACACACACCCCTACCACACACACACACACACACACACACACACACGCACGCACGCACGCACGCACGCACACTCAGAGGGGACAAGGAAAGGAGGGAGAGAGAAAACAATCTGCTCGTTAGACACAATGGTGCTGAGGCAGGAGGATTGTGAGTTCCCGGAGTCAGGTCCAAATGAAATTCCATTTCCCCAAATTCTGGCAGTTCCTTGGAAATTTGCAAAGCTGGTTGCCTCTACCATAAGGAGTCATTTTCCTTACCACTGGCAGAAGTCATTTTCCTTACCAATGGCTGCCAGTGGTACCTACAAGCATACCAAAGTACGCCCTGGCCTCCAGGCTCCCTCAGTATCACAAATACCTGTTATGTATTTCAAAGCCCAAGCTGGCGTCTTGTCTCTTCTCACTTCCTCCCCTACCCTAAACTTCTCCAGCTCATGGGCTTCTTTTCCCCCAGGTATTCATTCTCCTCATAACCCTGATACTTTAGATCTTTTCTTTCTTTTGCCCCATTTCTCTTTGTCTACCTCTCTTTTCCCCCAGCCCCTGCTCTTGCTTCTTTCATGGACAGGTCCAGTCTGCTGGCCATGTTCAGTCCACTACTTTCTCTCTCTGCTCTAGATTCTTCCAGGTGTCTCTGGCTGTTTTCACTCTCATATTTTAAAAAAGAGAAAGGAAGGAAGGAAGGAAGGAAGGAAGGAAGGAAGGAAGGAAGGAAGGAAGGAAGAAACTCTTTCTCCTTAACCATACCATGGAGTAGTCACGTTGCTAGTTTATGCACTGGCCAACACAGTATCACTACAAGGCAAGACCCTGTCTCAAAAAACAAAACCAAACAAGCAAGCAAACAAACAAACAAACAAAAAACATTATGCAGGTTTGTTGGCACATGCCTTTAATCCTAGCACTCGGGTGGTAGAGGGAGAACACTCTCTGTGATTTTTGAGACCAGCCTGGTTTACATAATGAGTTTCAGGTCAAAGCAGTCTCCACAGTGAAATTCTATCTTAAAACAAGTAAATAAATAAATTTCAAACACTGAATAAATTACCACAGTTTATGTATAATCTTGGTTTCAGGCTCCTCTCCAAAAAAAAAAAAAAAAAAAAAAAGAGATGCTCTGAGACAGAGATGATGACTCCATCTGTAATGTGCTTACTATGAGAACATGAAGACCTGAGTTCAAGCCCCGGAACTCAAGTTCAAAAGCCAGGTGCCGAGGAGAGCTGGGGAGGGAGAGATAGAAGGGCTTCTGGGCGACTGCTAGCCAGCCAGCTTAGCATAATGGATGAGCCCAACATTTCATGAGAGACTGGGCCAAATAAACAAGGTAGATGGTACCTGAAGAATGATACCCACCGTTACTCTCTGGTACACACACACACACACACACACACACACACACACACACACCACAACTGGAAGATTCGACAACAGAAAGTCCTCAATCAAACATGGCAGCCATGGGGGAAAGTTGAGTGGCTGTCCCTGTGCAGAGTAAGATGGTATCTCGTCACCAGAACCCACCAGCCTCTCGGGGTGGTTCCAGCCACCTTGATGCCTGGAAACATCTGGGTTTGTGGCCCCTTCCCTGGAAGCAGAACCACCTGACCTTTCTTCCATTCTGTAAGCAGAAAGGCCCAGGGTAGATATTCATTTTTCCGCTGATGTAAATTTTATTACCACCCCAATTTAGACAGCAGAAGCGGTTACAGTTTGGTTTTTAATATATTTTCCACCTCACTGAAAAGAAGAAGAAAAAAAAAAATAAGCTTACATGGCATATTGAGAAATCCCCCACTAACCACCCCCTAGGATGTTTTGTTTTGATTTTAGGGTGCTGGGGAGCGAACCCAGGACCTTACGCATTCTAGGCAGGTGTTCAGGATCTGAGCTACATGCCCAGCCTCTGCACAGACTGTGTTGTCTTTTTTTAGATCATTTTTTTTTTTGCATTGGACATCTGAAATTCCCACCATTCAACTGCCCAGCATGTGCTTTGAGATTTGAGGGAAATTCTAGTTGCTTCTAGAACTGTAACTGAGTAAGTTTAATGTCAGTAACTTTGAGCATATGGCGCCCACCTCCTCTTATGTCTTGGTACCATTTTTCCTTCCCGAGTGTCTCTGCTACACTCCCTACCTAATTGTGGAAGCCTTCTCATTGCTGGCGTGGAACAGACACGAGCATTAATTTTAGCATCTAGACCAAAGTCTAGAGGCTCAGTTCTCAAAATGTGGGTTCCAGACCAGTAGCTGTTTGGAAACTTGTAAGAGACGCAGCCCCACCCCAGGCCCACAAAACCCAAATCCGCTTTTTCACAAGGTAACAAACACATTCAAAATAAAACAAGTAATGCTGTTAGTGAAAAGAATTGTGAATAAAAGAGGGCAGTCTGACTGATGGGGTGGAAGCAGCCTGATGCTGCAGATGTTCTAGAAGTTTTGGGACTTAGGATCCATTTCCACTCTAAAAGCTTGAGTACCGGAATAAATGTCATTGAGTGGGTTACATCTTATCGGTATTAACCATAGTAGAAATGAAAACTGCTAAAGTTTTAAAAAAATCTATAACTTGGGGCTGGAGAGTTGGCTCGTTGGTTACGAGCACGTACTGCTCTTGCAGAGGACCTGGGTCGGGTTCCCAGCACACACATGGTGCCTCACCAGTTCAGTACCATCCAGGGTATCTGACACCCTCTTCTGGCCTCCACAGGCACCTACATTCACATGGTGCATGGAAACCACACACACACACAGCCATATACTCATAAAAAATTTTAAAAAAGTAAACGAAGCTTTTCAAATAATAAAAAAAATCTCTAACTCATCTAATAGTAATAATCTAGGCGTTGCAGTATCCATGGCTATAATTCCAGAAGGCTGGACACTGAGATGGCTTTGCCAATAAAGAGCCTTGTGACTTGAGTTCAATTCCTGAGACCTACGTGGTGAAGGAGAGACCGGACTCTGGCAGATTGTCCTCTTGACCTCCACACCTGTACACACACACACACACTTTTTTTTTTTTTAATTATTCCAGGAGGCTGAGACAAGAAAATACTAAGTGGGAGGTCAGCCTGAACTACAAAGAGAGATCCTGTCTTAAAACAGCAAAAGCAAGTTGTGTGGTGAAACTATAAAGGCGAATTCCAGCCCTGACTTATTCCTACGGTGGCTGAGAGACTGTGGTCGCGTCTTTGCCCTCTCTGAGCCTCAGTTTCCTGATGTGTTTTTTATGTAGCATTCCAGCCCCTGCCCGCTCTCCTAGCCCTCTCAAAAGGTCTCTGAGGACCCAGAGAATTTTAGAGCGATTCTCCTCGTTCCCAGAAGAGGGCGATGGAGACCGACCATGGCCGGACCACTTCTAACCCAGAAGGGAGGTTCACAGACTCCGGATCCAGACACAAGTTTCCCTCGTGATTTGGGGCGGTTTCCTTGGCACCGGCTGACACTGGTATCCCAGGCCACCTGGGCGGTCCCCAGTGAGAGAAGGAGCTCCGGGCGCCTTCCATATTGACCCAATCACGGCCAGACTGGGATGTTTAAATTCCTTCTAGCCCAATCTGGGAAGATTCTCGGTGATTTGGTTTGAGGAAAAGACACATTGTCCCCACCTGCACTGGATCTTTGGGTGAGAAACCACCCAGAAGCTATTTACTCCAAAGAGAAAACTGGGCGCGGTGGCCGGAAAGGAGCAAGACATAGTGCTGCGCCAGGTCCTTGGGGACGGCCTGCCTACTGGCGGGACTGCGCTTGCATCAGCGCTTGCCTGGGCTGGGGCAGGAGCCTGGCCACCAGCAACGTCAGCCTCTTTCCCAGAAGAATTCCACTTCCTGTGGCCAGGGCCCCAGCAGTGTGGAGGTGGGGGAGGTTGGTTTCTTAGGATGACACCACTCGTTTGCCGCGTCTCCTCATTCACACACTTTGTTGTCATGGAGACGAGCAGCATCCTGACAGTCCTGGAGAGGCCAACTCGCCCACGAGAAATGACCCGGGCACTGACGACTCAGGAAACCACCGAGTGTATGGGGTGCTGGGTCAAGGAAACGGCAGCCACGGGTCCCTGAATTTGCCCTGGAGTGGGATGGGAGGGCCAAGGGACCAATTTCTGTATTGCAGTTTCAAAACTGGAAGAGCCTTAGCACTTGACAGTGCAGAGAAAAGTTTAAAAGCCTGTGGCTCGCAAAAGTTTCTTCCTCTTCCTCCCCTCCACCCGCCTCCTCTTCCTCCTGCTTCTGCCCTTCAGCATCCTCCCTTCCCACCCTCTCCATGGATCCTTTTCTTAGGACTCTTCAGATTCCCCGACCTCATCAGCTCTCCTTGAAGCAGTGTTTGTCTTCATTCACTTAGGTAAACATTTGCGGAGCGCTCAGGGTGTGCCAAGCAAAGAGCAGAGAAGCCGCTTGCAAAGTTACTCGGGTAAGACCGTTGGTCTTCATCTCGGCTCAAGCGCTGCTATGCCTTGTTCCAGAGGAAAGTCAAAACAGACAGACCTCGGTCCTAAACTCATCTGTCAGAACAGCAGTTAACACGGCGAGCTCGGTCTTTCCTCTGATGCTCCATCGTGACTGCACTAAGACTAGGCATCGAATCTCTAATTATGGGCTAATAATTTGAGATTAGAACAAAAATAACCCTTAATAAAAACATTTTAAGACAAAGAAATGGGTAACAGCTTATAAACACAGCTACCATTGGCCGAATGGCTACCACAGGCTAGGCACAGTTCTCAGGCCCCTACAGTGAGGTCCACGTTAAAGTCACTATTGCTCCTCCATTTGCAGATGGAGAAACTGAGGTACAAGGAGGTGAAATAACGTGTTCATGTCCAACAGATAAGGATGAAGGCTTAATATATAATAGAATAACGTCTTGGTCTATAGTGGTTATTTAGTACACTTGCTTTGGCTTTGCGGGGAATAGAGTATATTATCTACATCAACCGAGGACAATTCCTTTCATTTGAGCCATTTCCACCAAAAAGTGTGCTATGTTTCTTAATTTGATATTTAATTTTTATTGATTCTGTTTGTGTGAGTGCATGTGCATAGATGTTCCTGTGCTGTGGGGCACTTATGGAGGTCTGAGGGCAACTTGCAGGAACAAACTCTCTCCTTCCACAGTGAATTTCAGGGATCAAATCCAAGTTATCTGCTGAGCCACCTCACTGGCCTGCAGTGTGCTTTATTTAGTTATATTCATTTTTTTTCTCTACCAGTAGAAAGCTAAGCTAGTAGTACCAACAATGTCAGAACATCCTTGTCAATGTCTTCAGAATCTAGGAAGCGCTTTCCTGCCTAGAATCTAACTTCTTTGCTGCACCCTTGAGAAATATTCAGAATTGCTCCTCTTGGTCCCAATTTCCATGTGAACTCCAAGAAATTTATACAAAGGAGACTTTCTACCTACTAATGACAACAATGTCTTTAATAAAAGACTCAAAGCTGCTGTGATGACACACATCTGCAAGCCCAGGGTAACCTGGGCTACCCTAGCAAGCAGGTCTCAAAAAAGAAATAAACACTCAAAATGAAATTACCAACAATAGCCAAGTGGAAATAACCCAAATGTTCACTAACAGATGAATAGATAAATAAAATGGAAATGTGTTCGTTCACGTAATGGAATATTAGTCAGCCTTGAAAAGGATTATGTGCAGAGCCGTGCTCCCACATAAGTGAATCTTGAAGACAGAGTTCCAGGTGAAGTAAAGCAGACCCAAAATTGTAGAGTGGTAGTGTGTAACTTCATTTACATGAGAAACCTGGAACACGCATACATCTAGACCAGTGGTTCTCAACCTTCCCAATGCTGTGTGACCCTTTAATAAAGTTCCTCACATTGTGGTGACCTCCAACCACACAGTTATCTTCATTGCTACTTCATAACTATAATTTTGCTACTGTTATGATTCGTAACGTAAATACTTTTGGAGATAGAGGTTTGCCAAAGGAGTCTCGACCCACAGGTTGGAAACCACTGATCGAGACAGAGATTTGGAGTAGAGGTTCCTAGTGGGTGGGGAAGTTTCTGTCTGGTGTAATTGGCGTCCTGTGTGTGGAGGTGAGCAAGCACCAGAAACAGGCAGTGACGACGGTGGTACAGTGCTGTGATGGACTGCCATGACACCAACATGCGCACTTAACGCTGAAAGGTGAGTCTGGGGACATAACTCAGTCTGCAGAGTGCTTGCCTAGCATCCATGAGGCTCTGGCTTGAATCCCCACTACCAGAAACTGAGCGTGGTGGTGTGCACCTGTAACCCCAGAAGCAAACAAAAACCTCAAAGAGTAAATATTACATATACATTGGAAATGGCTCAAATGAAAGGAATTGTCCTCGGTTGATGTAGATAATATACTCTATTCCCCGCAAAGCCAAAGCAAGTGTACTAAATAACCACTATAGACCAAGACGTTATTCTATTATATATTAAGCCTTCATCCTTATCTGTTGGACATGAACACGTTATTTCACCTCCTTGTACCTCAGTTTCCCCATCTCAGGAGGTGGAGGCAGAAGTTAAGGTCATCCTTGGCTGCATAGGATGTTCCAGGCCAGCTTGAGTTACGTGGGGAAAAACAACAAAACAAAACAAAACAAAACAAAACAAAACAAACAAAAACCTCAAAGAGTAAATATTACATATATACATGGTATGTAAATTGAAAACAAAAAAAAATTAAGAGAAAATGAGCCTCGTTAGTGATCTTCATTATGTTTTTACTATTTTTTTTAAACTGAGGGTCAAAACCCTAGCCTGCCACTTGCAAACAGTCTATCATTGAGCTACAAGCCCAGCCCAGCAGTCTCCATTCATATTCGGTTCTTTCTTGTACAACATGGTTTCTTGTGCCCTTAACCCGGGGCCTATCTGCCAAGGTTGTCTGGATCCCTGCCTGCACCTGAAAGGTAGCATCATGCCCTTAAAAATAGCACCATCGTGTGTTTTCACCAAACACAGGAGGCTGGCATTCCCCTCAGGTATTCCAAATGAGCAAGATTTGGCGGGCAGGAGAGAGAATTGGGAGGTGAGTCACCGGTGGGCAGGTGAGGTCATCATGGGGTGACCGTCTACATGGTGCAACTCTTCCAGCCTGTCCTTTCAGGGGCTGCCAGGTCTCCAGCCGGCTAAGCTGGTAGTCTGGCTTTTCAGCCATGAAGTGAGGTGTGGTGGGGCACATTCCTCTTGATGACTCAGTGGCCTGACTCCCCCAACAGATGGGCTCTCTAACTGAAGACAACACCAAGGTCAAGGCCTGAGCTGCCACAGCATGTCTGTCCTTAATGAAGAACAGGAAGGGGCTCATCCTCCGAGAAGGGAGGAGAGGACTTCTTTGCTCGTTGTTGGAATGCTAAGTATTTAAGAAACGAAGGAATGATTCCTCTTATCTTGATGGTCCTGGCAGAGCTCAGGAGACTGGCTCCTGGAAAGGAGGGCAAATACTTATTCAATGATCATGATTTTGGAGACGTCCAGGCACAAATACAACTCCAAACTGTGAAGAGAAACATACATCTTCTTTCTTACGTTTTGTAGTGTTATCTAGTGTTCTCCAAGGGACGTCAGAACTGGAGCAATCCTTATTTTCATTTTCATAAGATTGACTTCGATTTTATGGGCACAACCATGGTACTGACCCCAAAGCAGCCACATTTATGCAGTTAACCAGGTCATTCATAAATAGCGATGTAGGCATGCACAGTGTAGTAATTGTAGGCATCACACACCTAGAATCCTAGCACATGGGAGGCTGAGGCAGGAAGATTTAGAGTTTGAGTCTAGCCTAAGCTAAGTAGGGAAACCTCCTCTTCCAAAGAAGGAAGAGTTCATTTGGTAGTCAGAAGCTGATGGAATCAAAAGTTCAAGATCATCCTTGGCTATATAAGTTTGGGACTAGCCAGGGTTACATGAGACCCAGTCTTAAAAACAAACAACAACAAAAAAGTAGTAATGTAGAAAAAGGACCGTTCTTAGCCATGTTACTATACGGATCTAGCAATTGCTAGGGCCCCTCCGTTGATCTGAATATACAAGATGAGAGAGAGAGAAAGAGAAAGTATTTGTTTTATTTGTTTTTGTCTTTTCCTTCTTTGGTATTTACATTTGTTGAGTCAGTCTGATGTGGTTTAAGGTACGCGATGAGCCTGAGTGCCAGATAAGCCTTGAATTAATCAGTGAGGACTCTTGGTTGCCGACAGAGCCTGGACCAGCTAGTAGGGGAAATCCAGCAGATGGCTTCGGGCACAGCCATATCTAACCGATGAGATGACGGTGTTGGAACCTGTTGGTCTTTGTCTGCTCTGCTTTCAGGGATCCTAAAATGGCAAAGACTCTTCCCACTGGCTCTAGGCTTACATTCAACCAGCTCAATAACCTCATTACAAAGAAATCTTCCCTCTCTACAAAACTATCAAGGATCAACCCTTAGCCTGAGTCATATACTCACCCCTAGGCCTGGGGATGGCATTAAAACTGTCTGAACCTCACACGTTGAGAGGTTCCCAAAATAAAAGGGAATGGTTGCTAGGCAGACAAAAACAATAGGTGTCCCTCCCTGGACATAAATGTATGCCTGTGGGAGAGGCGGTCTGTAGAATATGGCCACTTTTCCTGCTTTGTCACTGGTTGGTGACTCAAGCTGGTGTGGTGGAATGTAGACTCTGGACTTCTGACTGGCTTCAGGCAGAAGTCTAGCCTCAGGCAACTCAGCTAAAAGCAACTGTGCCCACACAGACACGGGATAGAATTCTAGGCCTATGCTAACCCACCTCATTGAGATCTGCAAAGTGGTTTGGCCTTTTCGGGTGCCGGCATTTTGAGCCCTGAGCCTAAGCATGCTGGGGTGAGTGGAGGGTCATCTACCACTGTGTGACAGACCAGTCCTGCCAAGCATTTCTTGGGACTTACAAACGAGAAAACTGCAGAGCAGGTGGAATTAGGGACCTACACAAAGTCGGGAAACTAGTTAGGACCACTCCAGCCCAGGGCACTGTCACCCTGATGGGCTCACTGGGCCTTGCTCTTCTTAATGGCCAAATGGGCATGAGGTGAAGAGGGAGCTGGAGGACAAGGGAAAGCTACAGTGAATAAGTGATGAGGGTGAGACTCAGTGGGAGGACTTCCGCCTAGCATTTAAGAGACCCTGGGTTTGATGCTCAGAACTGTGAAAAAATAAAGCCCACCAACAAATAGTAAAATAACCCACAGAGAGAGGGACTAGGGAGATGTCAGCAGGTAAAGTCAGGTGCCCTTAAGCCTGAGTTCAATTCCCAGCACCCACTTGGTGGAAAAAGAGATCTGACCGGGTCCTGCAAGTTGTCCTCTGACTTCCATGCATATGCCAAGGCATACACACACACACACACACACACACACACACACACACACACACACACACACACACACAAACGTAGATAAAGTAAATGTATTAAAAGATACAACATCCAGGGTATATTACATATGAAATAAATCCAGTTCCCTTCCTCTATTCTAAGGTTGGTTTGAGGTGTTTTTGTTTGTTTGATTTTGTTGTTTGAGACAGGGTCTTAGGTAGCACAAGCTAACCTGGAACTCACAGAATAGTCCAAGGACCTTGAATTCACAGAGATGTACCTGCTTTCTCCACCCAACTGCTGGATTAAAGTCCTGTGACACCATTGCCCAGCCCATGTGTTTTTTCTTTTTGAACGGTATGTGTTTGTTTGTTTGTTTGTTTGTTTGTTTGTTTGTTTATGAGATAGCATCTCATGTAGTCAAGGCTGGCCTCAAAGTTACTATTTAACTAAGGCTGCCCTTGAACTCCTGATCCTCTGGAGTCTATCTCCCAAGTAGTAGGATTGCATGTGTGTCCCACTACGTCCAGCTATAAGGTTTAAAACTATTTTGCCCCCCATTCTTTCCCCCATCCCACTTTCTCACTCTTTCTCTTGCACACACACACACACACACACATACACACACACACACACACACACACACACACACACACACACACACACACACACGCACCCAGGAAAATGTGCTCAAACACAAGGCTTCCTACCTACAAGACAAGTGTTCTACCACTGAGCCACATCCAGCCCAACAGCTTTCATCATTTTTAAAGGTCACCTTTGAAAGATGACTGCCATCCCCAGTAGAACCACCAGCTCTGGTCTCTAATGGAGCACACTGCCTTGACCAAGACCACCAGGAAGGGGAGACAGGCTGGCAGCACTCCCCACCCCTATACCTGACGTCCTTGTGAGCTCTGATCTCCCTTCCACCCCACCCCCACCCCGCTCCCTTGGGGTCTAACCACGAGGGGTCCCCTTTCACACCTGTTATAGTTGGGGTTCAGGCTTCCCTGACCCCTGTTTCACCCTCCTTCCACCTCCCACTTGCCCAGGGAGCCAGAAAGGGAGAGGAAGTGAGAAGCAGGCGGTGCCTGGGCTTTGGCGATAAACACCTTTTCATCCCGGCTGTGTTGTAAGTAGAAATGAAGAGGATTTTGGAGGGGAGTGTGGGGCTTTATCCAGATTCTGTCTGGGGGTGGAGGGTGGCTCTCCAGGGCAGACCTAAAAACTACTCTTGCTGAGAGGGTTGAACCTGGACAGCAGTAAATCTCTAGCTCCTCAATAACGATTTTTCTAGAGTGCTCTGGCCTGGGGAACAGGAAGTTCATCTAAGTGACAAAGCTGTGGCTGCTCCATGTGTGCTGACTCTAGGGCCTGCAGGCTGCTCCATATGGGCGTATATACACTCCTCCTGGGGCAACAACATCCGGGACTGAAGCTGCCTTATCTTCCCTTCCCAGACTAGGGCATCAGTGCTGAGGAAGTGTTATGGCATGTAGACCTGAGGTAAGCTAGTGCCTTGCAACCTAGTCTGGCCTTGCATTTATGAGTCCCCTACCTCCATCTCCCCGGTGCTGGAATTCTGAGCATGCCCCATCACACATGCTCAAGTAAAATAATTTTTGATTGATTAGAAGCTGGAGAAATGACTGAGTGTTTAGGAGCATGGACTGCACTTTCAGTGGACTTGAGTTCCATTCCCAGCACCCTGATCAGGCGGCTCACAACCTCCTGGAACTTCTGCTTCAGCGGGATCTAATGTTCTGTCCTATGGGGACACCAGAGCTAAGGTGACACACCCCTACCACCCACCACCATACATCGATACACACACAAACACATAATTTTAAATGACGAATGTTTTTAATTGATTTCACCTCGGCTGGGGATGCAGCTCAGTGGCAGTGTGTTTGCTTCTCATGTGAAGAACTTGTGTTTGATCCCCAGCACAGAAAAACTAATAAGTCACTTGTTCCTTTTTCTGTTTGTATTGATGTCAAAACCTGGGGCCTCCTGCACACTAAACATGGGTCCTTCCAGCCTGTAGCATTTTCTTTTTACTTTTTAAATGTAAAATATTGGAACTTATTCTTATGGTTTGCATTATGATTTTAGTGAACAGCTCTGATGTAGAGCAGGGGTTCTCAACCAGGTGATGGTAACTTTTGACCCTACGAGTATTTGACAATGTTTAGAGACTTTGGGGGGGGGGGTTTCAAGACAGGGTTTCTCTATGTAACCCCGGCTGTCCTGGAACTCTGTAGACCAAGCTGGCCTTGAACTCACAGAGATCCCCCTGCCTTTTTCTTCGGAGTGCTGGGATTAAAGGCTTGGGCCACCACTGCATGGCAATTTTGAGACATTTTTACTGTGGTTGTCCTGTAACTAGTGGTGTTTCTCCTGGCATCTAGTGGGTTGCAACAAGGAACGCTGAACTTCCTATCAGAACAGCCCTTTGGACCAAGAAATTCTTGGTCCATCAACAGTGCCAATGCTGAGAAATCCTGATCCAGAACAAACGACCCCCACCCTACCCCACCCCCGCCCCGCGCGCCCTTTGAAGCAATTTTATTTTATCACCTTGTCCCTCCTCTTTGTCGCTCTAGTAGAGAGAACGGGCATGAGATCAGTGAGATCAGAGAGGGCTGGTGGCAGCTAGAACAGGGCTTGCCACCAGGCAGGCAGAATGAGTGTCTGTCTTTCCAGCCACTAGACCCAGCCAAATGATTTGAATTCACCCATGCAAATTAGCAGCGGCCCACCAGCCAAGCGTCTCGGAACACTGTGAGGCCGCTCCACCCAGAGAGCTGGGACAGCGATACACACACACACACACACACACACACACACACACACACACACACACACACGGGTAGGGGGTGACTGATGACCCTGGCCATTGCACATTAATCAGTAGTCAGTTTATCAGCGGACCGGCAGGCATCCCGGGAACCCAGATCATTATTGTCACCGAAGGCTGGCTAGCGGGGCGGGGATCTGGATCTGCGCACCGCACCGCAGTCCCTGCCCGCTCTTTCATCTGGGCCTGGGATGGCTCGCGGGGCTTGCAGCCACCCGCTTTACTGCGACGTTATCCTGCTCCCTGTGGGGGCTGCACAGCTGGGACCTGGCCCTGTGTGGTCCACTGTGCTGTCCCAGCTGTTGCCGCTGTGAATGAGCAGCCTGGACTGAAACTTCCGAGCATCGAGCATCGTGCCCTTGCAAGAGGCCTGTGGGTGAAAGAGGTGAGGCAAAAACAATAACGCAGGTCCACCCAGGCTGTGCAAGGGACCGCAAGGGGCAGATTGATTTCTCCTGTGCAGAGCTTCTGCAGTCTCCAGCTCAAGTTCTTGGAAACCGCTGTTCTGCCTTCCCTTCCTCTGGCTCTCTCTGGTTGCGGCCCTCTGTGTGTGAGTGCAAAGACCTAGGTTTGTGTGAGCAAGGGTGGATGAGGGGAAACCCTTCTTAGCCTCAGTTTCCTCTTCCATGGATGGCGTGTGTGTGTGTGTGTGTGTGTGTGTGTGTGTGTGTGTGTGTGTGATCAAATAAATCTTTAAGGTTGCAAAAGCTTTCCTCCCCTGGCGGTGGTGGCACACGCCTTTAATCCCAGCACTCAGGAGGCAGAGCCAGGCGGATCTCTGTGAGTTCGAGGCCAGCCTGGTCTAGGGGCACCAAAACTACACAGAGAAACCCTGTCTCGAAAAACAAACAAAACAAAAGCTTTCCTCTGGGTTTAAAAATAAAGCTCCCTAGTATGGCCCTGGGTCTTGTGTCACTCTACACACACACACACACATAGAGTTTCAGCCCAAGAGGCCCACTCTCAACCTGATAGCTGCACCCTGCTCTCTGTGGCCTGCCCTTTGAATACCCTACTCCTGTCTTTCACAGTTTTCCAGCGCAATCCTAAGAAGCACGAGTGGTGTATCACGTGTATGGTCAGTGACCATGGGGAAGTTACTTGAGCTGGTTGCTTACTCTCCCAACACATCAGTCTCTCCTTCCGGAAGACTAGAATAGCCAAGGTCCTTGACTCACAGGGCCATTGTTCAGAGCAAATGAATCAATCAGGGCCTGCTGAGCTTCCCCAAATCCCGAGAACACCAAGGGGTGAAGTTCCCTGGCCCCATTCTCATTTTCAGAACCTGTTCTCAGTCATGTCTTAGACATCAGCTCTGTGGTTACCCTCTTCCAGGAAGCCTTCCCAGATTCCTTCCTGTGGCTGGCTGAGACAGCTGCCCCTCCTGTGACACCTGACTCACCCTGGGCTCCCCTCTGTCACCATCCTTATGGCTTGTGTAGTAACTGACATTTTACTTGTCTGAGGTCTTCTCAATAGATTATCAATGGCCAAGTGTGGTGGTGCATGCCTTTAAGTTCAAGTCCAGCCTGGTCTACATAGTAAGTTCCAAAATGGCCAGGGCTATGTACAGTGACCCTATCTCAAAAAACAATAACAACAACAACAATGTCACTTCCTCCCTCCAGTCTAGAGGTGGGAAACAAACATCTCCTGCCCCAAGTCAGTCATGCTTCACCTAACTAGAAGAATATAGGCATATTGTATATATACATACACACACACACACACACACACACACACACACACACACATATATAGTTTATGTATGTGTGAACCTGAGTGAGCTTATGTGTACCATGTGCATGCAGGAGCCCTCGGAGACCAGAAGAGGGCGTCAGATTCCCCTAAAACCAGAGTTACAGAGATGGTTGTGAGTCACCAGGTTGCTGGGAACCGAACTTGGCACCCTCTGAACCACTAAGCCGTCTTTCCAGTCCAGAATATAGGCATTTTAAATCGGAAATTAAATTTTGAAAAGTAGATGATGCTAAAAAAAGAAAAAGCCTATATAAAATTTAAAATTATATTTGTTTATGCTGCTGAGCCCCAAGGCTTTGTGCATACTAGGGAAGTGCTGTGTCACTGAGATTTACCCCCAACTCAATCCACATTTTTTTTAAAGCCTAATTTTTTGGAATCTAAAAAAGTATACTTTCTTGAACAAAAAAGAATAGTAGCTTGGTTGTTGAGTGCTTGTCTAGCAAGTACAAACTCATGGGTCTGGTCCTCAGCACTGCATAAACCAGACGTGGCAGTCAGTGCCTGCCTGTAATCACAACGCCGGGTAGGTAGAGGGACATTGATTAAAAGGGTATCATCGGGCCCAGCGGCGGTGGCACACACCTTTAATCCCAGCACTCAGGAGGCAGAGGCAGGTGGATCTCTGTGAGTTCCAGGCCAGCCTGGTCTACAAAGCAAGTTCCAGGAAAGGCACCAAAGCTACACAGAGAAACCCTGTCTGGAAAAACCAAAAAAAAAAAAAAAAAAAAAAATGGGTATCCTCGGCTACACGGTCAATTCGAAGCTGACCTGGGCTGCATGAGAATCCCCCAAATTTTCCTGGTTTCACATCCAAATCTGGATTTCTGGCTAGTGTTGGAAAACAACCACTGTCTCCCCTGAACCTGCCACTGCGTCACCGTCACCGTCACCGGGAGGGAGAGCTGGCTTTTCTTTCCAGTGAGCCTCACCCGGCCAGCTGCATTGCTCAGTTGGACCTCACATGAGGCTATTGGGCCAGCCAGAGCACCTTTGAGAGTGAAAGGGGGCTATTAGCCACCACAAGGAATCCTGAAAGCCCAGGGAAATCATTCTCCATTGCAGAGGAGGGGGCCTTGGTTATCTTCGAGAGTCGCATCATGTACTTACCGTCACATAAGTATTCCAAAAGTGGCAATCACTGCTAGCTTTCTCTTTTTTTCTTGTGTGTGTGTGTGTGTGTGTGTGTGTGTGTGTGTGTGTGTGACATATGCATAGCGATAAGACCTTACCACTGAGCAACATTCCCAGCCCTTGGTTTTTGGAGACACAGTGTCACAATGTAGTTCAGGGGCCTCCCCTCTGGGTGCTGGGATTACAGGCATGTGCCACCACATTTAGCAAATTAGCATTACTCTTTTCTGTCTTCTATTTTCTTTTCTTTTCTTTCTTTCTTTCTTTCTTTCTTTCTTTCTTTCTTTCTTTCTTTCTTTCTTTCTTTTTTTTGAGACCAATTAGGTTCACCTCCAACTCACCATGTAACCAGGGATGACCTTAAACTTCTGACCCTCCTGCCTCCCATAGTCCTCTGCTGTCAGACTTTCTCATAGCCTCTCTCTCTCTCTCTCTCTCTCTCTCTCTCTCTCTCTCTCTCTCTCTCTCTCTCTCTGTGTGTGTGTGTGGGGGGGTGTATTTGTGTGTGTGTGTGTGTGTCTGTCTGTCTGTCTCTCTCTCTGTGTCTCTCTCTCCTTTCTCTTTCTTCTTTTCTCATTCCTTGCCCACCACCTATCATGAATTCTTCCCAATCACCACTCAACACTTCTGGGGGAGCAGAACATGTTTTTAGCAACCCCTTCTGGGACTTGGCTTGCAAAACCTCCAACAAGACAGGCCCTGCGATTTCTCTGCCCTTTCGCTGAAAACATCTGTGTGGACAGAGGCACAAAGGCCTCCAGCTGTGAGATTCGAGTCCTGTGGGTGAGCACAGCCCCCTTCCACGCTCCGCCTGTGCCTCTGTGCTCTCTGTGAACAATTAGCTGGACAGTGTCCCGCTGGCTTTCAGCAGGTAGGCCCGCCACAAAAGAAGCTGTCTGCACACAAGCCTCCCTGCACCAGGGACAGGAGGGCCGCCAGACTGAAAGGCACAGCCTTTGGTGTTTGCAAGTGAAGGGTTTATGTTTCACAAAAGTAATCCCTGTAATGCGTCCTGTCTAAGCACATGAAATGAAGGAATTGGGAGGGGAGAAGACTCTTCAGATATTATTTTGAAGCCAAGGAAAAGAGTAACTTTTGTCGAACCAGTAAATAGCAGAGTGAAGGAGGGTCAAGCGACTAGCAATCCTTTTCACCTTTCTTTCCCTTTGGTTGTGTTTTGTTTTGAGATAGGGTCTCATCTAGCCGAGGCTGACCTCAAACTCACTATGTAGCCAAGAATAACCTTGAACCTCTGATTCTCCCAGCTCCTGACTCCTCTCTTGGAAGACTCTTACTGTGGGGAGAAACTGGGGGCGGGGGTGCAGGGTAAAAAATATCAGAGGAGAAAGTGGCAGAAATTTAAAAATGACTGTTTTTACATTCATGGTGGGGGGGGCGCGTACACACCATGATATGCATGTGGACGTTGGAAAGCATCCTGTCCTTCCACCATATGGGTCCTGGGGATCAAACTCAGGTCCTTAGGCTTGATAGCAAGTGCCTTTACCCTTGAGCCATCTCTCCAGCTCTGATGTGTGTGTGTGTGTGTGTGTGTGTGTGTGTGTGTGTGTGTGTGTGTGTATAAAACCAGGGCTGACTTTGAACTCCTGACCTTCCAGCCTCTAACTCCCCCCCTCTCCCTCTTCCTCCCTCCCTCTCTCTCTCCCCCCCTCTCTCCCAGTAAAGCTCTAAAAAGGTAACCATAGCTTGTGATTCTTCCGATCAGCACTCTCCTCCACTGGCGTGGCCGCATGAGCAGTGCCACCCACTGTTCAACCAACACTCTCCCTCGCTCCCTTTCTTTTCTCATTTTCTTTCCTCTTTCCTTGCCCACGACTTACCACAAATTCCTACCAATCACCCAGTCACCATTCAACACTTCTGGGGTTGAGGTATGTATATACATATATAATACATTATATGAAAATCTGCGGCAGCCGGAGGCAGCTCCTGGGCTGCTCTTCCAGTGAGTGCCCATGAATCCGTGGGAGGTAGGAGGGAGGGAGGGGTTGGTGAAGGAGAACCACAGAGCTGTGGATGCCCAGTCTCTAATTCCAGACTGCACCCCACCCTCCCTTTCACCTTGGTTTCCAAAAGGGTGTTCCTGGCCACGGATGGAAAGTGGCAGACAAAGACTCTCGGCTATTGATGGTGACTCATGTCCCCACCCAGCCTCCGCCAGCTCTGAGGTGTGTGCTGTGGGGAGCAATCGAGACAGCAATGACTTGGAAAGCCACTCAGATTCACGCCAAACCACCTGTGATCACAGGTGTAGTTCCAATAGCCCTGTTGTTTCGGTGGTTTTGTCTCTCTGGCGAATTCATGGTGAGCTGTCCACTGCATGGTGGTGACTTCAGTGTCAACCACCCAAGGGGGAGGACCAGCTTGCCATGAAGATCTGCCTCCACGTCTGTGACCACCTCCACCATCATCCCTTAGTTATAAGCCCTGAGAGGACAGGAGCCCTATCATAGAGCCCCCTGCACACACAGCATTTGATATCTGGTCCTATTTGACAACAGGCACTCAATAACTAAGTAAGTGGATTAGCAAGCATTCCCAGGTCCCTGGTGCTTGAAGAAGCACTAACCCACTGGAGCATGTGGCTCTGGCAGGCCTGGCTCTTCTCCCCGATTCCCTCTGCTCTGCTGAAAACCATTAGATTACACTCCTGAAGCTAGCCCATACGGTACATTTCCTTATTTGGCTACTCTTCCTCCTAAGGCTGAACACCAAGGTCCAGCCATCAAAATGTTGAAGCCCAGCAATCAAAAGCCCCCTTTGGCTCACCTAATTAACATTCCTAATTAAAATTAAACATCTCATCCTAACACATGGTTTCCCCTTGTACCTTTATAGACTGCCATTTTCCTATGTGCCACGACTGTCTCCTCTCTATCCAGAGGCAGTCCTCTGTTCGCCCCCCTCCAGGACAAATATTCCTGCCACCTCTCCCTTGTCCGCCTTTTCCCCTCTCCCTGTTCCCTTCCCCTTCTCCCTCATCCTCTATCTCCAGTCTTTGTCCCGTATCCCTGCCCTCTGTCCCTTTGGGGGAAATCAATCTCCTTTGTGCAGAGAACTTGGTCTTGGGGTGTCTTGAGCTGACGCTGAGGTTCCCTACATTGCCATCACTGCTTGAGTTCCGTGGCCTCCCTCATCAGTACAATGGGCCATTATAAGTCTACATAGCTGTCACTTCAAAGATGGTAAGGTAGGAATGTTTTAGGATGCTGATGTGTGTATGTGGTTGAGAAGAGCTGGTGTTCTGGGGGTGGAATGTCTGTGTGTGTGTGTGTGTGTGTGTGTGTGTGTGTGTGTGTGCGCGCACTCGTGCATGCACAAGTGCACATATATCACGTTGCCTACGTGAAGGTCAGAGCACAACCTCAGATGTCAGTGTGAGGATGGAGAATTATACTTTGTGTGAGGCGGACACTGTTGTTATCTGCTGCTGGCCCACCAGTTTCTGGGGGTTCCCCTGTCTCCTTCCATATTGCTGCAGGAACACTGGGGTTACAGAGGAACACTACCTGCATCTAACTTCACATGGACTCTAGAGATTCGACTCGGGTCCTCCAGCTTGTGTGGCAAGTGTTTAACCACTGAGCCATCCTCCTACCCTATGCCGTGAGTGAGGTTTGAATGAGGTAAGTCCCACACAGTCCCTCGGTCCGTGATCATGGCTGGGAAGTGGAGGTGACTGTCTGCAGCGTGCTGAAGAAGAAACCTAAGCACGTGGAGAGCAGAACCAGATCTCCTGCCGCTGTCTGTCCCTCAGACCACCACAGCTGCAAGAAGGAGGTGCAGTGACCACCTCCGCCCTGCTAGAAGAAGAAGTGAAACGCAAGCCACCAGCGCAAGAAAGGAGACAAGGACCCAGCTGAGGTGAGGACCGGCCAGCGCTCCTGTCCTGTCGAGTGGACCATCTAGGACAAGGTCAAGTCCGGGGCAGTGTGAGGGTGGAGGCTGTGGAGGATAGTGCTACCAGAGTGGGCAAGGGGTGTAAAGCGGGTCCTAAGAATGCGGAAGGAAGTACGTTTATCTGCATTAACAAGAACAGAAAGGGAAGTTGTTTGCATCTGGCCAACACCTTAGCTGCACCCTCCATCTATAAGAAGGTGGGGGGAACTGTCTCTGCAACCTTCGCTTTCAAAAGCCTTCTCAGAGAAAGCACATGCTTCTGGTTCTTAGAAGCTGCCCTCCCTCTCCATACCTGCATAAACATCTTGCAGCTATGGGGTCGGACTCTTACCTGGCCTGTCTGGCCGCCTAAGGGTGGCTGCCTGCACTTTCAGCCCACCCATTTTACAGATGCGGAAGCTGGGACTGGGTTCTGATGTCTGTGTACATTAGCTGGCTTCCAAGGCCAGACCCTTGTTTTCCATCTGTAGATTTCAGCCTTATCTACTATTCTCAGTCCTTTCCTTTCTCTCCTTCCTTATGGATCCAAGGGTGTGGGGCCCGTAAGCAAAAGTCACCCTATCAGATGGAACATATTGTTAGTCAATAAGCCATCACAAGGAGTCATGTGGGTGGCTAGATGGCAGCATGTACACCTAGCGTGTGCATGGCTCCGGGTTTCATCCCTAGCAGCACCAAATTACAAAACAGAACGAAACAAAGCTGGCCTTGAACTTAGCCTCTGGAAGCATGTGACCAGGGATTACAAGCCCTCACCCCAGACAAGCAGAAGTGTGGCTTCCCACACAAGGCTGACTCCCTTCCGGAGCAATGCTGCTACAGGCTGGGGGATGCTACTTGCTTTCTTTGGCATTCCAGCTCAGGATGTGTAGGTCTCAGCCCAGGTGGGATGGATGCTCCCCAAGCAGTAACTGAGTCCACCAGGGCTGAGCACCTGAGGTGGGTCAGGCATCCCACTGACAGCAATCATCTCCTTCCACACTAAGAACTGCCACACAAAGCAGTGGCTCTCAACCTGTGGGTCCTGGCCCCCTTTGGAAAGTCACATATCAGATATTTACATTGTGATTCATAACTAACAAAAATTAGAGTTATGAGGTAGCAGCTAAATAATTTTATGGCTGGGGGTCACCACAACATGAGAAATTGTATTAAAGAGTCGCAGCATTAGAGAGGTTGAGAACCACTGCCATAAAGGCACACACACTTTTTGTACCCATTTCACACTTGAGGAGCTGAGGCTCAGAGAAACACCTTGCCCAGGATCAGGTGACTAAGAGGTGCATACTCACCTCAGCTACTCCATCCAACCAGTTCTAACTGAGTGCATCCTATGTAGTTTTCTTAAACAAAACTTTTTTTTAGTGTGTATGGGTGTTTTGCACACAGGAATATGTGCATGACGTGTGCCTATGCTGGATGCCTGCAGAGGCCAGAAGAGGGCATCTGACTCTCTGGAGCTGGTAATCGAGTCCTTGTAGACCAGGCTAGCCTCAAACTCACAGAGATCTGCCTGCCTCTGCCTCCTGAGTGCTGGGATTAAAGGAGTACACCACTACCTCTGTGCATAGTATTTTCTTAGATTCTATATGTGTTTGTTTGAATGTAATTGGCCCCCATAATCTCATAGGGAGTGGCACTACTAGGAGGTGTGGCCTTGTTGAAGTAGGTGTGGCCTCATTGGAGGAAGTGTGTCACTGTGGGGATGGGCTTTGAGGTCTCTTGTGTTGGGCCCTGACCCCTGTTCCTTGAGTAGCTGTTGCCTTGCTTGCTGACCTTGACCAGATGTCCTCCCTATGCTAATTCCCTGCCGGTTTCCTTCCTCCTGAACAGCCTGCTGGAGGTTCCTGTTTGTGTCTCCTGCATATCTGGTGTAAACAGCTAGGATGCAAGTATGTAAAACATCCATAGCAAACCTCTGCCCTCCAGGGTTCTCCCTCTGTGCTGTAAGCCTGTATTTAAGGCCTCTTCCTTCCTTCAATAAATGGCATTCTACTGAGACGAATGACCCTCTGTCTTGTCTGTTTTTAATCCTCAGCCCCTCGATCGGTCATGGTGAAGGGGTGGTAGCGTGGGCACTACACTCTTGCTCAAGATACTGCTCAATGTCACAGTCCTTCTGTTGCCTTCTGATCAAGATGTAGCTAGCACCGTGTCTGCCTGGTGGAGTGGTGACTGTGTGTTAGTGCTCTCAAAGCTGCGCTGTGGTTTCACGATAGAACCTGGAACCATTTATGGTTCACATTCACCCAGCCTGCAGATTTGGGGAATCTCTTATAAATGTTCCCACTGAAGGCTCCATGGCTGCCCACATCCTAGGACACCCAGTCCATTGGGGAAGCCAAGATCCCTGGCTCCCACTTGATGACCAAGTGTCCATCTGGGAGGGACCCTGCACACTCTTCTTTTGATTACTTTTCCATTGCTGTGTTAAAACAGTATGACCACAAACAACTTGGGGTGGGCGTTTCATCAAACAACTCTCAAGTCACACTCCATCACTGAGGGAAGTCAGAGCAGGGAGCTGGAGGCAGGAACTGAAGCAGAAGGGAAGTCAGAGCAGGGAGCTGGAGGCAGGAACTGAAGCAGAAGCCGTGGAAGAATACTGCATACTGGCTTGCTCAGTTTGCTTCATTTCTTTTTGTTGTTGTTTTTGGCTTTAGAGTGTTTTTCTTTGTTTTGTTTTCTTCGATGGGTATGAATGTTTTTTCTACGTTTATGGATGTATGTACACCATAGTTGTGCCAGCTTTCTTTTTTTTTTTTTTTTTTTTTTTTTTGGTTTTTTCAAGACAGGGTTTTTCTATGTAGCTTTGTGCCTTTCCTGGAACTCACTTGGTAGCCCAGGCTGGCCTCAAACTCACAGAGATCCACCTGGCTCTGCCTCCCAAGTGCTGGGATTAAAGGCGTGCGCCACCACCGCCTGGCTTGTGCCAGCTTTCTTATACAACTCAGGACCACTTGCCCAGTGAGGATACAGCCTCCAAGGGCTTAGCCCTCCCACATCAATCATTAATGAAGAAAATGTCCTGCAGACTTGCCTACAGGCAACCTGACTGATGGAAGAATGTTCTCAGTTGAAGGTCCTCTTCCCAGATAACTCTAGCTTGTGTCAAGCTGACCGGAAAAAAAAAAAAAAAAAAAAAAAAAAAACCAGACACTGCTCCTGCTCAGGCCCAGCACCTTAAAGGACTGGACCTGACCTTTCCGACTCCTCTGCCTCTAGGAGAGCGTGGCCTTTGTTGTGCTGAGTGATAGCCACTTATTTAATAATTATTGCTGATTGTGATGGTACACACTTTAATCTTAGCCCAGAGGAGGCAGAGCAGGTAGATCTCTATGAGTTCAAGGCCAGCTAGAGCTACATAGTGAAACCATATCTCCAAACAAAATAATAATTTATTGAGCATCGACTATATGCTCTGGAGCAACATACAGAAGACAGATGAATAAAGCCAGACCTGGTGGTACATGCTGGAAATTTCCAGCACTTGGGAAAGGAAATTGAGGCAAGAGGTTCAGGAAGTCAAGGACATCTTTGGTTGCATGGTAAGTTTGATACCAGCCTAGGTTACCTGTGATACTGCTTCAAAACAACAACAGCAACAAAGATGGATAAGCGGAAAGACAGATGATATCTATCTATCTATCTATCTAGCCATCTGTCTATCCATCTATCTCTATCATCTATCTATATATGCTTATTTTATCATGTAACAGATTGACTTCCATATTCTTATTTGCTGGGGAAAGAAAGTATGTACTGAACTTAAAAATCAAACAATAAACCAGGGTCTCATGTAGCCCATGCTGACCTAGAACTCAATATACATTCTAAAACGTGACCTTGAACTTCTGATTCTCCTATCTCAACCTATTAAGCGCTGGGATTACAGGCATGTGTCACTGTTCTCGGTTTGTGTGGTGCTGGGGATCAAACCCAGGGCCTACTGCTCCCTGGGTAAGCACTCTGTCAATTGAGCCACACCCCCAAACAAGTAACGGACTTTATGGTCCTCATCATTTAATTGTAACTTCAGTGTACTGCTTTGAGAAGTGTGACACATAGAAATGTGGCCTGCTTTGGCCAAGGCAGTTTGGGGAGGAGTCAAAGGCTTCTAGGAAAGAAGAACTGGACATGAGCAATGTTAGTTGGACAGAAAGACAAAGGGCCTACCCACAGTGGAAGCAATCTCTGCAGACACCATGTGCACCCATTGAGGCTGACCATCTATGTATGCTTTTTTTAAAAATAAACTTATTTATTTATTTATGTTACACCCCAGCTGCAGTTTCCCCTCCCTCCTCACCTCCCATTCCCTTCCCCCACCCCACTCCCTCTGTTCCCACCCCCCCACTCCCCCACCCCATACCCCCCCCACCCTCCCACCCCCCACCCCCGATCTGCTCCTCCTCCCCCCTCCGTTTCTGTTTAGGGAAAGGCAGGTCTCCCCTAAGCATCAACAAAACATGGCATATCAAGTTGCAGTAAGACTAAACGCCTCCCTACGTGTTAAGGCTGGGCAATGTGACCCAGTATGAGGAGTAGGGTCTCAAAAGCCAGTAATAGAGTCGGAGACAGCCACTGTTCCCACTGTTAGGAGTCCCACAAGACGACCTAGCTACACACCTGTCACATATATGCAGAGAGTGCCTAGGTCAGTCCCATGCAGCTCCCTTGTTATCAGTTCAGTCTCTGGGAGCCCCTATGAACCCAGGTTAGTTGGTTCTGTGGGTTTTCTTGTGGTTCCTTGACCCCTCTGGCTCCTACAATCCTTCCTCCCCCTCTTCTGCAGGATTCCCTGAGCTCCACCTAATGTTTGGCTGTGGGTTTCCATCAGTTGCTAGATGAAGTCTCTCTGATGACAATTGGGCTAGGCACCAATCTGGTCACAGGAGACGGCCAGTCCAGGCTACGTATCTGCTATGACTGCGAGTCTTAGCCGGGGTTACCCTTCCATCTGCACATACATAAAACAAACCAAGGTGGAGGAGCAATGCTCCTGGATGAGAGCAGGGCAACATGGGCACTTTAGTGTCTGAGCTAGCTCCTGTGGCAAATTGCTCAGCATTAAAAAGTGTCCCTTTGGGAAAATTCTTGGGTTTGAATTTAAGGTTCCATGTACATTAGGCAAGCACTCTACCAACTGATATCAACACCTCTCCACACACACTTTGACTTTTTTAACATTTGTTTTATTTTTTAAATGGTCTATTTATTTTTATACTTGTATATTAGTGTTTGCCTACATGAATGTATGTGTAGCTGGTACCCTCAGAAGCCAGAAGAGAGCATTGGATTCCCTGGAACTGGAGTTACGGATGGTTATAAACTATCATATGGGTGCTGGAATCCGACTTGGGTCCTGTACAAGAGCAGCAAGTACTCTTCACCTCTGAGCCATCTCTCCAGTCCCCCTTTTTTAATACTTACTTCCATGGGTATTTATCTATTATTTATTTGTGTGTGTGTTGTGTGTGTGTGTGTGTGTGTGTGTGTGTGTGTGTGTGTGTGTGCAGGCATGCGTGCTTGCTTGCCCACATGCAAAGGTCAGAGGACAACTTTCAGAACTTGGTTCTCTTCTTCCACTATGCTGGTCCCATGAATTGAACCCAAGTCATCAGACTTGGTAGCAAGTGCCTTTACTTGCTGGGCCATCTCCCCAACCTCACTTTGACTTTTTAATTCTCAAAACTTCTTATCCTTTGTCCATGAACAGACACTCATGGTCTTTCAGTTAGCTAGGTAAAATAGCACTTTCCAACCCTGGCCAGGCAGATAGGGTCTTATATACAGCTATCATCCAGGAGCCTAAACTAACCTGCGTACCTATCAGAGATAATTCAACCTCTGCACTTTTCGTCAGAGCTGAAAAAGGGTCAGCTGGGGCTCAGTTGACAGAGGTGGCCACTGAGGCTCAGAAAGGACCTAGAAATTGCTTCCAGGGCAAGGTAAAGTGGCAGCAAGACTAGAAACCAGGTCCCCTGGCAGGTTCAGGAGTAGATGGCTATCAAGAGTGGAACTGAGAAGGGGCAGGGCAGGGAAACAGCTCTCCAGGGTTAGTATCTTACTGTGATGGTTATCGGTGGCTTGACGCCAAGAGGGTTAGGTCAGGACACTGGAGTCTCTGCGTTAGGGGAAGAGAAAACGTGGAGAACAGTCTTTGCTCCAGGCATGGGTGCGCTGTGGAACTAGAATCTGCCTACACCTCTGTTTGCTGTAGATTTTTCTTTTCCTGTGTAGCCCAAGATGACCTCGTGGTCCTCCTGCTTCAGCCTCCTGAATGCTGGGATTACAGGTGTGTGTCACCACGTCTTGGTGTCACCTTGGCCGAGAGCCAGCCATCACCAGCAAGTTATAGGGCAAGTGTTACAACGAAAGAGAGAAGACCCAGTTGGGCTTCCCAGGGGCCTCCGCCCTGCATCCTCTAAGGGCCTCACTCCAGTTCTCTGTCATCGCTGCCGGCTGGGGGTTTTCCTGGCTCTGGGTCTGCATCACAGAGCCTCCGCTGTGACACTGCCTCAAGTCCTAGGGGCACTGCCCCAGCTGGAAAATCCCTCAGAGCCCAAGCAGCCTGTGACCATAGAGGCAGGAAACGGTGACACTGGAGGCAGGCAGGGTGTGGGGTTTATTCTTGGTATGTGGTTTGGGAAGGGCGGGGCTGGTGGGGGAGGGGCGGGATGAGAGGACAGAAATCCACAAAGGGGGAACCTTACTGAGAACCTCTCTCATCCCTTTGCTTCCAGCATCCCCCACCCCTTCATCTCCTTTCCTGGAAGTAGTAGGGAAATGGGGTTCCATCTCAGAATCACAGTGCAGAATCACTCTGTCAAGGACCCCAATCTCTCGTGCGATCTTAAGGAATAGTTGCCCTGAACTAATAAACCTGTCCAGATGCAAGGTTTATTTGCAGATAAGAGCTTGTTTTGAGGTGGCAGGCTTTGGCCATTCTAGGCAAGTACTCTACCATGGAGATACACTTCCAGCTTTTATATATCTTTAAAAAAATATATTTTATATACATATTAATATATTGCTAATATATATAATATATATGAAGAATACACACACACACATACACACACACACACACACACACACACACACGTATTAAGACAGGGTAGCCCAGGCTGGCCTTAAACTCTTGACATAGCTGAAAATGACCTGGAACTTCTGGTTTTCCTTGCTGCACCTCCTAAGTGTTGGAGTTACAGGTAGGTCGTGCTGAACACATAGTAAGTCCTCAATAACAGCCCCTTTATTTCCATCCTGCTTCAGCAGGTATGAACCCCATTTCAGAGAAGGGGGAACTGAGGCTTAAAAAGTAGACACCATTTTTCCATCATCATGCATTTATGCTCTTTTCTACTCATTAGCAAATATTTATTGTGTCCTTGCCGTGTGGCTACCTGTTTAAGTCAAGCAGGGTAGTCTTCAGTGTTGTCCATGCTTTGTGAGGTTTATGTGTGCCTTCTAGCAGAGACAGACAGTGAACTGACACTCAGGTCAATAAGGAAATCACAGACGGGACAGGAAAAACACAGAGAGGAGATACAGTATGTGTGAGCGCGGTGACTTTCTGGAAATGAGAGAGGAAAGGCATTTTTGGGAGGGGACATGGGAGCTAGGACTTGCGGGTACAAAGGAGCTGTACAAAGGCGGATGTTAGCAGGGAGCAAAAGCGAGGGCCCTGGGGGAGAAGTGGGCGCCAGATAGCCAAAGAGGCCTGTGAGACTGAGGTAAGTCAGGAAGAGCATGAGAGGCAGGTGGGGCAGGAAGAAGGCATTGCAGAAGACAGGAGACACATGGTGATCTGGTCACCATGGCCATTGGGTGTCTGCCTCTCATTACCAGATCTAGGCTTAGAGTAGTGTGACTCCCTGCATTCCTGCCTGTGGTGGCCCCCTTGACATTCACTGCATCATAGGACAGGTTGGGCTATTCTTGCCTCCAGCCAGGGGCTTGTCTGGGCCTGTGGATTCTTCACAGAGCAATGGGGCGAACCTCAGGTGATCACACCATCTGCCCTCAAGGAACAGCATCAAACCCGGGCTCTTCCCTGCCAGCCACCCCAGCGGCCTCTGGGGCTTTGACCTTTCTCCACCCCACTGCTCTTCAGCCACAGAGGCAAGGTCAGCTTGATCTGGTTTCAAATTCTACCACTGTCACTCCAAAGCAGTGGAGCAGGGGACAGGCCAGTTAATCACCTCCCTGGTCCTCACTTCCTTCCCCTGTGAAATAGAACCAGGCAGATCTCTTCCCCCAGGGCTACCGATAATGATGGATGGAGCAGCAATAGCCAACCGTGCTGGAGATGACTTTGGGCCAAACACAGGCTCATCACTTTACAAACTTTAACTCACTTTCTCGTATAGGCTACGTATTGTTAGGAGTTCATGGACATGTGACCTGTGCATGCACAGCAAGCTGGCCGCCATTTAGAAAATCCCACACTTGTGTTTTGTCCTTCCCTGGTCTCTGTCTGTCTTTTTTGTTGCTGTTGAATCAGGGTCTGTCAGTGGCCTAGAACTCACCTATTAGGTTGGGCTGCTGGACCCACAGTTCTCCACCTCCATCCAAGGGTTCTCCGGTCTCTAGCTCATCTCTGGACTTTCAATATGGATTCTGAGGATCAACCTCAGGTCCTCATGTTTTCCAGGTAAGTACTTTACCAAAACGAGCTGTCTCCCCTCTCCCCCCCACACACACACCCCCAGCCTGCTTTTTGTTAACCTTGTTCATTTTTATTTATCATTTTTACCTTGTTTCTGTGGGGTTTTTTTGTTTGTGTGTCTTCCTTTTCCTGTTTTTGAGATGAGGTCTCACTCTGTAGCACAGGTTACCCTGACATTTACCATGTAGCCCAGGCTGGCCTCAAACTTGCAGTAATCTTTCTTCAGTCTCCTTAGTACTAAGATTACAGGTATGAGCTAGCACTTCCCACTAGAATGCACTCTAAGGGCCATGAACTCGCTAATTCATTTGATTATAGAAATCTGCAGAAGAGAAGGGTATAGTCTCAGAGAGGTCAAGTAAGATGTCTAGGGTCATAGAGCTGCCTGGGAGAAGGGCTGAGATTAGGAGCTTAGTAGGCTAGCACAGGGTCAGGATCCAAACTGTACAAGCATTGCCTTTCACAAAATGCTATTTCCTCCTAGATGTGTTGACACACACCTATAATCCCTGCATCTGAGAAAAGATAGAAGGATCAGGAGTTCAAGGTCATCCTCTGTGGCATTGTGACCGGGCTTGGCTACAGCAGGGCTAGCCTGCACTCTGTCAGACTGTCGCCCAACATGGTAGCTTTCTTGTGGTTTGCGTCAGTGACCATGGTTTTCAAGCTTGTCCTTTTTTGCCTTGTGTCCTTGAGCATGCCTGCAAGCTCCAGGTGTGACCCAGGCCACCATCAAAGGACTAGGAATAAACAAACTAGAGCTAATGCATTGAACACAGACAGCAGCATTATCGTGTATGTATACCTCACAGGCACCCCAAATCTTCCAAGACTTCCCAGGGTCTGCAGTACCAGCCTAGCCTGTGAGGGCTCAGGATGTAGAAAACAGGGGGAGCTTGTGTCTTCCAGTAAGCAGGCCAGGGCTTGAAGGAAGGGGTGTGTGGGGGGGGAGGAGTTCACAGTGATGATTATCAATGAGTGAAAACTTCCCTCTTCCTGCATGCTGCGATGTGCGGCTCAATGGAGGTCTCCCTCCCCCGAGCCTGTCACTGTAGAGGGTCTTCTCTCCCCAGCTCTGCCTGGCCTCCAGAAGAGACCCCTGCCCAAATCGGTACTTCCCTGCATGCTCCTGGTGCCTGAAGGCACTTGCCATTTGTAATGCAACCTACCATGTGTTAGACCCCCTTCCTAGGATGTGGGGTTACAACTCAGAACAAAATGGTCAAAAGAAAGCCTGTCTTCAGAGAGCTTGTGTTCAAGTCTAACAAAGCTGCCCTGAGAACGGTTACTATCTTCAACTGTGGCGCTGAGGACCCAGAGTGAAGCCTCATCTTCCTTAGTGCGACAAAGATGATTGGGGCCAGTGAGATGGCTTAGTGGGCTAAGATGCTTACAGCCAAGAATTCGACCTGAATTCGACCCCTGAGACCCACTAGAAGGAAAAACTGAGGACTGCAGGTTGTCTTAAACACACAAATATATATATTTAAATATACATATAATTTAAAAAATGTTAAAGAAACTAGCCAGTCAAATTAGGGTTCCTCCAAGAAATGAGCTTTCTTATCTCTCCCCTCCCTCCTTCCCTCCCTCCCTCCCTCCCTCCTTCCCTCCTCCACTTTCTTTCTCAGTGCTGGGGGTGAAACCCAGGACGGAATACAAGGTAGGCAAGCACGCCTTTACTGAGGCTCCTTCCTCACTTTATTAAAGGGAGGAAAATAATTTCCATACCTTTTCACTATGATCGGGTGGCCAGCGTGGACACTTTACATTGTTGGGCACTGGCTGTTTTTCCGTGATTATAGATAGAATTTAGTTCTGTTCAGGACACACTTGGGTATTGGTGAACTGCTTGGAGAAGCAATGTGTGATGGCTTACGCCTGTAAAGCCCAGCATTGGAGAGGCTGAGGCAAGAGGATTGCCGTGAGTTCAAGGCCAGCCTGGGCTGTATAGTGAGTTCTAAACCTACCTATACTTCAGTCTCAAATTAAAAAAAAAAAAAAAAAGGAAAAATATTCCAATAAGATTTCCCTTCTACTGAGTTTTGGTTTCTGAAAGATTAACATTTGAAATATTTTATCAGTTATTTATATTTTTATGTGAATGACTTTATTAGGAGACACTGGTCACAAGAAATGAGGAACAGGAAGACACTGAGTACAGAATTTGGAGATAAACTGAAAAAGCGGGGGCGGGGGTGGGGGGTGGGATGGGGGTCAAAAAGCCATTATTTCATCTGAATTCATCGTGTTCTGGAAAACGTTCCAGATGAGGAAGGTGAAGTGTAAGGGCATCTGGCTGGCTATGCATCCAAGGGCTTGTCAAGACTCAGAAACACTAACCTCTCCCCTGAATCTCTTTCCAACACACCTAGGGACAGGGCTCACGATTGGCCGTGGGCCACCCTGGGAGGGCAAAGAGCTTCTGTGAGCCCAGACGCTATTCCTGGCTTTGCTGTTCCAAACACCTTGACCTTGTCCCTTCTGCTTGGGGCTTGTCTGAGGACAGTGTCAGCTTCCTGGGGTGTGAGTCAGTACAGCTGTTCTGTGGCCTCAGCCGAAAGCACAGGTCAGGAAGACATTCGAGAACAATCTACAGAGAATGAATGCATCATGAAGCAAGAGCTGTGTGTTTGGGTCTCCCCACCTGAGCCCCGGGAAGTTTTAAATGAATATTTGTTCAACAGGAACAATGACAAATTGAGCACATGGATGCAGGGTGCTGAGCATCAGCAGACGTTCAGGAGCGCCCGCCGTGGATGCTTCGTCTATAAACAGCAGACATAATCCCCACCTCTAATGCCACTTTGATCTCACTGATGTCATCATGGAAGTTCCATGAGGGCAGGGCTTTCTGACGGCTCACTTCGTCCCCAGCATCCAAGAAAAACTTTGCCTGTAGGTGCGTACTGAAGGGTCGATGGATGCTCAGATAAAGGGCAAACGCCTAGGTTTCATTGGCTATGTCCCTAGGTAAGACTGAACAGAGCACTGAATTTGAAATTAAGCAGGAGTGATGGATAGCATGTGCCTGTAATTCCAGCACATGGGAGATGGAGACAGAAAGACTGGGAGTTCAAAGTCATCTTCTGCTACATATTGAGTTTGAGGACAGCACGGGCTACATAAGACCCTGTGTCAAAAACCAAATGAGGATGTAGCTCAGTTGCTAGAGTGCTTGTCCAGCATGACTGAAGCCTTGGTTTTGATCCCTGGTACTATGTAAACCTGGTGTAGTTGTGCACACCTTTAATCCCAATACTTTGGAGATGGAAATGGGGGCAGGTCAGATCACCTCTGTACGTCTTTGAAGTTGACTGCTCTTTGGTCTGTTTTGTGTTGGTCTGATTTCAAAGCAAGCAGGTGACCCGTCCCTGCAGTATGTTGAAGTGGTGCTCTCGAGATCTTTATGCCCAATGGCACTCAGTGAAGGCAGTCTACAGATGAAGGGCTTGCCCTTCGGGGCCCACCATCCCCAGTGGGGCCTCCACTGTCTTGCCCACACTGCACCACACAGTCCTTAGGGTTGGTCTTTCTTATTTATTGTGTGCTAGACTCTAAAACTCTGCTTCTGTCTTAGAAATTTGTTTATGATAGCTGAACGTGGTGGCAGATGTCTGTAATCCTTCCACTTTGGAGGCCGAGGCATGAGGATCACAGTGCTTCCAAGGCCAGTGTGGGTTATGACAAGAGATCAAGGATCATGGTTAGCCTGGGCTATATAGCAAAAACTTTTCTCAGAGTGGGTTGGAGTAGAGAAAAGAGAAACCTGACCATCCTCACGGAAAGGAAAAAAGGACTCATGTGCAATTATGTTATTGTTAGGAATAAACCCAGAACCCATGGAAGGTAAGTACTCTACCAATGAGCTACACCCCCAGGCTGTTCCTTTTTTTTTTTTTTTATTCAAAACTCTTACCTAGACAACAATTATGCCATTCTGCTTCCCCAGAGAAGTTTCTGAAGCCTAGGTTTCTCAGCCCTCATGTTCTGTGGCTCTCCTTCCACATACATGTCTATGTATGCATCATGCTAACATATTTGAACTCTTTCATCCATTAGAAGCTAGACAGTGTAGCCCAGGGGTTAGAAGCACACCCAGTTGCCAGATAGTTGAAGGTTGCTGTTCCCTGACTGTGTGAACTCAAGGAAATCAATTCCTCCTCTGGACCCTATCCCCGTCTTTTCAAAAAATGGGAATAGTGTCAGCCACATAAGGTCAGTTAACTGTCAGCTAAGTATTTCTACCACTGAACTAGAGCCCCAATCCCTAGATCTCTTTTTACTTTTTATTTAAAGACAGAGAGAGAAAGAGAGAGAGAGAGAGAGAGAGAGAGAGAGAGAGAGAGAGAGAGAGAGAGACTCAATTGCCCAACATGGTCTGGGATTTTCAATCCTGCCCCAGCCTCCCAAGCAGTTGTGAGTAGGGGCAGAAGTCCCATACTCGGCTGGGGGCCAGCGATTGATTTTATTTGTTTTGGAGACAGGCTCTTGCTGTGTGACATTGACTGATCTTGCACAATGCCTGGATGTATCTCAGTTTGTAACACGCTTTCACAGCGTGCACAAACCCCTGGATTGGATCCACGGCATCAAATAAATTGGGCTGGCATGGTGGTTTAGGCCTGTAAACCCTGAGGCAGAAGAATCAGAAGTTCAAGGTCATGTCTCTGCTATGTTGCAAGTTCAGGACCATCCAGGGCTACATGAGACCTTGTCTAGAAATCAACATAAAACAGGGGATAGAAGAGGGTGTATAGTAAGGTACTCAATAAATAGCAGAGTGATTTTATTTTTGTTTTAACCATCTCTTGAGCACAGAATGTATTCCTAATACATCCCAGGGACTGAAGATGGCAACAGCCTTCCTGCTCTCGCTTCTGGTCCCAACCAGCCTTTGGCAGCTCCCCCTTTTATCTGAATGGAAATGCTTGCCAAAAATCTTATGAAAGAAGGATTATCCCTTCCTGGATCAGGGCTTGAACTCTCCAGGGTTCCTTCTGTCCTGTGTGTGTCATGTTTTTTTCTTGGGCCTCAGTTTCCCTTACTCTAAGATGAGTAAGAGGAAGGTTGACTCCTGACTCAAATAGTTTGCAGAGTGAAACAGCAAAGCCGAGTGTCATGGAGACTCAGTACTTCAGGTGCCACCAATGATGGGTCCCTTAACTCTAGGGAGAGATTCCAAAGAGGACAGGGACAACCTTGGGCCAGGACAATACACACCAGAGCCAATTGCAGGGTCTCAGTCACCTCGTTAACAATGGCTGAAGCTGACAAAGTCAACTCCTGGGCATCAGAACACCTGGACAGAAACTGCTCCCCACCTGCCCTAAGCAATACAGAGACACTCCAAGACTGGAATCTTGAGTGGCTCAGGGAAGTGCAGCAGAACAGAGATGTCATTCCACCGCACCCACTCCACTCCCACCCCTAATCCTACCCCCAGATCCAGTCACCAAAATCCCAGGGAAGGATCCTTATTGGCCTGATCAGATCATGTGTCGACTGTCTTCTCCAATCAAGGAGAGCTGAGGAATACGAAGATGGCCACTCAGGGGCTCCGCCCAGGAGGTATTGGGATTCCTGTCAGGGAAGATGCTGCTTCAGCCCTGAGGCCTGAACCTGCTCTTTGTCTTACATACGGTCAGAATGAGGGTCAGCACCCAATGAGACGGCAAACACAAGAACGAAGTTGTTGCTCTGCGTGGCCTCTTCTCTTCTCTTCCTCACATCCTGTGCGTCGTACACAAGCTAGCGACACGGCTAGTGTCATGGTCACAGAATGTCCTGGACGAAGGAGGAAAAAACACTGAAGCCCAGAGACGATTGACCGGAGAGCACACAGCTCAGACTGAAGAAGATTCCGGGCCCCACCCTCACAGGGAAGCCCCTGAGAGCTCAGTCACTTCCTTCCCACCCCCAGCTTATCTTGAACCATCTATGCGTCTTCAAGGTTTTTATTTTGAATGTTGTTTCTATAGTGGCAGGAGGTGCCCACACTGATTCAGTTCTGTCTCATTCATGTAAAGGAATTTTGACTGCCTTCCAGGCGGGTGGCTTTGCTTTCAAACCTGCCTCATGAGGCCTCCCAGCTTTGGCCAGGACTATTTCCTCTACCCCTCGGCCCCTTGGCCCCTCAGCCTACTAGCTGGGCTTGTCCGCCAAGGACTACAGTCCAGCGTCTTTGAATAACTGGGATGTCTGCTTTGGTGTTCTGTGTCTTAGGAGTCCGAGATCAAGGCCTGTGTCTGGCTGCTTCCTCCTGAGGGTGCCCCTCCCTCCTGAGAGTGCCCCTCCCTCCTGAGGGTGCTCCTTCCTCCTGAGGGTGCTCCTTCCTCCTGAGGGTGCTCCTTGTACTACCGCTAGCTTCTGATCTAGCAGTGTTCCTTGCCCGATAGAAGCATGGCTCCGTCTCTGCCTCCATCCTCAAAAACCATCCTTTTATATAAAATCAACAATCAGAAAGGTTGGCTGTGAGGGCTGGGATAGATGATTGCCCAAGGTTTAATCTGTGCTACTGTCAAAAGAGAAGAAAGAAAAACTATTTACAGAAAGGCAGACTCTAGTGATTCACGTGTAATCCCACCAAGTGGGTGGCTGAGACAGGAGCATCACTAGAAGTTTGAGGCCAGCCTGGGCTATGCAGTGAGACCCTGTCCAAACCAACCAACCAACCAGCTAACTAACTAAACAAACAACAACAACAACAACAAACCCACCAATCAGTATTAAAGTCTAGCCTATGACTTCGTGTTAACTGATTACTTCTGAAGGACCGTATTCACTGAACATGTCTATAATCTTAGCCCTCCAGAGGTGAGGTAGGAGAATTATGAGTTTAAGACTATCTTAGGTTACGTATCAAGAACTTGTCTCTAAAAACCAAGGGCTGTAGATATAGCTCAGTGGCAGAGTGCTTGCCCAGCATATGAAGGCCCTGGATTTCATCTCCAACACTAAAGAGGGGAGGGGAAACTGAGACCTAGTTCAATTGATACAGTGCTTGCCTAGAATATACAAAGTACTGGGTTCAATCCATACAAAGTATAAACCTTATCTGATGACACACAGTGGTAGCAAAAGACTTCAAATAAGGTCATATTCTAAGTACTAGGAGTCCATCATTTTCGACAGCGTTTTGGTGGGAGTGGGGGTGGGCTGTTGGAGCCATAGCAAACTTTTCTCACACTCTTTGCCACCTACCTCAACCAGACAACTGCTTACCCATCCCTGCTCAGGTAAACCTTTTCCCGAATACTGCAGACCGTCCGCAGCCCCGTGGCCTGCTTCCCTGTGCTCTGTCTTCACTTTATCCCAGATCGTTGGCTTCTCTTTGTGCAGTTTTCCTGTTCACATATGTCCGCCTTATACTGTCAGCTTCATGAGGACAGGAGTATGTGTCACTGTGTACTCCTAAACCCCCTGGTGGGTCAAGATTGCCTTCACTACTCATCAAGACTAAGCCAGGCCTTGGAGGTGGCCAGACAGGAACCTCTTTCCTCTAGACAAAAAGATTTATACCCTAGACTACCGAAGGCCAGCTGCCGCTCTCCAACACCGTCCCAGCAGCCTGTCCTGCTGCATCAGGGAAGCCCACCTTGGGCATGTGGAGTGGCCTCAGGAGTCCTGGGAAGCCAGGGGTACCAGACGGGAAGGCAAGCTGACCTGATTTGAAACTCTACCCCGGGCAGTTGCAGGGGATGATGGGGCACGGCTGAGGGAAGATGTTCACGGGAGATAAATGAGGATTGTTTTAACACCCAGGGGGCCAGAGGGAGCATCGTTTTTCAGGAAAGTAAGCTGACTGGTCAGCCACTGCTGCCACCTATTCTCCAGGTGACCTGCTGCGCCACAGTGGCCTGTGGTGGGAGACAAGGGTGGACTTTATTGTGCTCCATCTGCCCCTAGCTTGTGACCCTTTGGTCACAGCTGTAGTACCAATAGAGACTTACCCCTTGTAACTTTTCATTCTCGTTTTATGGATGGGAAAAGCCGTACATTTCAGATGGCCGTTTCCAGTGACTTGTCTATGGCTAAGCTGTACAGTCTGACCTGTCCCCCATGCTGGCCAGCGCCCCCTGGGAATATCCCATGCTGAATCCCAAAGGGAAAACTTAAGCCCTGCTGGAAGCCAGTCCAGGACGGGGCCGTGCTGGAAAAAGTGACTTAGGGACCAGGCACCACAGCTTTTTCCTCCGTGAAGGGCTGACTCACTGTAGCAGGCCCCAGCTGGCTGGGACTCTGGGCCAGTGGCTCGGAACATGCCTGCACAGTGAGCGCCTTGTCTACAAGACTGGTCCTTGCAAAGCCGCGGGTCAGGGGAGCCAAGGCCACCGCCCTGGAAAACACTCTAGCACACAGCCAGACTCGGAAGCCAGTACTAGACTCTTCACCCTGCCCCCATCTTCTCTTCCCTCCCATGGAGGCCTTAGTATAACCCTGGCTAGTCAGGTCTAGAGAAGCCCCAGGACCCCCAAAGAAGTCCTAATGAACTGAGATATGTGTTAGCATAAGTTCTTTCCCTCCTTAGAGGAAATGCTAAATGAATATAGCTCTAAACTTAACATAGGCAAGCTCCACGAGGCCTGATTAAAAAAAAAAAAAAGAAAATTTGTTTTTTTGTTTGTTTGTTTATTAATGCTAATATATATGCATGCATATCACAGTGTGCATAGAGGACAGAGGACAACTTGCGAGAGTTGGATCTCTCCTTCCACCATGTGGGTTCTAGGGATCGATCTCAGGTCGTCAGGCTTGGCAGCAAGTGCTTTTACCCACTGAACCATCTCATTGGCCCATGATTTTTCTTATAAGATAATCTCAATGCCTCACTTTTGGAGAGAAATTATTTCTCAGGATGGGGGACATAGGAAGCTAGAGCATCTTTCCTACTGCCCAGTAGGTCCATCAGCCCTGTGCATGAAGTAAGGACTCTGTTTCTGACTTTCTTCCCTCCTAACAATCTTTGTCCGTTTTGGCATCCAGCATTCTTCTGGTGTCCAGTGTTCTGTCAGCAAGGACATTTGAGTCATGCCTTGGGTGAAACCCTGCCTGTGCCATCTGCTTGTTGTATGACCTTGGGTGAGTCACTTGATCTCACTGATTCTGGATTTGTGTAAGTGTAAAATGGAGTTCCAAAAAAAATGCATCTGTGTGGCAATGGCAGTGTGTGGCTGTAAAGAGACCTCTGGCAGGTTCTCCCCATATCTCTCTCCATCCTCCTCTAGTGTTTCTCAGGAAAGATTGCTTGCTCTATCAGTCATTTGCACTTTAGTGTAAGTCTCCGTGAATGCAGTAACGCCTGCTGTAGACTAATTTGCACCAGATGCAGCATGTCCACTCAAGGAGTTCTTTTCAATGTCACAGCAGTCTTTAGAAGATCACTAAGAACCCCCTTTGGTGATTGAAGAAACAGACTCAAGGAGGTGACAAGGTTTTTCAAGGTCACACAGCAGAGTGTGAAATGTCTCTTACTCTCTGGGGCTGCAGAACGTGTGAACACTCAGCTCCTCTCTCCAGTAAGTATGAAGGCCCTGTTAACAGCACAGGCCTTCCCAGCCACTTGGCGTGGAGTTGCCTTCTTCCCAGAGTGCAGGGCTTCCTAGCACACCTTCTGCTTCTTTGCAACCCACTGGGTGCAGACTTTTCAGGTTAACTTGTAATTCCATTCTCCTTTTGGTTCATTTTATTGTAACACATATTACATAAATTATATTGCATAAATGAATGAATGAATGAATGAATGAATGAATGAATGAATGGAGGGCTGGGGAGCTAGCTCAGTGGGCAACATGCTTTCCATGTCAACATGAAGACCGGAATTTGAATTTCCAGGACCCGTGTGAAGCTGAATGAGATACTGAACATCTGTAATCCTGGCGCTTCTAATGGAAGATGGAAGAGAGAGACATGAGAATTCCTAGAAGCTTGAGGGTCAGTTAGTCATGTGCATCAGCAAGCTACAGAGACCCTGCCTCAAATGAAGCAGAAGGCAAGAATAATACCCAAGGCTGTCCTCTGATCTCCACATACTAGTACATGTATACCTGTACTAACACATATGAGTGTGCACACAGAGATAGGTGACAGATAGACAGATAGATGGCAGATAGGTAGGTAGGTAGATAGATGGATGGATGGATGGATGGATGGATGGGTGGGTGGGTGGGTGGGTGGATGGATGGATGGATGGATGGATGGATAGATAGATAGATAGATAGATAGATAGATAGATAGATAGATAAGGGGGTATAAAAGAAATATTTTTACACAGTGTTTCAGGGTCTCACACAGGATCTTACTAAGTAGGCTCAGACTTCCCTCAAACTCAGAATCCTCCTGCCTCAGCCTCCTAAGTGATGGGATGTTGGTGCCATGTGTAGGTGTGTGTGACCAGATGCTCATACTTCCTTCCAAGAAATCTCACTAGGGAGTGTACCCTATAAATATTGTTATACACCTACAAAGTGGCGTCTGTATGCAATTACTCATTGCAGCTCTTTTGGTAATGGCAAAACATCAAAAACAGCCCTTAGCCAAGCATCATGGTGGTACATGCATCCCAGGACTCAGGAAAAGTAGGCAGGAGGTTCACAAGTTCAGAGCCTGATGAGAGTGAGACCCTATCAAAAAAATAATAATGTCAGGCATGGTGATACACACCTGTAACCCTAGTTAGTACTTGAGAGGTAGAGATAGGAGGGTTAGACAAGGACTACATGAGATTCTGTCTCAAAAAACAGCAGCAGCAGCAGCAGCAGCAACACACACACACACACACACACACACACACACACACACACACGAGGAGGGGGAGGGAGAGAGAGAACCTACAAATGGCTCACAGGGAACTAGTCAAATGATAGTACATCTGTGTAATGAATTACGATTACCATACAGTTGTAAGGGAGAACTGAGCATGTGTGTATTTATGTGGATCAGTTCCCACGTGGACATTAAGTTAAATTAGAAGTGAGGAATAGCATGAATAGCATGCTATTTTTGTGTGGAAAGAAAAGGAGACTAATAATCGCCTGCATTTATATTTGTATGATTTCATATAATTAATCTCTAAAGAACTTAAAACATTCCTACCCATCTACTTGTGGGTGAGTTTGCTGGGGGTAGAAGACAGGATTGTAAAACAGGTGGACTCTTTTTTCATGTTTTGAAAATTTGAAACCAAGGGGCTGGAGAGATGAATCCGAACTTGAGAGAACTGACTGCTCTTGCACAAGACTCAGGTTCAGTTTCCAGCACCCACATGGTGGATCACAACTTTCTGTAACTCCAGTTCTAGGGAATCTGACGCCTTCTTCTGAGATCTACAGGCACTGCATGCAGGTGGCACACATACAGACAGACAGACAAACACTCCTACACGTAAAATTAAAAACTTTTCAAACCATTCATACTCTATTCAGCAAATGAATAAAATAAATTGCTTTCCAGGACTGTTCAATTTTGAAGGTAAAATAGTATGTAGGGGTTTGTCTCCTATCCCGCCCCCTCCGGGACAGGATTTCTTTGAGGCAGTCCTGGAACTCACTTTGTTTGTTTGTTTGTTTGGTTGGTTGGTTTTTTGAGACACGGTTTCTCTGTGTAGCTTTGGTGCCTTTCCTGGAACTCGCTCTGTAGCCCAGGCTGGCCTCGAACTCACAGAGATCCGCCTGGCTCTGTCTCCCAAGTGCTGGGGTTAAAGGCGTGCGCCACCACCGCCTGGCTACAGGCAGTTTGTGAGCCACCATGTGGGAGCTGGGAATTGAACTCCAATCCTCTGGAAGAGCAGCAATCACTCTTAATCACCAAGCCATCTACTCACGCCCCCACCCCCCAGGTCCTGGCAATCACCAATCTGCTTTCTGCCTCTATGATTTTATCGAATCTATATATTTCATATTGAAGATTTCACCTAACATGTGAGCTTCTGTGTCTGGTTTGTTTTTACTAAACGTAATGTTTGTGGGGTTCATCTCTCTTATTGCTGTGCCACTACTTTACTTTTTTTTTTAATTACTAAATTTATTTTTTATTTATATGTGGGAGATCAGAGGACAACTAGAATGGGCGGTTTCTCCCCTCCCATTATTTTGATCCCAGGAATCAAACTCAGGTCATCAGGCTTGGTAGCAAGAACTCTTACCCGCCGAGTCGTCTCACACACCCCACTTCACTACTTTTAGTGACTTAGCATTATTCCACTGCATGCCTACACCTCAGTTCACTTATACCTTCGTCTGCATATAGACACTGGGTTGTTCACGCCGACCCTTGCAGACATGCTGCTGTGAGCATTTGCATCTATATATTTATTTGGACCCCTGCTTTCATTCCTTCGGGACCACAAAAAGAACTGTGTATATTAAGATAATTCTGTACCTTTTTGAGCAAGCTGTTTTCCCCATCAGCTACACCACCTTACATTCTCTGCAGCAACCTCCCATCATCTCTCCACCTCCTCGACAACACTTGTTATTTTCTCATTTTTTGAAAATGGTTGTTGTTGTCATAGCTGTCCTCGTGGGTGTGAAGTGATGCACTGTGGTGGTTTGGGGTTGCAGTTCCCGGATGACTAATGAGGTTGAGCAGCCTTTCATGCCCTCTGGCCACTTGGGTGTCTCCTTTAGAGGAATTCTACTCATGTCCTTTGCACCTTTTAAACGGGATGGCTTCCATTTTTGTTATTTCTGTCCACTGGCTAAAAAGATACAAAATATGAGGTATACTTAAAACCTCTTCCTCTCTCTCTCTCTCTCTGAGACAGGTCTCATGTAGCCCAGGTTGGCCTCAAACCCGCAATGTATCAGAGGGTGATTTCAAACTTCTAAGCCTCCTGCCTCTACCCCTGGTGCAGAGATCATGAGGAACCGCCACCATTCCTGGGTTTGGTGTGTGTGAATAGACCCCAGGGTCTTGTGCACACTGGGCAAATCTCTACCAATTAAGCTACAGCTCAGCCTGCTTGTTCCTTGGCTCTTTCTTTTCTTTCTTTCTTCCTCCCTCCCTCCCTCTTTCTCGTTTCTTTTATCTTTCTCTTTGACGAGTTCTCCTAAGGCAGTGGTTCTCAACCTTCCTAACGCTGCAACCCTTTAATACAGTTCCTCATGTTGTGGTGACCCCCAACCACAAAATTATTTTCACTGCTGCTTCATAACTGTAAATTTGCTACTGTTATGAATTGTAATATAAATATCTGTGTTTTTTGATGGTCATAGGTGACCCCTGTGAAAGGGTCATTCGACCCTCAGGTTGAGAAACACTGTCCTAAAATCCTTGCATAATTGCCAGCCCCACCCCCCACTCCTTCAAGGTTGATTTCCTTTTTTTTTTTTTTTAAATTTCCTTTTTTTTTTTTTTTTTTTTTTTGATTTTTCGAGACAGGGTTTCTCTGTGTAGCTTTGCGCCTTTCCTGGGACTCACTTGGTAGCCCAGGATGGCCTCGAACTCACAGAGATCCGCCTGGCTCTGCCTCCCGAGTGCTGGGATTAAAGGCATGCGCCACCACCGCCCGGCTCCTTTTTATTTTTATTGTCCTTTTTCTTCTTCTTCTTCTTCTTCTTCTTCTTCTTCTTCTTTTTATTTTTATTATTTTTTTTTTTTTTTTTTTTGAACCAGGGTCTAACTCTGTAGCCCAGGCTGGCCTTAAACCCTCAACAATTCTCCTGCCTCACCTTCAGAAGTGCTGAGCTTATTACAGGCACGAGCCACCACACTGGGCTTTTAAAAGAATTCTCTTTAAACAAACAAATAAGCATGTGTTTCCTTCCTCTTGTCCCCTGAAAACTGTGTGTGTGGTGGGGAGGCAGGAGCGGGACTCTGGGGGCAGCAGCAGCTGGTGTCACACGCCCTTGGTGCCAGCCTGAGGTTGACCCTGTCTTCAGAGTCCTGGTACCTGTCCTCATGTCCCACCTCCATTACTTTGCTGAGGCTCCTCGCGCAGGAAGGGAGGGCCTGTCTCTAACAGAAGACACCGTCTGGGCCCACAGCCAGTCCCATCACAAGATAGGATGGCCCCACAGGGACACCGGGACTTCCACTGCCAAGGGGCTGGCTCGGCCGCTCATGTTCCCAGGCTGTAGGCAGCCAGGCAGATGGCTGGGGAGAAACAGGGAGTGGAGCTGGGTGGGTGGAGGGATGGCCTGTGCAGTTGAGCTCCCTCAGAATCCTAGGTGACCGAGGGAAGGGGCCTAGTCTGGGACCTTCAAACTCCTTAGCCATAGTTTTCCACTAGAATTCTTATTTCGGGAAACTACTGCTATGTACAGGACAGGAGGGAGCTGCTCCTTGGAAGCAGCAAGAAGCCTAAAACCTTCCTCCCTCTCGCCTTGCAGGTTCCTCTGGGAAGACTGGGTCTCAGGAGACACATAGTCTTTGTCTGAAATCACAAAGGAACTCAACACGTTCTGTCTCCTTTGGGGGCCCTTCAGGGACTCCAGGGGTCCGGGAGATACCCAGGCGTCCTCCAGACTCTAACCTGATACGGTGGCCTTCCACGTTTGCTGTCCCTCATCAGCCAGACCCCAGAGCCACAGCCAAGGGTGAGAGACGGATGAGTCGGCATGGACTCGGCCCAAGAGAGACAGGCACCTCTGTGGGCTTTTTCTGGACTAGTGAAGTTTCCTTCCAGAGAGTTCCACACTCAGGATAACCACCTTGCCACTGACGGTAGCCTGTTGACTGCTGCCTCTCCTGAGGGATGCCTCCAACCTTTATCAGATTCAGGATCCCAGCCAGGTCTTTTTATATTTATTTATTTATTTATTTATTTATTTATTTATTTATTTATTTATTTATTTATTTATTTATTTATTTATGTATGTATGTTGTTCTGGGTTTGTTTTTGTTTTTTGTTTGTAGCTTGCTTGCTGCTTAAGACAGAGTCATGTGTGGCCAGGCTGGCTTTGAACTCTCTGTGTAGCCAAGGGTAACCTAATCTGATCCTTCTGCCTCCAAGAAGAGGGCTGGGATTACAATTGTATATCCCCACACAGATTTATGTGGTACCTTAAATGGAATCCAGGACCTTGTATAAGCCAAGCAAGTAGTCTATGGACTGAGCTGTACCTCCAGTTCCATGCTTTACTGTTGTTGATTGTTTTTGTTTTTGTTTTTTTAGAGAGGATCACCTACCCAGAACTTGCTAAGTCCTGATGTTGACCTTGAACTCCCAATCCTCCTGGCTCTACCTACTGAGTGCTAGGATTACAGGTGTGCACAGCCCTGTGAATCTGTGCTTTAGTTCTTCAGGCAACAGTCTGTTCTTGGGCGTGGGATGGAGTCGTGGGTGGGAGGACATTTAATGTAAGGCATTGGATGAAGTGTTGGGCAAATGACTTTCTCTGAGCTCGGTAGTTCAATCTCCCAATAGGCATCCACAGGGCTTCTGTGAAGCTGAAAAGAAAGACTGCATGTCAAAGATCAGCACTGTTGCAGCTCTAGTTAGAAGTAAATTTGGCTAGTCAGCGGTGGCGCACGCCTTTGATCCCAGCACTCCTGAGGCAGAGGCCGGTGGATCTTTGAGTTCAGGGACAGCCTGGTCTGCAGCATGAGTTCCAGGACAGCCAGGGCTACACAGAGAAACCCTGTCTCAAAACACCAAACAAACAAACAAACAAACAAATAAGTAAACCTGAACTTGAGAGTGTGGCTTGTCCCTAGCACAATGGATCACCTCAGGTAACACGTCTTCCCTCTGAGCTCCACCTTTGACATTTGTAAAAGAGGCATGTTAAAAACAAAAACCAATCAAACAAACAAACAAACAAACAAAAAAAAAAAAACCATTGGACTACAGAGATGGCTCAGTGGTTAAGAGTACTGGCAGCTTTTTGAGAGGACCAGGGTTCTGTTCCCAGCACCTAAATGGCAGCTCACAACTACCTATAACTTCTGCCCTATGGGATCTGATGCCCTTTTCTGGCCTCCAAGGCACTAGGTATGCATGTGATACATATTCATATACACAGGCAGAACATTCAGATACATAAAGTAAAAATAAAAGGGAAAAAAATTTTTTACAAGAGGGCTCAGTGGGTTAAAGCATTTGCTGCCAAGGCTGATGACCCACGTTCAATCCCCAGGACTCACAAGATGGAAGGAAAGAACCAGTTCCCACAATGTGTCCTCTGATTACACCTCCCACCATAACACATACTTTGCCCATATAAATAGTAAGTAAGTAAATAAAAATAAATAAATGCAATTTTAAAATTGCTTTAGTTGCTTTAGCTGGGCATAGTGGCCATAGTCTAATCCCAGCACTTAGAGGTTGAGGCAGGAAGATCATGAGTTTGAGGCCAGCCAGGGCTACATAGTGGCACCTTATTTTAAAAGTGGGGGTAGTGGCGTATTATTGCCCACTCTCCACAGCTGCTATAAGAAGTAGAATTCAGCCAGCACGTGACTCTAATCCTGTTACCAAGGAGCTGACAAATTCTTGGCTACAAGGAGGATAGAGAGCTAGAGCCAGCCTGGGCTACATGAGACCCTGTCTCAAAAAACAAAAACCAGAAAGAGAGTCACATAAAATGTTTAATAAAAGTCCAGAATAAGGAAAATATTCAAAATAATGTAATGATTGTGATTATCACTACTTTTACTAATTTTTTTTTATTGTTAATGTAACAAGAAGGACAAGGTAGTTTTGTAGTTAAGCAATAGACTCCACAGCCTAAATGCTTAAGTTTAATTTGCAGTTTACTACTGGAGCTGTGTGACTCTGAGTAAGTACTTAACTTCTCTGCCTCTTCATTTCATTCTCAGAATCATGGGAATTGTACCCACTACGTGCAAATGTTGTGATCATTGTGTCCTTGTATGGGGAGTGCTCTGAGGAGTGCCTGCCTAGCAAATATTAAATGCTACAGCGGTGATTCCAGGAGTAGGCTCTGTGAAAGCTGTTTTCTTGATTCTCCGTAACAGTTCCACAAAGCCCCCAGAACCACGACCCCACTCTGAAGCTAGATGACCAGGGGCAAGTCACCTCCCTTCTCTGAGCCTGCTTTTATGTATTATTATTATTATTATGGCTTCTGGGTTGTGAGGGCTGCATTAGTGAGGGATGAGCCGTGGGAAGCTTGTCGATCCGTGTTAATTAGGCCCGGGATCCAAAGCTCTGCCCAAAACCAGCTCCTGCCCCACCCAGCGCTCCCTCCCTCCCCATCCCTGCCCTCGGATTCCGTCCCGCTGCGCACCAGGGGGCCGCGGCCTTGCCCGCAGCCAGGCCCTATTTCTGGGGACCGAGCGAGCGATCCCGAAGCCTTGCCAAGCTTCCCCGGGGATCGGGTTTCTGCTGACGCCGTGCCAGGCACGTCTGCTTCCAGGAACCGGCAGCCGCATTTAGCCGCGGGCCGCACATGAAAGGCTCCAGTCGGAAACGTGACGTCGTGTCAACAGGCGCGGCAGGTCAGCGCTGGGTGAGACCATCCCGGCAGCCCCGCCGCCGAGCACGCCCTGTCTGAAGGCGGCCAGATCCCAGGCCTCTGAGCTCCTTGGCCCCAGAGTCCATGCTTCACCCCTCACGGCTCCACACATACACACACACACACCCCCCTTTTCAACAGAGGCCTTCTTTGTCCCCAACTGGGCTGAAGGCTGGGATGTGAGCCACTTCACACACCTTCCTGAACACCCTTGGATCGGCTCCTGAAACCCTGCTTAGAAAAAGTTCAGGACACTCTGGAGGCAGAAAAACAGACGGGCAGCTGCGCCTCTGGGGGGCGGGCGGGGTTGGGGGTGGGGGGGCTTCACGTGGCAGGCTCTAGAAGAGACGTTCTGGGTTGTCGGCCTGTGCAACCCTCAAATCTATTCTTAGTTCAGGGTGCTCGCACCACTTCCTGCTGTCCACAGCTACTCCTTGAGTCATAGCTTGGGAGGGAGTTGGGGGGTGGGTTTAGCAGGCAGGGGGGCTGCAAGGGCAGACTACCTAAAGCAGGACTCAGGGACCATCTGAGCCACAGGTTAGTGTGAGAATCCTAGCCAGAGCAGGCCTAAGAGGGGCTTGATCGGACTCCTGCCTCTTGAGGCCTCGTCCCCCAGGTCCAGGCTCCTGCCCCAGCACTGTGTGGCTTGGGGACAGTTATGCCCTTTCATCCAGCACTGACTACTACACTGAACACTCACTTTCATTTTCAGACCCCCAGGAGTCAGAGAAGGTGACACTTGAAAGGCCCTGTGTGCCTGCAGGTGGTGCTGAGAATCCCCTGGGGTTGGCTTCCCCGTAGGGGAGTCCTCCAGACAGCTAGACTATTCTGGATGATTCAGATGCTCTGGGGCCTGGATTATGTACATCAGGAAACCTCAGGACAAATCAAGATGATGGGAAGAAAGCAAAAATACTCAGCTGGATCATTTCCCAGCTAATTATTATTTTTAAATAAGAGCACGGATACTCATTCCCGCACACACCCAGAGAGGAAGTTGGAAGACTATAGAAAATAATTATGGACTGTTGCCTTCAGCAGCATTGAAGGAGATGGGGAATCCATTAGAACCTGCTAGATTTCAAAGCGTTAGCCTGCCTTGGCAAAGAGGTGCTATCTCCAGCCAATTATTATTGCTTAATAATCCATTAAATCATTTCCCAATGTGCATAGCCCCACAGCAGCCTCCCCGGACACTCCAGTCCATGAGCCCACACTCAGATTTTCCCATCAAGTTCTGAAGCTGTTTAGGGGTTAAGTGGTTGTCACTTACCTCTGGAAACAAGGATAGAGTGAGTGCAGATCCCTGACAAGAATTCATTAAAAAATAATAAAGACTGAGGATGTGGCTCAGTTGGTAGAGTGCTTGCCTAAGATGTATGAGGCTCCAAGTTCAAACCCCAGCACTACATAAAATGAGGTGTGGTGAGCACATGCCTCTCCTGCTCCAGGAAGCCTAGCCTGGCCGTGATCCTAGCATTTAGAAGGTGGAGAAAGGAGATCCAGTCAAGGCCAGCCTTGGCTACATAGCAAATTGGGTGCCAGCATGGGCTACTACATGTGACCCTGCCTCAAAATAAATGAATGAATGAATGGATGGATAAATAAATAATGTTAATAATGCCAGGCACACGAAAAGCTGAATGCAATTATATCAAGATTAAGTAGACGCTGTCTTCAGGCAAGAGGGTGAAGGAAGAACCATGACACGAAGTTATTTTTAAAACCAAGGAGACCATTTCTCTTCCACAGGAAAAAGATTATTTTATTAAGTATTTTTAAAACAACTACTTAACATTTACTTAGATAAAAATATTTACAATTTCACACCTTCAGGAAGGTTCCAAAATATAAACACTGTAACCTCTCCTCTCTCTAGAGAAAAAGAATTATTCTTCTCTTCAAAAACAGGAATACATTCATTTTTCTCACTGTGTAGATCAAGTAATTATACAAATAGACATCTGAAACATTTTCCTTTGTCATATATTTATATAATATATATTTATAACAGCTTTACAAATAAAGGCAACGATTTTTTTTATGCCCAAATAAAAATGGGAAAAGAAGTTAAAACACAAGCATAGTGCATTTCGAGAAGCTGGTGCAGGGCTGGCTGAGCAAGTCAAGAAAACAAGGACTCTGGATCAAAAATAAAACTTCCTTAAAGGAGACAGAATCCTTTTTAGCAATAAGGACACTCCATATGCTGCCGGGCAAGAGGGATTAGCCTAGAGAAAGGATCTTGGGGTGCCAAAGCTCTGCTAGGCCTTGGAGAAGCTAAGCTTGGTTCAAAGCTTTAGGAGGGCTTGAAATCCGAGTCTAGCTGAGTAGTAAGTGGAGCAATTGATTATTTAGCTTTGTACACTTTGGGATGCTTAGGGCATCTGCCACCTCTGAGACCTGGACAGCTCACCATAGAAGCAAGACCTAGAAAACAGGTGCCATTGGGTCTGGGACCGGTCTGGTCCACCTCGGTTCCCTAGCAGCTCAGCTTGTACCAAGGGGGCCCTTTTCAGTTCCTCAGCAAGCTAATCACCACAAAAGCCTGAGTTAGGGAACTGCATTCATTGTCTTTATTCATCAGAGGCGGGGGTGGGGGAGGAGACCTGCAGAAATTTGCCCAAACCACTACCGTGACATGCCAGTGTCGGCTACCTCACCACCTTAGCCGAGAGCTCCTCCGTGTGACCGCTGTCAGTCTGTGAGTCACCTCGACAATAAAGGGAGAAGGGTGGGGTCCTAACAGCTGGCTGGGAGCTGTGCTCTGGAAAGCCCTCTTTTGAAAGCACCTTCTCTCAAAGCCACAGAGAGACCCAGCTCCCCAACTGGAGAGTGACTCAGAGATCAAGCCTTTCGAAGCCTGTGAAGATCCAACTGATTTGTATCAAAGGGGGCTCTTCTCTGGGTAGGGAAAAGCCCAGAGAACTGCCACAGCCCTGTCATCTGATGTGAGGTCATCCTTTTCGTGTCTTCCCTGTGTCAGAAGGAACTTAATGTCCTATACACACAAACACACACACACACACACACACACACACACACACACACACACACACACTCTGAATCTCCTATGTGGGTCTGCATGGAGGGCCGACCTTTGTGGTTTTGGAATCAGGGAGGAAGAAAAGCAAAGCAGCAGCAGATCTCTTTCGAGAGTTTAGTCTTTGGTTTCTAAGTTTAAAGGGGGGATCTGCTTCAGAGCCTGGAGCAAGGCCGAAGAGTCAAGGGACGAATGTGCCAAGGGAGAAGGGAGTCTCTGGGGCAGGAGCAAGGGAGTCGGGATCTTGTCTGGGTTCATGAAGCTGGAGAGGGCTGCTGCAGAGGTATTGAGGCCTGGGTATAATAACGGTACAGAGGTGGGGTACCAGCATTTCTCCAGCATAGGCAGGTAGGCAGTTGCCGAAGGTGGGATGAGATAGAAGGGCAGGCAAAAGGGAGGCTGATGTGGGTGGGGGCCCAGAAATGGGGTACCCATCAGGTCACTGCCAGTGAAGTGGCCCTCCTCATCTGAGAGCTGCATTCGGCTCTTTTTGGTGGGGGGCTCTTCAGATTCTTGCTTAATCGTGCTGACTCGTTCTCCCATGGTGAACCTGCGACCATGATCACTTTTGAAGTAGGACTGCTCACTGCGCAAATCACCCTTCTCCAATTCACCTCCGTAACCGCTGTCTGTGTCCGTATCACTTCCGCTCTGCTCCCCACCCGAGGGGGCAAAAGTCCGCTGGATGACTGGCACACAGTTTTTCCCAGGCCCTTCTGATCCCTTGGCCAGGAAGCTGGGTTTCTCTTTGAAGTCCATGGCTTTGGGAGCCGAGTCCGATGGTTTCCGGGAAGTACCACCCTGCAGCAGCTCGGAGACCACGCGGTGGAGATGAGTGACAAGCTGGGAAGACTTCAGGTCCCGAGTGTTCTCATGCTTGGTCAGGTACTGAAGCACCTCCCGGGCACACGTCTGGAAACCTGAGCAGAACATTTCTTGTCCTGCTTCGATATTTCTTCCTGACAGCTCACCTGGACAAAAAGACCCAGAAAGAAGGATTTTAGAAGGTTGTGTGGTACATCAGGGTTTTTTTTTTTGTTGTTGTTGTTAAAAAAAAATTGTCAGTCAATTTGCATTTCCAGCTCCAAAAGTAATAGGTCTATAGAATCATACTGAAAAGTACAAAGAATAAAATCAACATATTCCTACCACTTAGAGACAGATTTTTTTTTTTCTTTTATGCTTGGGCTTTGACACTAAGCACAATGGTGTATCACTAGGTTACGTACATTCCACTGTCCCCAAATAGGACTTTGAATGCCTTTATAGTATCCCCGAGAAATAGACCAAATTACTTCTACTCTTGTTGACTTGTAGGTTAGTATCTGCAGTTTTTCTTGTGACACAAAAATATGAACATGCTAGTGTATTTATACGTTCAACAATCATACTTTTTTTCCTTTTCTTTTTCTTTCTTTCTTTCTTTTTTTTTTTTAATGAGGCAGTCTCTTCATTCTATCCTAGATCGATGTGGGGTTTACTCTGCAATCCAGGCTGGCCTTGAACTCACATTGAGCCTATCTCGACTTTCAGAGTGCTGAGACTACAAGTCTAAGCTACCACACCCATCTCCAGTCAATTGGCATAGCAACAGTCTCATGAACGCAGAAAGCCAGACCGTCATAAACAGTATAGAAACAATACCACCTAAAAAAACACCCCCCCTTTTTTTTTAAAGACAGGGTCTTCCTATTTAGTCTTAAATGGCTTAGAATTCACTATGCAAAACAGGCTGGCCTTGAACTTATGGGGCTCTGCCTCTGCCTCTCAAGTGCTAGGACTACAGGCATGCATCACTGTGCCCGTAAAAGTTGTAGCTCACACCTGTAATCCCACCACTTGGGAGGTTGAGGCTGGAGGATAGCTTCTGAGTTTTAGGAAAGCCAGGACTACAGATTGAGACCTCGTCTCAAAACAAGAACATAGCTGAACACCAACAAAAAACCCCACAAAATTAAAACCAACAACTTCCGTACACATAAAACCCCAACCTATTAAACAAACAGTTGCATTCCCCCTGTGAACTTTAACTGGGCTCTTTATTTGTAAGTCTTTTCCATATACTGTAGCCATGACTGCCCTAGAGATCAGTTCTGATCAACTTTCTATTTTCAGAAAGAAAACTGGCAGACACAGGGCTTGGTTATTTGTGATTCTCATATTGGCCTTGGCCAGGACAGAGAAGAATGCCTGAGGGGTACGTGTAAGGATTCCCCCTGGCTTGGACTGTATGATCTGGAAGGGAGAGACGGTTAGACGGTGCCTCGGAGTCTCTGAAACTCCATAGAAATGAATGATGAAACCAGTGGTTTCGTTAGATTGTGCAATTCGTCAAGATACCTAGTGGCTATTCAGAGAACCACAATGAAATGCAGGGGGAAAAAAAAACCAAAAACCTGCTGTCACCCCTGCCAAGACTGCACCCCACATCCAAAGTCAAGGAAACAAAGGAACAGGGAAACACTGGGGGCAGGCCTGTGTTCTCTTCACCCATGATGGAGGGCTCAGAAGACCAACTGTAAAACACCCACAACGCAAATTATAGGTGCCTTGGCATTTTAAAGGGGAATGGGGAAGTCTCCCAGAACCTAGACACTCTTGGGCCAAAATGTCACAGGGACGTTTCATCACTGAGCTAATATGTACTCACTCCAGGTGGCACACAGCGGCACTCCGAATGGAAAGTATGACCTTTTAGGAAAGAATAAAAAAGCATCTCCTCCAAAGAATGTGCAAAAGTGAATGGAGACGGGAGGGTCAGAAGCCAGTGTGCCCAGGGCTCTACTTGTGCTGAGCTCTTAGGGAGATGCTAATCAGACCACAGCACTCACCAGCTTGCAATCCGCTCTGCAGGGCAATGATTTTTTGTTGCTGCTGATCAATCAGATTTGTCAATGCTTTTACGTGCTTCAAGGTAAGCTCCAGGACCACTGCTTTCTCCAAGTGACCCAAAGTCTGGGGGGGAGAAAACAAACAGTTCCTGTCACCCATGAGGTCAGAGAAGTCCCTGCAGACACTTATTTGTGATGTCTGGGTGTAAACAACAATAAACCCAGGAAGAGCCTTTCCTGCTTTACTAAATTTAAAGTTTGCAGATGTTTTAACATATACATATAGATGATCAACAGATTAAAAAAAAAAAACCAAACACGTGTCATCTATCTTTGGAGGCATTTTGGTAGCTATTACAGTCTCAGGAGTGAGCTGACAGATATATTTCTCCAGCAGCTGCCCTGACCTTACCTCGGGGGACTCCAGAGATAACATTTCTCTGCTGTGGTGTCAACCCAGGGAGGGACGTCTACTGTGTCTGGCAACCAGGAGGCTCTCTCTCTCTCTCTCTGTGTGTGTGTGTGTGTGTGTGTGTGTGTGTGTGTGTGTGTGTGTTTCCCTGACACCCTTTCAGAACTTCCAGCTCACGCAGGCTTTTCCTCTTCCTTTCCAAATACTTTTCCCGAAGGAAAAGCTAGAAAGTTTTTGGCTACCACTAAATGATATGATGGAAAGAAAAAAGCACACATTAAAGGTTGTCCTCTTATGGATGGAAGGTGGGAAAGGAAAAGGCTTAATGTGTGTGTGTGTGTGGTATGCTCCTTTAAGTCCGGAAAACTACTAGGCAGTGAAAATCACCAAAAGAAAGCTGTGCTAGTGTTGGAGCCAACTTAAAGGGGCCCCAGAGGGTTTTGGTTCTGCCTCTGTCTGGAAGGACTGAACTGGGGATGGGCTCCCTCCAACCCAGAGCTATCCGGAGCTTTGATCCGCCCGTCTAGCCTGCAGTTCCTCGTGACGCCTGCAGGCGGCGAGTGACCCCCACCCGCCCTCTGGGCAGAAGAGCTGGGTTGGAGCGCTGCCAGCTTCTCACTTACTGTAAGTTTGAGGTGTTCGGGTAGGAGATCCTTCAACTGGGCAATGCACTCGTTAATCCGGTCACGTCTCTTTTTCTCAATCAGCCGATGCGGCAATTTGTAAGTTTCCTGCAAGGAGTACATGGAAGCGATGGGTGCCCGGGGAAGGGAACATGAAGCCTCCCTTCCTCCCCGCCCGGCAGCAGGGAAAAAAATCCTGCAAGGGCGCAGAGACGCACCCAGAATCACCTTCTCTGCCCCCTCTTTCCCAAGTCACTCAGTTGTGACAATGGGCTCACCACATCTTGAATCCCCCAGCCAACCTCCAACAAGCAAACTTTTCTTGGAAACTCAGCGCACGCGAGGGGCTAGGGAATGGGGTCCCCAGGGATGCACCTACCTTGCTGTCCTCGCTCCGTTTTATCCCCCGTCTGGACTTGTACACTTGGTACATGTGGGCAAAATCCATCCTGTAGGGAGAGGGGCCAGAAAGAGCCATGACTCCCGAGTGCGCACTGGCTGCAGGCGCCCTATTGATGCAAGAACCCCCTATGTTCCCAGAGGTGCCCCAAGTTGAGAGCGGCTCACAACACAAGGCTAGGAGCGGAGACTTGAAGAGGTCACAGTGCACACTTACCCTGACAGGTCTCCGTGCTCCAGTCCTGGCGCTTTGGGCAGGCAGGTAGGAGGTGGTTGCGCGCTGGGGATCCGCTCCATGATGCGGCGAGCCGGGGCCACTGCGCGCTCCTGTCTACACTTAGCAGAGCGTCTGCGGGAGGACTGCCCTGGAAGGGAGGATCCGAGGGTCTCAAGGGGTATGTTCCTCTGAGCTAGCCTGAGCTCCCTTGCAATGCGCTGGGCTGCCAGGAGCCGCGGCTTTGAGGCGTCGTTTAGTTGGGGGCGTGCATGGCCGGGTGTCTCCGCGGCTTCTGGCTCCCGCTCTGCGCACAGACTGGCGGTGTATGCTCGCTGCGCTGTCTGCGCCGTGCGAGCCAAGTGAATGAGAAGTGGGGCGGGCGGGGAGGCGGGAGGGAAGGGGGGTTGCTTAGGGCGGAGCGGGGGGGGGGGTGTTGGAGAGGACGAGCCGAGGAGTAAGGAGAGGCTGCGGGCTGGGTTAAATGGGAGCGAGTGGGTGGGTAGAAGCTACGTGTTCTACCCTGTGACTCCAAGCACGTCTGGCCGCTGCCGGGGAGGGAAGGAGCGACCTGCCCGCCCTCCCCCGGCTTCATCACATGAGTCTCACGTGTTGGACAACGCTCTGGCGGCTGCGAAGTGCCCCCCCACCCCACCCCGCGCCCCGAACCTCGGGCCCCAGGTGTCTGCGGCTGCGGCCTCCTTTCCCCGAAAGAGGGGGTGGCAGCGCAGCCCAAGTCCTGCCCAGCTGGGTGGGGGGCACGGAAGCTGGAAGGAACCGGGGAGGGGGGGGGGGGGAGGTTGGTAACGTGGGCGAACCTGCCCCAGGGAAATGAAGTAAGTTCCCGTCTCCTGGGAGGGAACGGGGGAGGACGGATCCGCCCGCGTCTGACTCAAGCCGGGAGAGGAATATCCCCTCGGTCGCTCCAGCCCAACCCTCTTCCTCCTCCCCCGCCTGGTCCGCTCCTAGGAACCGGTGCGCAGCGGAGGGAGTCGTCGTCCCCCCCTTGGCCTTCCCCAGAGGCTGGGGTTTCTTTCCGTCCCCGCTTCCCAGCCCCCCAGCGCTCAGCCCAGTGTCCAGGAATTGCCCGCCTTGGGGAGGGACCGAGGGCGGGGCGGATGTCACCCCATGGGAAGCGGGCAGGCGGCCAGGCGCTAGGGCAGCCGAGGCCGCCGCCGCCGAGCACGCCGCGCGCACCTGACCGTGGACCGTGTGAGCTGCGCCGGCCCCTCACTCTCCCGGGAGCTCAGCTCCGGGGCGCAGCCTGCGGGTGGCCCGGCACCCGACTGGCGCGCACCCATCTCCTCCCGCCTTTCGGGGTGCCTCACTGCCCCCACCCACCCTGGCTAGTCAAGCACAGAAAGATACCGGGCACAGTGCCCGGCGTTCCCTCCCTCCTCTGCCCCCTCCGGAGCAGAGGCGTCCGGGTCGCCTCCCCTCCGGCTGCAGCGTTACACAACCGCGGCGACGGCGCCTGCCCTGCAGCAGCGCGGGGCGTGACGCTTCACGTGGCCCGGACGCGGGCCGTAGCTCGGCTCACTTGCAAGCCTCTCTGCGCCCGCATCCTAGCTGTGACCCCCCGCGCACAGGGGCTGCCAGCCTGCATGGGATCCCGCTGCTAACCAGGAACTTGGGTGGCGCTGTTTGCGGTCTATTCCAGGGCAGGAGGAAAAAGAAGGGGGAGAGAAAAAAGCCAAAAAATTCTCTTGGCCTATCACAGTGAAATCTACACGTTTATGAAGTACACATTCACTGAGCCCCTTCCTTTCCCATTGTTAGGCATCGTGCTCGCAGCTAGAGACAGTGGAGAATCAAACACGGTCTTTGACCTTGAATTTACAGGGACCTTGGGAAGGAGCCAACGAGGCCAATCTGAAGACTGCCTTCAGCACAAAGTCTATCGGGGCCACTGGCAGAGAATAAAAGATGAGGTTTTAATTTAATACTAACCCAAACGTTTAGGTGATAGAGGTTAGCTCACAGGCCCGTGAGTGGGGCACAAAGGGTAGTTCCAGCCCCAGTTCTCTGCAATCTCGCTTAGTTCTCCCGCCCGCCCGCCCGCCCCCCCCCCACCTGCCTTAGAAAAGTCAGGTCTCTTTGACCTTCTAACAGCCCGGAGCTGGGAAAGCATCTGAAACGCAGAACCTGCAGCGCTGTGAGCTCCGCTGACACACAGCAAGGGGCCAGTGGAAATTGATGACTAAAATAAGGCCTGGCTGGGGATTTCACTGACCTCTGCACTCCCCTGCCCTGCAAATTCAGAGTTGAGAGATGACTGTTAACCTTCCCCTATCGTGCTTGGGTCAGTCACCCCGCTGCGGGGTGACCTGGATGGGGAATTGGAGGGAAATGGGGTCACTGCTGGGATGGGCTGCAGTTTTTTTTTTTTGGGGGGGGGTCAGTCTTAATTGGCAGTATTCCGACGACCTGGAGAACTGGGATTCACATGTTGACCAAACTAGGAGTGCATTTCCTTCAGGTCGCTCAAGCTCCCACTTCCTGTTTATGTTTCACAAGCGTCAAACCCATTAGCAAGTGTGAGAAATGATTGCTTTTCTAACTGTTCACTGGCTGACCTCACTTTGAGGCTTAGAGATCCATCCCTCCTCCCTGGACGGATGTTATTTGGCCGGTTATCATCAATCTCTCTAGAATGCCCCCACCTTCCTGCCAGGAGGTAGGCAGCAGGACCAGAGGCTAAGGCTTGGCTATGTGCTGGGGGCGGGCTGGGGGTTGGGGGGGGCTGCGACCTTCTGGTGACTCTAATAAGGGGGAAGTGTTGTCACGGTTGCCTCAAAACCATAGTTCCACCAGGAAATAAGCTCTGTCAGAGGAAGGAGCATATGTCCTCTCTTGTGTCCCCGTCCTTCCGTCGTCGTCCCCCCCCCCGACCCCCGTCTTCGCCCCCCCTCCCCAGCCCAGCCCAGGAATGAATCCCTGCAATTCTGCCTGCTTGGTTTATGGCTGAGGAAAATATCACCCTCAAAATTATTTGAGTGATTGGTACATTTCCCTTTTTACTTGCACTGTAGTTGGAAATAACAAAATGTGTGCATTGCTCACTTAAAAAATTTTTAAATTATTTACAGTCTCCCTACATACCTCAGGTAGGCCTTGACCTGGAAAGCCTCTTGCCTCAGTTTCCCGAGTTCTAGGGATTATAGACATAGACTAATTCCTTCTTTTTACTTGTTCCAAATATACTCTCAGATTTCAATCTTATCCCCATCCTGCTGTGTCTGGATTTCTTTTTAAAATCTGAGAAAGGAAGGAAGGGAGGGAGGGAGGGAGGAGAGAGACAGACAGACAGACAGACAGAGGCAGAGAGAATATATTAAGGGGCTGGTGGTGTAGCTCAGTTGGTAGAGTGCTTGCTTGCCATGTACTACAACCTGGGTTCTGTCCCCAGCAGAGCATAAAACTGGGCATGGTGTCTGTCACCACTTGCTTCTGATCTCAACACTTGGGAGGTAAAGTCAGAAGGATCATAAAACTTTTTTTATGTATTATATTTTTTTATAAGACTTTAGCTTGGGCTAATGAGACCCTGTCTCAAAAAAACAATATAAAAGAGAAATCTGTTGTTTCTCTCTTGTACCGTGTACAGTCATTTGAAAAATGATTCCTCCCAGTATGAACCTTTCCACCCCGAAGAGTATCACTGCTTCAGGCTGTCATCTGTTCTAAAGAACAGAGAGAGTTCATTAAGACAGGAAAAAGGCACTGCTGTGGGATGGTCTGTATGTCAAATGTGTTGCTGATTGGTCAGTAAATAAATCACTGATTGGCCATTGGCTAGGCAGGAAGTATAGGCGGGACTAACAGAGAAGAGAATTGAGGGAACAGGAAGGGAAGAGAGGGATGGCCTGGAGCCGCCGCCAGGAGAAGGAAGATGTAAGGTACCGGTAAGCCATGAGCCACGTGGCAAAGTAAAGATTAATAGAAATGGGCTAAATATAAGAGTAAGAGCTAGACAATAACAGGCCTGAGCTAATGGCCAAGCAGTTTAAATAATGTAAGAGTCTGTGTGTTTATTTTATAAGTGGGCTCTGGGACTGGCGGGACTTGGTGGCGGGAGCTGGAGAGAAATTCTCCAGCAACAAATGGCGTCCAACGTGGTGGCAAGAGTTTCCACCTAAAAACTTAGAAAAAAGATTCTAAAACGGAACTAAAAACAGCTTCCTAATTGTCTCTCTCAAATGAGCGGCAGCTGCTGGTTTGAGCTACTGGCGGGTTCCTAGCGTGCGCTCTCGACCTGCAGTATGGTGGGAATGAGGCCTCTGCAAGTAGCACATTAAACTGTGTGGTGAATTTAGCCTTTGCTAGTACAAAACAAAAAAAGAGGTTTCTGGGCTACACGCTACTTTGGTAAAAGTGTAGACCCACTATTTCTGAGAGTTATGGCTCCCAGAGCTGGCGGAAAGCGGACCGCCGCCATGTTGGGAAGCTGAAGTGGGCGGAGCCAGCAGCCACTGCGCCATTTCAGGCTTAGAAGGCTGCAGTTTAAAGCAATAGGCTCACGCTAATATAAAAAAATAAGCCACGTAAAGATGGCTACCACACAAAGAATCTGGATTATGTTCTCTTTGATATTCGTAACTGCAGAAAAACATTTGATTGTAAAAGCTGTTGAGTTATGCCAAAATGTATATTTTAAAGGTACCTTGACTTCAAAATTTGGATATAAGGATATGTTGCTTTGGAAAAGAGTCTCTGCTCTTGTTTCTACAGAAAGCCAGAGACTATGGATTTGTTCCAGATTAAGATACATCAGGTTTGACCAGCCAAGACCCCCTGAAAGGTCTCCAATGACACCATGGCCCAGATGATTCAACATCCAGAATGGTTTCAAGTCAACTGGCTCAGATATACAGCCTCACGGACTACTCCATGATCCTAAAATTTTCTTTCTGTCTCCAGAAGATACAGTGCCCCCCTCCAGCAGGAAGTAGTAAGAGAAGCTACGCCCAAATTCCCAAATATACCAAGCTGGCTTTAGAGATGGAATTGGCTCACTCCCCCTCTAAACCCAGACATATTGCTCAAAAAAAAAAAAAATGGTTAAGAGATTCTTGTGTCCCAAATCAGAAGAGCCCTCTGGTGTGGGACAGAGAAAAAACAATATTTTTATTTAAATCAGGTTGATTATAAATACAATCTCTTTCTAAAACAAAAAGGGGGATAGTTTAGATATGATAGGATGAAAGGGTAGATTAATGAACCTACTTTGAAAGAGTAACAACTTGTTTAAAATGTTTTACATTGCTATAGATTTTAGTTTATTGATACAAATTTAAACTTAATTTTGTTATACTGTATATATATATTTCTATTCTTGTTTGAGGTATTATGTTTATGTAACTCATTTAAAATTGTAATGGATAATTAAAAAATAGATTAATAGTTAGTCATCTATGATAATATTTGTAGCCATGTTAGTTAAGTCTTCTAGGTATACATAGTTATATTTCAGATAGATAGGTAGTCTTCAAACACTTCAAAGACCTACAGAATATGGCATTTAAAATGTTTTAAAAATTTAGACTTTTTGGACAGTGAGACATGTCTGCTCCTGACAGCACCGATTTACTTCAGAGAGGAGGATGGGCATCGAAGACACTCCATATGGAGTTTATCTTCACCTTGACAAAAATAGCCATTTGGGCAAGAAACTGTTCTTGCCTGGACTGTCTGATCAACTGGACATGCAGGACCCATACAAAGGTGACCACTGAACTTTGCTTGACAAAATGGTCCTTCAGGTTCCTGCTTTGCAGAGAAAACTGCCAGACATTCTACAGGACACAGAGAAAAGTGAATAAGAGACTCTAGGCCTGTGGGCTGAAGACAGATGCCCCAACTTTACAAGAGAACTTTGAATGACTGTCCAAGCTGCCAGCTGTCTCTGTCTACCCTACAAGACTCCTAAAAGTTGCTTATATCCTTCTCCATTTCTCAGGTAGTAATATATCCTTCTGAGGTCTTTGATGTGGTTAAAGACTAGATACTTACAATTTTCCTTAGTTATAATAAAAGATAAGTTAGATATAAAACCTTAAACTTACAAATATAAGATAGATAGGATCTCTTCTTTAATATTGTAACTGTAATTCTTGCTTGATAATTGTTTTGTTATATGTAATTTTACTATGTTAAAGTTAAAACCTCCCTTTTTAAGAAAAGAAAAGGGGAAGTGCTGTGGGATGGTCTGTATGTCAAATGTGTTGCTGATTGGTCAGTAAATAAATCACTGATTGGCCATTGGCTAGGCAGGAAGTATAGGCGGGACTAACAGAGAAGAGAATTGAGGGAACAGGAAGGGAAGAGAGGGACGGCCTGGAGTCGCCGCCAGGAGAAGGAAGATGTAAGGTACCGGTAAGCCATGAGCCACGTGGCAAAGTAAAGATTAATAGAAATGGGCTAAATATAAGAGTAAGAGCTAGACAATAACAGGCCTGAGCTAATGGCCAAGCAGTTTAAATAATGTAAGAGTCTGTGTGTTTATTTTATAAGTGGGCTCTGGGACTGGCGGGACTTGGTGGCGGGAGCTGGAGAGAAATTCTCCAGCAACAGGCACTCCCAAGGGTGGGATAGCACTAGTGAGCCGAGACGACCAGATGATGCTTGACATCTTTTGCAGATCCTTTATGAATGCTTGTTTAGTTACTGTGCGCTAGTCTTCGGCCATAGGCTAAGAACTTGGTGTATGTTACTGCCAACTTACAAGGCTGATTCGTGTTAGCTCAATTCATTTAGTGCAGGTGTTTATTGAGAGAACTCCAAGGCACTGGACCAGGTCCTAAGGCTATATAACATATGCTTTGGGAAATTGAAGCTTAGGGATATTAAATAACTACCCTAGGTTGTATGGTCTGGGATTATATGGGGATTAGAACCCAAATTTGTTAGACTTCAAAAGCTCTACACTCTCTATTGAATTTTGAAGTTATACAGTGACAAATTGACTTTATTAGTAAATCTGAAATAACATTGTTGAGTTTCTAAACATTCAGGGTGATTAGAAAATCACATTACACTGAGATATGAGAATTTCACTCTGCAATTTAAAAGTAGGCATTATAATCTGGCGTGGTAGTACACACCTTTAATTCCAGGCCTAAGGAGGCAGAGAGGCAGGAGGATCTCTGTTGCTGGTCTACATAGCGAGTTCCAGGAGTACATAGAAAGATCCTGTCTTAAAGGGAAAAAAAGTAAGCATTATGACACTTTTAATTATATTGTAATCATCAAGCTTGAGAAAGGTGACTTAAGTCAAAATAACTAATACTGGGTTTTTGTTTGTTTGTTTGTTATATTTGGGTGGGTTTGTTGTTTTGTTTTGTTTTGTTTTCGTAAGGGCCTTATTCACACAGCTGCCTTGTGGAGCTGTACTGGTTATGTACTGCTCAACTCCAGGGGGAGCCATTCACATTGTAGTCTGTGGGAGAGACCCTCCAGAATTGTTCAGTCTCACACTGAACACTGGATAATCTTGCCATTTTCGCGTCCCTTCCTTCTACTTGTTTCTTATAATTGTGTAAAGGTGATAAGTTTTGTACAGGGGGGATGAGATAGTCTATTTCTTAATTGCTTAGACAACACAAATAACACTTTGCCTGTTCATGGAGCCTGGTTTCTTTTCTTTCCTTTTTCTCTCTCTCTTTCTTTTTTTTTTTCAGTTCACAGTAACAAATACATTTCATAATGGCATGTAGTTCAGTTGTTGGACTGCTTGCTTAGCATGGGCTTGATCCCCAGAACCATACAAACTCGGTATAGTGGCATATACATGTGGTCCCAGCTCTGGGGAAGTGGGGACAAAACAATCAGAAAGTCAAGTTTATCTTCTGTACATAGCCAGCCTGAGATATGTGAGACCTTATCTCAAATGGAATATGTATATTCCATTCCAATGTATACATATTTCACATATATGTTATCATGACCTAAGACACGTATGCATCCATATGTCTTAAATACAGTTAAGCCAGAGTTGAGTTGGTATATAGCAACAGCTACGGTTGAGTGACGGACTTTTCCTCTGGAGACATGTGTCTACTCACCCCAGAAAGGGAGCTAAAGACCAAAGTAATAGCTGCACCAATGTCCAATTTGGTGACTCAAAGTGGCTGCATCCCAGGAAAGCCCACCCCAAACTGGGTGACACTGACTCCCAGAAAACTTGCAACCCTGGAACTCTGTGCAGTTTGCAGGCAGCTCAGGGGTCAGATATTTCTGTCAGCTGTTTGGCCGGTCAGAATCTCCACCCCCAGCAATTGTTTACTCCTTTCTATACTGTTGAGTAAAAGCACTCAAGCATCCTTCAAGTTTCTGTACTCTGGGACATGTGACCTTTTGTTTACCTACTGGGCCTCACCAGCCTTCCCTTCCTTCTTACAGAAAAAAAAAAAAAATCAATCTGAGGGAATGCTGCAACTTGCAGGAGCCAGCCATACCTACCATTATGCTCCTACCCATAATCATGAATACCCAGAGTTTTGTTTTGCTCTTTTGAGACAGGGTCCCTTGGCTGGTCTAGAACTTCCAGTGTAGGCCAGGGTGACCTTGAGCTCATAGAGATCGGCCTGCCTCTGCTTCCTGAGAGTGCTGGGATTAAAGCTGTGCACCATTAGGTCCAGTAACAGATAGGTGCTCCCCCGCCCACTCCCTTTTTGAGCCAAGATCTCACCATGTACCTGGAGGGTGATCTGGAACTCAGTCCAGTCTGTTCTCCTGTGCCATCCCCCTGCCTCTTTCTCCTCAGTACTGAGTTTATAGGCGTGCACCTCCATGCTTAGTTTATTGCTTACTTTACGACAAGTGCATAGGAGGAAGAAGCCAGGCCAATTCATTTGCAGACAAAAGTCTCACAAATACCTATCATATGGTCTGGCATTTCCTAATCTATTTACTTGATTTTTTTTTTTTTTTGGGGAGAATATTCTGGTCTTGAATTGCCATGCCGATTTTGCAGCATACCAATAGATCCTGATTTGGGAATTGAAAATTTGCTCTGTTCTAGGGAGAATGTTGTCAGTTTGCTTTGTCCCTCCTCTCCAAATAAGAAGAGATGAGTAGTTTCTGCATTCTTGAAAATCTTTCAGGCTGCTTATAAAAATATAAATAAAGGACTGGGATTGTAGCTCAAGTCAGTAGAGTGCTTGCACAAAGCCCTGGATTCCATCACTAAGTCAGTCTCCAGCACCATGTAAAGTAGGGTATAGTGACTCCACCATCCTTAGATATAGGGCAGAGTTTTCTGCGGAAGATGTCTAAAAAAAAAGTCATGGATGGATCCAACAGTATGGAGGTCTCTATCAGGGAAAACACATCTACTAATTCTGTTTATGTTCACCCTCTTTAGTCTCTCCTCTTAAAACAAACAAACATTTAATTGTTTTTATTGAGAGGTAAACAGATAATAAACAGATTTTAAAAGGTTGATTCCTGAATGGGGGTAAGTGTGTAAGTCTGTATTGTCACTGGCTGCTATGCCTTTGATTTTATTGCCCCCCCCCCCCAAAAAAAAGCCATATGCTTGGTTGGCAGCCATTACGTAATTGAGAGGTAGCAGAAGCTTTAAGAGCCGGACCTAGTAGAATGGAGTTAGGTTAATGGAGGCATGTACTTGAAGCAAATATAGGAACCCAACCCCTGGCTCTCTTTGGTTTCTAGGGATGAGCAGCATTGCTCCATACTGTGCCATGGTGTTCAAACTCACCATCAACTCCAAAGCAACACCTCTGAAAACATGAGCCAAAATATGGCTTTTGTCTTTAAAAGCATATTTTCATTAATTCTGGCAATGTATTTTGATCCTATTCACACTCCCAACTCCTCCCAGATTCCCCTCCCCACCTCTCCACCCATCTGTAGCAGGCTTTCTGGGACCACCAACCAGCTCCCAAATCAAGACACGGAGACTTAATATTAGTTATGAATGCTCAGCCTTATCTTATGCTTGTCCCACTAGCTCTTATAACTTAAAATTAACCTGTTTCTCTTCCTCTATGTTTTGCCTTGAGGCTTCTTACCTTCCTTTCTTTCTGTATGTCCTACTTTCCTGCTTTCTCCATATCTGGCTGACTGGCCCAGGCATCTCTCTCTCTTTCTCTCTTTCTCCCTTGTTCTCTTCTTTCTCAAGCCTTGATTCCCCCTACCACTTATTCCCTATGCCCACCAGCCTCACCTATCCCTTTGCTGCCCAGCTATTGGCCATTCAGCTTTTTATTAGACCAATCAGGTGCCTTAGGCAGGCAAGGTGAAATAGCAACACCTCTTTACATAATTAAACAAATGCAGCATAAACAAATGCAACTCATCTTTGCCTCGTTAAAATAATATTCCACAACACCCACCTAGCTTCATGTTCTCACTTATTTTTAAACACATTGAGTACAATTTGTGTTCCTTTTGGGTGGGGGACCTGCTTTAGAGAGTGGTCAACCTACCATTAAATTCATACCCTTAAAAAAAAACCTGACTCTCCTCTCTAGTAGGTGTCAAATGCCAGTAGCTGCTCAGCTAAGAGTGGGACTCTGTGCCAACCTCCTACTCCATGCTGGGATTTTGTCTGGTAAGAGCTTGTCCAGGTCTTGTTTGTGCTGTCACAATCCCTGTGAGTTCAAATGGGCATCTGCTTGTGTCCAGAAAATACTGTTTCCTTATGGTCACCTGCCACCTCTGGCTTTTACAATCTTTCTGGCTCTCTTTAGAGATGAGCACTTGATAATCTCTTATTCTCTGCCTATTGGCCAATTGTGGTTCTCTGTTTGCAAGAAAAACATATTTGTTGAGGGTTGAGAGAAGAATTAACCTATGGGTATAGCCGTAAGACATTAGGAGTCATTCTGACACTGTGTCCACCTAGTAGAACAATAATAGTAGCTCTCCTCCAGGGCCTGTGACCTGTCTAGATGTAGATTCTTGGCCCCAGTAACAGTGCCAGCTGTGGATTCCATCTTGTGGAATGGGCCTTAAAATTCCAATGAGAAAGTTGTTGGTTGCTCCCTTAACATTTTTTTGCCACTATGACACCAGTGTATATTTATGACTTGCCAGGACAATTGTAATTGTAACTCACAAGGCTTTGCAGCATTGACTTGATGATTAGTGATTACTTTTCTCCTCCAGTAGTATCTGCAGCACCTTACAGCAGCACTATGAAAGCTAGACAGTAGGAAATGAAGCATCCAATGAGTACCAGCTTGATTTTTCCATGTTCTGTGTGTGACACAAGTATTTAGTGTCTTCATTTATAGAGTCCTACCATCAAATTCTGGAGGGTAGCCACGAGCAGTGGCAATAGCCTGAAATGTTTTGGTTATCTATGAGACTCCACGGGCCAACAACTCAAAGAGGGGTAACCTGTTCCTGGCACTGGAGATTTTATTTGCTAGCATGTAATGTCTAATTGGTACATTGTGGCTATAGGGCAATGTCATTTAAGTGCTTTTTTTTAAAATCTATGCATATATTTTAGGAAATCTTTCCTTCTTTTAAGTTTTTTTTTTTTTTTTTTTTTTTTTTTTATAAGCAGGCTCTGACTATGTCACTGTCACTCTGTAACTCAGAGAGAGCTGCCTGTCTTTGCTGCCTGAGTACTGGCCTTAAAGGTGCACACCACCAGACCTGCCTTTAAAGTTGGTTTTGTTTTGTTTTTTTAAGTTACATTTGTTTAGTGTGTGTTCATCTACATGTGTGCAGGTATGTGGGCATGCATGTGCCACAGCATACGTGTGGAAATCAGAGGACAACTTGCAGGATCCACTGTGTGGATCCCAGCGATTGAACTCAGATCATCAGATTTGATGGCAAGTGTCATTCTCCACTGAGCCATCCTGTTGGCCTAAGACTTTTACTTTTTTTTTTTTTTAATCTCAGACATTTTGTCACAGTGAAGAAAAGCTGACTGACACACCACCCACACAAGGTACAGGACATTTTTTTTTTTCCTTTTTGGGGGGTGGTAATCATCCCAGAATGTTTCTTCATGTTCCTTTCCTTTCCATCCCCATAATCACCTTCTGAATTCTATCACTATAGATTAATTTTGCCTATTGTTGCAATGTGTCTTTCTCAGAACAAGATCCAAGAATGAAGCTGTGTGAGCGAAATTCTGAGTGTTCGTGAAGAAACTCCAAGAAAACAGGACAAGAGTATTGTGACCTCAGTTTCTTCAAAAACACAGAATTGTTTTTGTAGTGTTTTCATGCTTCTCCCTGGTGCAGCAGATAAGAGTGAATTCACTTTAGATTATTCATCACAGCTGGCTATTGTTGTTTGTTTATATGCCTCTATGGAAAAACACATTTTTGCCATGTATGGCTTGTCCTTGTGATTGTACACTTTACTCATGTGATTCTTCTTAACCCTTGGAGTATAAATTGTCTGATGCTCTGAATAAAGTCAGCTATTGCATGAGACTTTAGTTTGCCTTAGTTTTAGGCTCCGTTCTCCCAGGTTCCATGGCCTTTATAGCAGTAAACAGTCTTAGTTACTTTTCTACTGCTGTGATAAGACACCATGACCAAGACAACTTATAAAAGAAAGCATTTATTGGGAGCTTACAGTTTCAGAAGGTTAGAGGCATGACCATTATTGCAGGGATCATGACAGCATGCAGGCCCGCATGGTACTGCAGCAGTCACTGTGAGCTCACATCTGGACAGAGAATGGTGTCAGTGTTCTGAAACTTCAAAGCCTTGCCCCAGTGACACACTTACTCCAACAAGGCCACACCTCCTAATCCTTCCCAAATGGATCTACCAACTGAGAACTAAACATTTAAACATAGGAGCCTGTGGGGGCCATTCTCATTCAAACCATCATAGACTATATAGTAATGAATGTACCTTTTGATAAAATTTATGTTGTTTAACATGTTTTTGAGATTCTGAAGCATTATATATCACCAGAGGGTTTTTAAATTACTGATTGTATTTTCTTGTACGCATTTAACACAACTTGTCTGTCTGGTCTCTTACTGCAGATGGACTTTTCTGGTTTGTTTTCTGTGTAGGACTGTTATGAATGAGGCTAATATTAACATTCTCCTACACATCTTTTTGTGAATGAAGGATCCTTTTTTCCTAGATAAGTATCAAGAGTACAATTCTTTGGGGACATGGGATCCACGTGCATTTACATTTACTACAAGCTGCCCAAGGGCTCTCGAAATAGGAGTGACCATTTTAGAAAACTACTGGAAATATTAGCTGTTAGATATCCTACCTCCCTACCAACATTTAGTCTTCACAGTTTATTTTCACATTTTACTTTAACAACTCTAAGGTGAGTGAAATGATATTGTATTGAGGCTTTAATTTGCATTTTCCCAGAAACTAATGAAATCAAACATCTTTTCAAGTGTTTATCGACTACAGATATGTCTTCTTTTGTGAAATATTTGTCCAAACCATTTGCTCAGTTTAAACGTTGGATTATTTCCTTTAAAAATATTATATATAAAAATACAATTCAATACAGGTATAGTAGCACAAGCCTTTAATTTCAGAACTTGGGACTGGGGTTGGGGAAGACAGGCAGATTCCTATGAGTTCAAGGCCAGCCTGAACTACATAGCATGCTCCAGGCCAGTCAAGATTTCATAACAAGACCCTACCTCAAAAACAAACAATGGAACAAACCCCTATACAACCCAAGGCTGGTGGTGTGTGTAAAGACACTTGCCATCAAGCCTAGTGGCCTGAGTTTGATCCCAAGAACCCACAGGATTGAGGGAGAGAACTGACTCCTGCAGACCGTCTTCTGACCGTCACGTGAAAGTGTGGCACACATGTGCATGTGTCCCCCACCCCCACATATACAAAACAAATACAGAAAAACATAGAATAAAAGAAGAATATAGTTCAGTTTTATGTGCTGACTTCCTATCCTGCAGCTTGACATTTTACTGTTGAGTTTTAGGCCTTCTTTATGAATTCTAAATACAAGGCCTTTGTCAGAAACACGATTCTATTAAATACAGATATCTTCAGACAGATTCTCACGATGTAATCATCACTGGCGTAGAACATGATATACAGCCCAGGTTTGGCTCAAACTCATGGGTGCGCATAGTAGGTTCTTAATAGCTGCTCAGTGAACTCACATGCATTAGAAGCGCTTGGTGGTGGTCATATAAAAACACAGATGTGGCCGGGCGGTGGTGGCGCACGCCTTTAATCCCAGCACTCGGGAGGCAGAGCCAGGCGGATCTCTGTGAGTTCGAGGCCAGCCTGGGCTACCAAGTGAGTTCCAGGAAAGGCGCAAAGCTGCACAGAGAAACCCTGTCTCGAAAAACCAAAAAAAAAAAAAAAAAAAAAAAAAAAAAAAAAAAAAAAAACACAGATGTGTGGACTGTACCCTTAGAATCTTTTAGAGTGGGTCATTGATAGAGCTAAAAATCTCCTTTTGTAAGCCGTCCTTTGTTATGGTGGCGACATACTCCTGGAGACCCTGCTTTGGAAACCACTGCTCTAGACATGACATTCTGAATTTTTTTTAAGTGGCGATAGGGATGGAACCCAGGGCCTTGAACATACTAGACAAGTGCTTTCACTGAGCTACACCTCAGCCTACTGCTCTGCACCTTTAAATCGTCACAATCTCCCTTCAGATAATACACTAAAAATATCATTATACAAATGGTGAAAGAACCGGACAGCAACTCAGTTCTATTTTGTGTCCATCTACCGTTTGTGATCTTATATCAGAATTTTGACTTTTTTTTGTCTCCATATATTGTAAATCTCAAGATATATTATGTTTTTTGTTTTATTTTGTTTTTTTACTTTATCTTTTTTTTTTTTTTTTTTTTTGGTTTTTCGAGACAGGGTTTCTCTGTGTAGCTTTGCGCCTTTCCTGAACTCACTTGGTAGCCCAGGCTGGCCTCGAACTCACAGAGATCCTCCTGCCTCTGCCTCCCAAGTGCTGGGATTAAAGGCGTGCGCCACCACCGCCCGGCTTGTTTTTTTTTACTTTAACTAGTCAACAGTATACACACACACACACACACACACACACACACACACACAGATTTTAATTTTTTGTGTAGCAGTGTTTTGTCTGCATGTATATCGGCACCATACGCATGCCTGGTGCCTGTAGAGGCCAGAAAAGAGTGTTGCATCCCCCAGATCTGGAGTTATAGATGGTTGTGAGCCACCACATGGGTACTAGGGATCCAACACAGGTCCTCCATAAGAGCAACAACTTTTCTTAACCATTGAACCATCTCTCCAGCCCTTTACTCCCCCCCCCCCACTCCCCACAAGACAGGGTCTCACTATGTATCCCTGGCTGGCCTGGAACTCATTACATAGACCAGGCTGGCCACCAGCTCACAGAATTTCACCTGCCTCTGCTCCCTGAGTGCTAAGGTTAAAGGTGTGTGCTATCACATCTAGCCCCAATAGTATTTTAAAAGCTCTGTGTGAGCACACACCCAAACAGAGATGAAGATCTAGATGTATTGTAAAAGATTGTTGTCTACTGGCCCTCTAGGACTCATTTCAGATCTGAGTCCCCCCTCCCCCCCAGAACTTGCCCTGCAGACCAGGCTGGCCTTAAATTCACAGAGATCCACCTGCCTCTGCCTCCAGAATGCTGGGATTAAAGACACATGCCACCACTGCCCAGCCTGAGTTTTCTTTTTGTTATGTTGTGTTTTTTGTCTAGTGTGAAAAAGTTATGCCAGCTTTTCTTGGAGTGTGAACCTTGTAATATTTTTATGTTTTGTTTGTTCTTGTGCTATGGATTGTTTGAATGAAAATGACTTCATTTTACTTTCTTTTATTTTAAAAATGGTACGTTTTTATTTGTTTATTTTAAAAATGGTACATTTTTATTTGTTTATCTTGTGCACATGTGTATGTACATGGACAAGTGAGGTCAGGAGACAACTTTCAGAAGTCGATTTTCTCCTTCCACCATGTGAGCTGAACTGAACACAGGTCATGAGGCTTAGGGTCCAGTGCCTTTCCCCACTGGGCCATCCTGCCAGCCCTCCTTTAACATTGCTGTAGCATGGATGTTTGTACTTCAGTACACTACTTAGTGTCTGCTTCTGTCTTTTAAATTTTAACTTCAGGTGTGCATATGTGTTTAGAATTCTATTTGCTCATTGATTCAGTTGTTTTTGTGGTGCTGGAACGGAACCCAGAGTTCCACATGTCCTAGGCTAGCACTTGACCCCTGAGCCACACTCCAACTCTTCTGTTTTTATTTTATTTTATTTTATTTTTTCGTGACAGGGTTTCTCTGTGTAGCCCTGGCTGTCCTGGAACTCACTCTGCAGACCAGGCTGGCCTTGAACTCAGAGATCTGCCTGCCTCTGCCTCCCGAGTGCTGGGATTAAAGGCGTGCGCTGCCGCCGCCACCACCAGGCTAACTCTTCCATTCTTTTCGGCGTTAGCTGTGAGGTGTATTTCCTTGCTCTTCTGCCCACATACACAAGTCTTTTTTTTTTAAAAAAAGAAAAAGGACGAGTGAGATGCTCCAGTGAGTATCTGTCACTGTGTGACAGAGTGCCTGTCAGGCGGGCCTCGTAGACTGAAGGAATATCGAAAGTTGTCTTTTGACCTCCTCATGCGGCACATGCCCCGCCCCGCCCCCATGCCACCCCTTCTCCATCAGACACAGGCACACGTATATAATGATAGCAATGATAATAATAAAAACTTAAGAATCCCTTATGATCATTTGAATAGACACACGATTTTACATATTTATGGAACCCTGTGATAATTCAACTTAATACACATATATCATGTATCCTGATCTGATTATGTAATGAAAATGTCTGTCTCTTTAAACCTTTATCATTCTGTTGTGTTGGGACTCTGAATTCTTCTCTTTTAGTTCCTGGTAGAACCAATAATAACTTGTTGCGAGCTAGTCACTCTGCTTTGCTATAGAACACTAGAACTTATTCCTAATAGTATTTTACCACCCATTATCCAACATCCCTCTGAGGCCCCTGCCCCAGGTTCTCACGCTGCCAAGCCCATAGTGAACACTTCCTTGAGATTAACATTTTGGTTCCCACATATGACTGAGAACTCTCCATAATGTATCTTCCTGTGTCTGTTTATTTCCCTTAGCATTAAGTTCTCCATCCACATTTCTGCAAATCACAGGATTACAGTTTTTATGGCTGAATTACAACACCAACTATTATAACCAAGATATGAAATTACCCAAGGCGTCCTCAAACAGATGAATGGATAAAAAAAATCACACACACACACACACACACACACACACACACACACACACACACAGAGGAGTATTTCTCAGCCCTGAAAAAGAATAAAAATTTCATCATTTGCTCTTAACTGGTTTAATGGGAGGGTTGATTCTTAGCCTTCAACACAGCCTGAGATCTGGTGGGGGGGGTAGTGGGGAGATGAGGGAAGTGGAGGTAGGTGGTGGAGGTGAGGGGTGGCGGTGGGTGGTGGTGGTGGATCATTGAGATCATCTGTACTTCACAACTAAGCTGGCAGGTTTCACAACTGTGGGAGAGCTCGCCCAGCTTTACCGCCCTGCTGATAGCCTTCTTATGCTCTTTGCTCTTTGCTCCTTGTTTTCTGCTTCTCTGTGGATCTCTCTTCAGTACCAACCCCTTTATAAGCTCTCCAGAGTCTATGAAGGCCCAAAATGCTCCAAGGAGTTTCCTTAAGTCCTTCTTTTCTAACTCTAACTTTGGGGAGCTAATGTCTCGTAGCCCGTGATGATTCTGGGTAGAGCGGACAGACAGGGCAGACCCACTCTGGCTGGTGCTCCTCAGTACTCAGACAGCTGAGTTTGAATGGTACTCGATCAGTTTTCTCTATTCCAATCAACAAAGGTGAACACGACCATGGGGTTCTCCCCTCGTGGGTAGAGCTTGCTCCTTTCTTGCATTTAGCTGATGTAGATACCTCTGTGCCCCTGATGCTCCTTAAACAGCGGTCATTTTGAGCTTACCTGTCTGTTTTGGTTGTTATAATGAAAGCAAGAGCCTCCTGTAATCTTACACATCTGCTCAGTCAGCAGAAACCATCCCAGAAGACCTACCTCCTACTGGGATGGAAGGTCTGCTTGCAGCACCCATCATATGCAGCCAGGAATAAAGCAGAAGGAAGCATCAATCACTCAGAAACTGAAATCATACTTTATATTTAAAACTTGACTTCATCCATCCATCTATCTGTTTATTTTTGAGGCAGGTTCTCATTACGTAGTAAGTTGGCTTTGAACCCAACATTGTCTTGACTCAGCCTCCCAAATGATTGGATTATATGCACCCGTGGCAAGGCATCTGGTGCAGGAACTGAACTGTTAAAAGCTGAAGTTGAAGGAGAAAATGGGAATAATAAACAAATGTTGTAAAGAATCTATGAATATGTTTGTTCTAATGATATTAAGATTCACTGTTGCAGAAAACTTGTTTAACTAGGCAAAGATGTGTTGCATTTGTTTAATTATGTACAGATGCATTGCCGGTTTACCTTGCCTGCCTAAGGGCATCTGATTGGGCTAATAAATAGTTGAATGGCCAATAGCAAGGGAGAAGGTATAGATGGAACTGGGCAGGGAGAATAAGTAGAGGGGGAATTTGGCTCAGGAAGAAAAGAAAAGGAGACAACAGGGAGATGCCATGGGCCAGACAGACAGACATGGAGGGAGCATCAAAGTAGGACATACAGAATGAAAGGAAGGTAAAAGCACCAAGGCAGAAGTGTAGATGAATAGAAACAGGTTAATTTAAGTTAAAAGAGCTAGTGGGACACGCCTAAGCTAAGACCAAGCATTCATAATTAGTAATAAGTCTCTGTGTCTTTATTTGGGAGCTAGTTGGCAGCCCAAAGAAAATGCCAACTACAATTCAAAGGGGTAGAATTCAGCTGAAGAAGAAACCACCTCTGCCAGACCATTGGAAGGAGATGTTCTGGTTGCTTACTGTGAGTGGGTTTCCACTGGGAAGACATACTCATGCTGTAAGAAAGCAAGGAAGGGAGACCAGAACAGAACAAAACACAACCAAGAATTGGCATTGCAACCTGACAGGTACTGACACACACATGTAAACCACGTGCATGTGTGTGTGTGTGTGTGTGTGTGTGTGTGTGTGTGCGCGCGCGCGTGCGCGAGCATATACACATAGGTGCTTGGGGGAGCACACACTCTCACACCACAGCACGAGTGTAGGGGTGAGGACCACTTGCAGGAGTCAGTTTTCTTCTCCCATGTGAGTTCTGAGAAGTGAATTCAGGTCCTCAGGCTTGGCAGCAAGCACTTTTCCTGGCTGAGCCAACTCACTGGTCCTGCAGCTCTTTCTTAAAGCCTCAGTTTACTCTGTAAGGGAACAGTATCTCTCTCTGAGGGTCACTGCAAGGATAAAGTTAAATTATTCATTTAAAATACTTCAACAGTGCTGGGCCTATAATGACCCGATTAAAATTTGTTGCTGCTATTTATTTTTAGTATTAGAATGGTAGTAGTTTAGTATATCTGTACATATAGGTGCATGCATGTAATTGAGATATTAGCATTGTAACCAAAATTTTCTAAACCAAAAATGCATTGAAGGTGAAGTGGCTTTTTATGACAGCAAGGAAACTATTTAGGAGTCCTGAACTTTTTGCCCAGAAAAAAGAGATAAAATTAACATTTCCCAACATGATGAAGTTGACCAGAATACCCTAGTAGTTTAGTTTAGTTTTTTTTTCAGTAAACAAAAAAATACAGCTTTCAGTTTTCAACTTTATAAAATAAACCAATAGCTGATTCTGAGGACCATAAAGTTAGTGTTTCTAAGAATTGTGATTAAACTGAACACTGAAAATCATTGGGTCAATTTTAAAAGTGTTATTTCTTGGAGTATAAGAAAAATTGTGGTGCACATCTTTAATCCCAGCACTCTGGAAGCAGAGGCAGGCAGATCTCTGTGAGTTCGAGGCCAGCCTGGTCTACAGAGTGAGTTCCAGGACAGCCAGGGAAACAACAACACAGAGAAACCCAGTATCGAAAAAACAAAAACAAAAAGAGAAGAAAAATTGTGCAATAAGTTTAGAATTAGCCTCTATAAATTCACTTAACCAAATCCTATGCAGCCCCGCAGGGGTGTTCTGGAGTTAGTTTCTGTCTATACAGTGCCAAACTTCTGAAGAATTCAAATCTTTGGCCAGGGCTGGTTCTGTTGGTACGGGTCGGTAATCCAAGCACTCAGGAGCTAGCCAGTGAGTTCAAGGCCAGTCTGAGCTACATGAGTCTCAGAAGCTATTTGACAGATAAGGTTAGTTAACTGAGATGTCTGACCTGGTAGCCAGGTGTTCACGTGGACTTTGCCTGGATGTATCTTCCAGGAGTTTGGCAGTAATAGAGATTTATGATGAGACTAGCAAATTAAAGTCTGTATCTCAATGACCTAATAGACTATGCAACCTAGACAGCGAACACTTGAGAGGAATCATCCAGGACCATGAATCCCTATCATAAAGTACAGTTATATTTTCTTTCTTAAATTTCATTTCTTTATGCTGGGGATTCAACCTAGACCCTTACCACGTGCTAGGGAAACACTAGTCCCTGAGCTACATCCGTAGTTAACACTTGATTCTATGTGGGCCCTTTCTCTGGTGAGGAAGAATTTTGTTTTCTCTTTCCTGGCCCTGCCTCATGATGTCATCTACACCAATTCACCTTTCCAAACCCCTTCTCCAAGTCCCCGCACACCGGGGACTAGGTCTTCAGAATAGATTTGGAGGTAGGAAGGGCGTCATTCAACATGTAGCCAATGCTTTGTTGCACCTTGAGCTGGAAATGCAAGTATGACCTCTGTCTTGCTGTGAGAGACAGACAATAAATGAATACAGGAAGGAACAGAATCAGTTGAGCCCTGCATGGAATGGCTGTGGTGGGAGAAATGAGCAAGGAACTGAGCTGGAGCATTAGGAAATGAGAGCTGTGGCGACCACAAGGCTCTTCTGTGGTTTTGTTTTTGTTTTTGTTTTTGTTTTTTTTGTTTTTGTTTTTTGAGACAGGGTTTCTCTTTATGCCTTTCCTGGAACTCATTTTGTAGACCAGGCTGGCCTTGAACTCAGAGATCCGCCTGTCTCTGCCTCCCGAGTGCTGGGGTTAAAGGCATGTGCCACCACCGCCCGGCTCACAAGGCTCTTCTGATAGTGAGAGTTTGTGCTTTGGTCCAAGGAAGAAGAAGGAGCTAGCCATCGAGACAAGCCAGGAGGAGAGCATTCCAAACAGAAGGGGCAGCAAGCGCCAGGCCCTGGGGTAGGATGTTCTAGGATCAGACGCCGGACTGATGTGCTCTGACAGGATTATAGGATGAGCAATACAAAAGAAGGTTCTATGATAGCCAAGGGTGTGTGTGTGTGTGTGTGTGTGTGTGTGTGTGTGTGTGTATACACCACAATGTGTAGGGCGGTTGGGTATACACCACAATGTGTAGGGCGGTTGGAAGACAACTTATGCCAGTTGGTTCTTCTACCATGTAGGTCTGAGGGATTGAATCCAGGTCAGAAGACTTGGTGGTAAGTGCTTTTAACTTCTGTCCCCTGTCCCTGACAAATAGCTTGGTAATACAGCTTCCTCAATTCCCTTTGCCTGTAGGAATACCCTTTATATGCAGACACCTAACTGCCTTTGGCGCTTTACGAAGGCTCAGGGGGGAAAGCTGTGTCACCTGAAAGGGAGAAGTGAAACCAAGTTTACTCATTCTCTGAGGCGGTGTTTTCGTTGTGTACGAAGAAGCAGTTCTCAGACCTTCTGACTCTGAAATCATCTGGGGTCTGTGTTGTTAGCTGTTTCCTCCCAGTTGAACCATTCCCTTCCGGAGGAAGGAGGGAGACTCTGGAAGAGGTGCAAGTGAGGAGATTCACATCTCCCCTCCTCAAGACTACAAAAGCAATCAACACTATTGGGGAGCGGAGACCTTCTCTGGAGGAACCGCCGGCAAGTTGGCCAGGGAGCTCCAGGGTGCACCCTTTGTGACTCGTCACCGTGGGAGTGTGGTGGGCTTTTTGGTGATGCACTTGTTTTTTTCATTACCCATGCCCCTGTAAGTAACGCTTCACTCGTGTACCTGTAAGTCACCCCAATAGTTCATCTGTTCTCGAAGCTAGACTTGGATGGAATCATTTCTTTGATATGTCTTGGGACCCTGTCTGGGGCAAAAAGACATTTGTTCATATCTCCTCAGGAAAACTCACACATGAGATAGACATTCAGTGGTATCATCAACTGAAAACCACTGTTCTGGGGCTGGAGAGCTAACGTTGTAGGCTCAGGTGCAGGGCTACTTCTAGAACACAGGCATCAGAGACACCACACATTGCCACCCCACACTGCTTGTCTGCTTTTCTAACCAAGCCAGTCCAACCCCAGCAGGCAGTTTACCTCCTCACCCAACACCCAAGAGTTTTTGCCCTGGTTTGAGAGAGCCAGAAGCCTTTGTAGGCATCTCTCGTGATGCCGATGACATCCTTGACAGGTAGAATATATCTACTTTATGGTGGTTTGTCAAGGTCAGTGCTTGCCCGGCCCCCTGGGTGTTTGGTCTCCCTGAGAAAGAAGTTCTAAGGCCTCCCTTCCACTTCTGCGTGTTGTGGAGAAGAGAGTCCTGGAAAACCTGTACAAACCCAGTGCAGTATCTTTTTGTGGAACCGACAGCCTTGGACCTCAAGACTGCAATTTCCAGGTAAGGTTTCATGACTCTAAAGGATATGATGCATTTTGTGGCTCCGCATCATCCAACCACTACAACATAGAAATCACTAGTCCCCAGCACCAACAGTGCCCCTTGAAATGTTTCTCTTAGCAAATGAAAATACATGTTGATACATATTGCTTCCTCTAAGGGTCTGAGCTAGTGAAATGATAGCATTGAAGAGAGAGAAACTGGAACATTCGCAGGCAGGACCCATAGATAATTTCGTGGGACAGTGCGTGCATGGTCTCCACCTACCCCAGTGAGTCAGGAATCATGAAGAAACACAGAGTTTCTCTCATCTCTTAGAGCTGTGGTGTTAAAGGCTTGATGCCAGTTCTCAGGAAACCAGTGACTGCCCAGGGAGTATGCCGATAACCAGTGAATACAGCAACCACCTCAACTGTGGGAATATGCTTGCTTTGGCTTTTTTTTAAATCCCTTTGTGAACTGGACCATGATATATAACTATTTTTATATCAGTTTCTTGTAACAGAGTCTAATTACATTAATGGCCAACTAAATGAAGCTCTATTTATTTTGTAGCTTTTCAGCAGATCATCTGGACAGGCCAGTTATCATGTCGAAGTAATATCTAAAGGCCATATATTTTATAGTATTTATTTAGACTGTGTTTACCTTGAAACTTTTTTTAATCTTAAAAAGGAGGGAGTCGGGTAAGCATTGCAGAGTCACCGAGGTCCCATGTGCTCTGAACTAGATGCCTTTTGTGTATGCCTCCTTAACCCCTGAAAGCACTCTTCGTGTGATTGTAAAGAAGAAGGAACGCGGGGAGGGAAGGAAAGCGCATTTGCAGAGCTGACCGGACATGTTTTCTGGGACAGTTTGTTCTTGGGCTTTTGCCCCACCCAGCTTTAGTCATTAGCTCTAAGTTCAAACAGGACTTGACGTGGGGAGGGACGTTAATGAGGAGACTGTACAAATGAACATGGTACCACGTGGCATATCTGGCTGGGAAGACAGGCTAAGTACAGGATAGGTCAGGGGCGCTCTCTGACTCTTCTCTGTAGGTCCTGCTATTTCTCTCCTGGATCTTTATTCATTCACTTCATTCACTCATTCATTGGTTCAACTTTACATGTGCCAAGCATGCCCTAGCCATTAATGACTCTTTACGGATGTTGTCGTAGTCACTGTGCTTTTCAATGATAAGGAAACCAAGCAGCTAGGGACTTACGTTCATATCGTTTGGACTCCCGGCCCCCGCACTAGCGCTCTGACTGAGTTCCATTACCCTTTGGCAGACTTTAGAGAAGGCTACACCCCAGGGCAAGTCCAGGGAGAGACTCTATGACTGTAACTGTGACCCAGAACTACTGGAAAATGGCAGAAAAGAGGATTCAGAAATGCTTGTTGTCTTGCTCGTAATCCCAGCACTGGAGATGGAGGCAGGAGGATCAGAGGTGGAAGGTCATCTTCGACTACGAAGTGAGTTTGAAGCCAGCCTGTGCTACATGAGATCTAAAAAAAAAAAAAAAAAACCAAAAAAGTTCTACAGAACATTATGGGATGTGGCTTTCAGGGATGGCAGTGGATCAGTCTGGGCTTGGCCTAGGTAAGGAAAGTGAAAAGATGCTTGGAGTGTGCACTTTAAGAAAACCTTGAGTCTCAGGGTTGTGTAAATATTTTCATCCAGGTGGGTGTTTTCCTAAACCTGGGAATCTACGTGCTTCATTTATTTTATTCTCGCCCTGACTCTGCCCTAGAGACTCCACAGTCAAGTGTAGAAAGTAGTGTTTACCGTATACTGTATGCTCTTGAATATCCCCCACAAATCTATTAGATGGTGTGCAGCTTTCTGTAGGAAGGGGCTCCTGTGAATCCTACTTAACCCTGCATATACCATGAGTAGGGGACCATCAAAGTCTTTTTTGTTGTTGTTGTTATTGTTAAGTGTTTTTTATTGTTTTGAGACACAGCCTCACTCCATAGCCCAGGCTGTCCAGGCAAACACTATGGAACCTAAGCTGGCCTTAACTTAGTTGTATCCTTCTGCCTTAGTTCTCTGAGTACTAGAATTAGAGATGTCTGTCATCACGCACAGCTTTCTGTCTTTTCAAAGAAATACTAGCCAGACGTGGTAGCTGAGGCAGGAGAATTGCTGTGAGTCTGAAACTAGCTTAGTGAGTTTGTCTCAGGCTACATAGACCTTGTCTCAGGAATCCTGGCCTAAGGAGTCTATTCATTATTTTCAAGTTTTCTTTGCCCAGCAATGGAGTATCAGGGAGCTTTACATTATTACAGTGACAAATACCTGAGAGAATCACTTTAAAGGAGGAAATTAGTTCTGACCCTTGCCTTCAGTTCATGCTCTCCCAATTGGCACTGTGGCCTTTGGGCCTGTGATGTTCTGTCTCCATCATGGTAGCGCATGTGGAAGGGGAAGCTGCTTTCTTGATGGCCAGGAAGCAGAGGGAGAGGAGGGGCAGGGTCCCACTACTCCTTTCATGACTGCATCTCAAAATGACCAGATATACTTCCATCAGACCCCACTTCCTGAAGTTCCACTACCCTCCCAGGAGCCCCAGACAGGTGGCCAGCCCTCTAGCCGTGGTCCATTGGAAGGCATTCCAGATTTACACTATGACCAGTAGCCATTTTCTTTCCTAGGGTGGATTCTTTTTCAAGTTGCACTGAGCCCTTATGTGTAAGAGACAGGGAAGGGTTTGAATATTATTCAGGCAGTTCAGCCTCGAGCTTATCAGTTCATTGACTGAACCAATACTGAGTAAACACTTACTCTGTACTAGGAATACAGTGATGAATGAAAGGAGTCTCCTAGCCCAGCAGACTAAAGAGGAGTGCATGTTCTCTGTAAGTCTAAATGTGTCTTGATAAGTATCATAGGAGAACAATGCCATCAAGGAACGGGGCTCACAAAAATACCCATTGACTGCCAAGCCTCCAAGGAAATTAGCTGCGCAAGGAGGGCTATTTATGATATTTTAAAAGTTCTCCGATGACTGAGAGGTCTCAGATTTCAGATTGTGGGGAAACCCTGAAACGGATTGTCGTTTGGGTAAGAAGTTCGTGAGAAAGGTTATTAACGACATGGACGTACACACAGACAGCAGCAGAGCAGGGGCTGTGTGCCATAGGTAAACAGACAGCATGCAGGAACTCAGGGGAGGGTACAGGACCATGGGGGAAGAGGGGGAGGCTCCCAGGTCTCAGAGGAAGGGGTAAGGTTTCACAGCACAGCACCAGCCTGTATCCAGGATGCCCTTGATTCCTGGGCATCAAGGGAAGGGGAGGGGACTCTGGGGAAGGAAGGTGTGACCCAAGGATGGTGGTGGCCAAAGGCATGACTAGTTGAGGTACATCCATTATACTCTGAGTTCTCTAATGCCCTGGGAGTCCGGCAAACTGCGCCTGTAAACCTCTTTGGGGAAGTTAGAATGGCATTCCTCCCATTCTCTTGGAATATGGGCAGCTGCGGAGTGTGTTAGGGTTAGAGATTCACAGACAGGCTCCAGATAGGAAGTTTGCCGTTAACCTCTACAGCAGCCATAAGAAAGAGGCTGATGTGGGTGTGGCCCACCAAACATCCCTTCGAAAGGTGAGAGGCATTGCCCAATGGTAGAGTACTTGCATAGTATGCACTAAGCCATGGGGTTGAAACCTACCAGCACCCGACAAAGAAGCAGAAGCAGCTGGCATGTCACAAGTGGTTAATAACAGCACACTCATTTGGTAAACCACTCTCTTAGAGCTTTATTCAGCTCTATTACATGTTCACTATTGGCCAGTAGTGTAGTTTTGAATATATGAACTTTTACAAGAGCCCAGGATAAGAGATTAAGAGCCCCCAGAGAAGCAGGGAGGGAGAGAGGGAGGGAAAGATAGAGACAGAGAACACATACCACCCTACAGACACATTTTAGCACAGCACACATAACCCATAATACTCCCAATGACACCCCCCACACACACACACACAACATCCGCACACTCTCACATCCTAACACAGTATATACATCATCATGTACTCTCCAGGTGCCAGCAGCTCCCTCCATGGCCCGATTTCCCCAAACCTCTACTGTGCACTTGCCCTACAGTATTCAAGCAGAGCCCTTCCCTGGAAGGCCCTGCTGAAAGACATAAGCAGGCTTGATCACCAGGAGGGAAAACCCCTAGGCACCTATCAGCAAGGCTCCACAACAGGTCAGAACCAGCCAGCTTTCCATGCCCCACTGGACTCTCCTGAATGACCTCTGTGCCGCTTGACCTCTGCTGCGTACAACAGTTAGTTGAATTGTCTTCTTCCCACTAATCTCAATGCACTCAATGAGATGGATCCATATTCACCATGACATCACTGTCTGCCCCTGCAGTGTTCTCTGAACTAAAATAGACATGCAAATTTCCTGGGTGCTTTGTTAAGCATACAGATTTTGGGGGGAAAGAAAAAAAAGAGACTTCTGTAATTGGGCCATAGCTAGCAGTGTCTAAGACTTTGAGGTTATGTAAGAAGCCCTGTCCTGTAGGACTTGACTCAAGGTCTTACTCACATTTAACCTTCCATGTTTGTGGAGAGAATTAAGGACTGATGAGGGCAGGGCCTTGAGCAAATGAAGACATTTGGCAGAAGGGCATGTACACACATACCTACATGTGATACGCAGTAGACTTCAGTCCATGATGTGAGATAGTGTCTGCACCTCAGAACCGGAGGACACGACAACTGAAAGGCCATCTGAGGGAATTGGTACTGAGGGACTGGAGCAATTTGAGAGACTTAAGAATGGAGCTGATGGCTTCTCATTCAGCCTTTAGCTTGGCCCAGGAACAGAGAAGTGGCTGACCGTGGTCATCTGGATTCTCTTCATTGCTGGCTACAGACAGCTAGGTTTATATCAATCGGCCCAAAGTTCCCAAGAAAAGAAAGAGCATCACAAAGAATCCAAAGAACCTGGTGCAAGGGAAACTCCATGAACCTACAAAATTGACCCCAGCTAAGACTCCAAATGGTAACTACCCCAGTTGTCATCAGAGAGCCTTCATCGAGTAACTGATGAAAACAGACGCAGGGACCCACAACCACGCACTGGGCCAAGCTCCAGGAATCTTGCTGAAGAGAGGGAAGAAGGCGTCTATGAGCTAGGGGGTCAAGGACATCCCAAGAAAATCCACAGACACAACTCACCTGGGCTCATAGAAACTCAGAGTCTAAACCAACAACCAGGAAGCCTGCATGGGACTGACCTAGGCCCTCTGCATATATGTGACAGTTGTGTAGCTTGGTCTATTTGTAAGACTCCTATCAATGGTAGCAGGGGCTGTCCCTAACACTTTGGCTGGCTCTTGGGAACCTACTCCTCATACTGGATTGCCTTGCCCAGCCTTAATACAAGGGGAGATGCTTAGTCTTTCTTACCACAACTTGATACGCCATGCGTTGTTAGTACCCATGGGAAGCCTGCCCCTTTCTGAACAGAAACAGAGGAGGAGGGAACTTGGGGGGGCAGATGGGGGAGGGAAAACTGTGGTCAGGATGTTAAAAAAAAATCAAAACACCGCTGGCCACCCAGATTAAAAGTGGCAGGATAGGAAGCTGGTCCCTGCTTCCTTTATGCACATGTCCTTCTGTGAGTGAGCCTTGTAACAACTGTGGTACATCGCTGGCCTGTCTTAGACTTCCTAGCCCACAGTGATCAGCAACTACAACAAAAGTACATGAAATGATATGAATTGCTTTTGAGTGTATGGTTGTTAGGGCCAGGATGGATCTACTCCAAGTCATAACTTTGGCCTGCTCTAACCAGCTTAAGCAGCCCTAAGGGATGCATCTTGTGTTTACGGTCAAAGATTTTTCAGCCTCTGAATTGATGGCCCCTTCCTTTAAATTTGCCCATATTGGCATCATGGGCAAATGCTCTGCCACTGAGTTATATTCCCAGCTCTTTTTATTTTGAGACAAGATCTATCTAAGTTGTCCAGGTTGCCTTTGAACTTGCAATCCTTTGACCTTAGCCTCCCAAGTAGCTGGAATAATATGCCTGACTCACCAGGTCATAGGCAGATCTTTCCTCTTGATGGTGGTAAGTTATTTTATGTGAATGTAGAGTCAGAGGTCAAAGTGGATACAGTCAATCTAAATTTCTTTTGGAATTCTTTGTTCAAATGAAAGACATTTGTGAATTTTGTGTTATTGACTTAGTGTTAAAATAATGCTTAGGTCCGATTTTTATTTTGGAAAATTTCAAACCTTCATAAAAGTTGAAAAAAAATTGTGCCAAGAAAACCAGTTATCTACCAGGCATGATGAGGTACTCCTGTAATTCTAGCACATTGGAAATCTGAGGCAAGAGGATTATGAATATGAGGATATCCTAGGATATAGAGAATTCTAGGCCAGCCTCAGCTATATAGATTTCATTTAAAAAATAGACAAAAACAAAACAAAAACTCCATTATCCTTCATATTCCACAATTAATATATTGCCACATTCATTTTATCCTTTACACACATGAATACACAACACATATGTTTACTGTTTGTTCTACACAGTTAAAGGTTAACCACAGGTATGTTGACATGAGGCCCTTTAATATTCACGCATATATTACCGAGAAAAGGGATATTCTTTACACCCTGGATACAATTTTGAGTGTTCATGATTGGATTGAAGATGTTTCACCCTAATCCAATATTACTGTCCAGCACACAGTTTATGTTTGGTTTTCATGTGCCTCGGTGATGTCCTTTAGAGAGAGTTTTTTTTACACCTCTTGCTCAGGAGTCAAGGATGACACATTGAGCTTCGTTGCCTTTGATCACCTCTCTTTGTCTTTCATGCTATTGATATTATTGGAACCTAAATCCCAACAGTTTTGTGTAAATGGAAGTTTCTGTTTCACCAGCAACTCCCGAGCACCCAGCAGCCAATTCTCAAATAATTGACTTGGAGGCTGTATATTACTTATAAGTGCTCAGCCATTAGCTCAAGCTTATTGCTAGCTAGCTCTTACATTTAAATTAACATGTATTTCTTATCTATGCTTTGCCATGTGGCAAATGAGGTAGCTTGTTACCTCATTTTCTACATGTGTTGCTTCCTCGGCAGCTGCCCTGACTCCACCCTTCCACTTCCCAAAATTCTCCTAGTCTGGTTCTCATGCTCAATCTCTTCCTGCCCAGCTATCCGCTAATCATTAACAAGGAGAATAATCCACATGGATTTTTGTCAATGGGCATTAATTTAAGACTCATGCTTCTTTTTGAATAGGATAGCTGTTTGTGGCCGGAAGACTGTGTTTTCTTTAGCACATCCCTCGTGAGCTCTTGTGTGCAGTTATCAGTGATGTTACCTTGATCACATGGTTAGCCATCCACATTTTCCATGTCTATTATTATAATAATGTCCTTTATCCATGAAGTTAATAAGTACTTCATGTGATATCATGTCCAAATTCTGCTATCCAAACCTCCTCAATGGTGATTTTAAAACATTCATTTGGTATATGTGCATGTGTGTGTGCAGTATGTGTATGTATATCAACATGTGTGTCAAAATGCTTATGTGGAGGTTAGAGGACAACTTGTAATTTTCTACAAATTCACAGGCTTAGGATCCAAACACGTGTGTAATCATAACACCTCTTTCCTCCCTTCCTTTTTTGCCTGAGAATGCACATTTGAAATAGCAGTTTCAAGGAGTCAGGAGACCTAGAGTTTCTCAGAGTGATGGGATAGAATTGTCTTAACATAATAAATCATCTCCTCCTTCAAGGGATATTAAGCTCTTAAAAGAATCAATGAGTGACATCACAAGCCACCCAAACTTTCCCCTAAGTGGGGTCTCTAGACAGATTGAAACACAAATTTAAATAAGCAAAACTCTGAATTGTGTGGTCCTCTGGTAATGTTAGTAGCTGCCATTGCTTCCTGGCCTTTACATTGTCACATAACCACCTATCCCAAATGTGGACTATCTCTGAGGCTCACCTTAACTAACAATGGAAGAGATTCTATGCAACTTTCAGCCCAAGCCTGCCAACTTGTTCTTTCCACTCTTGGACTAGCCACCATGCTGTAAGAAGCCCAGGCCATTCAAACACCAGTGTGACACTTCAAGAGTGAGCCATCAATCTCAAACCCAGACTGAGCTCCTAAATCAAGGATAGGGAAAACTATAGCTCTCGGCTGAATCCCACTTACCCCCTGATTTTTGCCAACCAAGTTTCATTTGAAATCAGCTATGCCCCATCATTTGTACATATTTGTTGGCTGTTCTCTTACAACAACATTGGAGGCATGTGTCTATGAGAAAGACCTTGTAACACAAAACCTGGAATATGTGCTGGGCGGCCCATTACAGGAAAGTATGGTGCTCTGTGCCCCAGATGGCTGCTGTACCAGCTGACATCAACTGAAACAGAAGGGCTCATTTGACCTTGATCAACCGCAGGATCCTGAGCAAGAGTGAAAACGATGCCATCTTCATTCGTCCAGTTTGAGGATCATTTGTTAGACAACAGCAATGGAAGCAAATGAGATCACTACTGATCGATGTTTCATAGGTTTGGTGAGTTCATTACTTAAATGTTTAGGCTCCCTTTTTTAACCTCTTACCTCTCCTTAAACAGTTCTAACTTATGTTAGCCATGGATGTGTCATTGGCTCTCTCACCAAGCCCACATCCTTTTGGTTGCTAACCCCAACAAAGGTTTCTCGAGCACCTTGTTGTTCTTTGGACTCTTAACCAGCATTTGATACTGTTGGCTGCTTCTTGCTTCTTGAAACCTGGTAATTGTCTTTCTTTGGTCTCACAGTGTACTAGATACTTTCCTGTTGCTGTGATAAAACTCATGACCAAGTCACTTATAGAAGGAAGAGTTCAGTTAGCTTATGGTTCCAGAGGGCTAAGACTCTCTCAACATCACATCGAGGAAGTATGGCAGCAGGCAGGCATGGTGACTGGAGCTTAGAGCTCCCATCTTAAACCACAGCCAGGAAGCAGAGAGCAAAGTAGGAATGGCATGTGGCTTTTGAAACCTCAAAGCCCACCCCCAGTTACCACTTCCTCCAGCAAGGCCACATCCCGTAAATCTACCCAAAAGGAACCACCAGCTGGGGACTAAACATTCAGATAACCGTGACACCAGGGGCGATCTCACTCCAACCACCAGACAAAGGAAAGGGCCTGCCGATTTTCTTTTGGAAATTCTGCCAACAATTGTAGTTTCTCGGGATTCTCTCAGTTTTCATTCCACATTTAGCTAACATAGGTCCATCCTAGTGTACATATGATGTAAGTTATCACAAAATCTAGAAGGTGACAAATGCTTTGTTTGTTCTTACTCTCACTTGGCAATGCTAGGGATTGAATCTAGGGTCTCCTGTGACTGAAGGGAGCACTGTTGTACTGAGCTATTGTGTCGTCCAGGGACAAGCACTTTAAAAAGGAAACAAAGGAGAAGAATGGGGTACAGATGAGAATAGGGAGAGGAGAGGACAATTTAAAGAAAGGTGCTCAGAGTAGGCATTGAGATGCTGACTTTGAACAAAAGCCTCACAAAGGAAAAAGTACTGACACATGGGTATTCTAGAGGAAGAGGATTCTAAGCAGAGAGAACAGCAGGCCAAAGATCCAAAGGGGGAAATCTAGAAGGACTGGAAAAAAAAAAAAAACACGAAGAATGCCCTGAGGGTGCATGGAGTGAACTTTGGGACCAAGATCAGAGAAATAGTGGGTTTGGGATGCTGTAGGGCCTCACAAATCACTATCAGCATTTAGTCTCTTCTTGGTGAGATGGAGTCTATGAGAGAATCATTGAGGAGTTTGAGAAGAATCAGGTCATCTAAAGGACTCCTCTGGCTGCTGAGGAGAAAGGAGGGTGGAAGTGGAAGGAATGGTGCAGAGACAAAAGCTAGTAGGCTCTAGGAGTGACCTGGACTAGTAGGGCAACAGTGGAGGTAATAGAGCTCATCTCTGGGCCATCATACTCCCATGGTTCCAGGTACCAACCACCGTGTTCACTCCAAGAGCTTCTCTTTCCAGTCTGTCTCTCTTTCTTGAACTAATCACATGTGCGCGATGATCTACTGGTCACCCAATTTCAGGTTTCTGTAGGTACTGTAGTAGTTGATCTTTACAACCAACTTGATGGGATTGAGGATCACCATGGAAGCAAACCTCTGGACATGTCTGTGAGAAAGTTTTTAGGTTGGGCTAATTGAAGTAAGAAGAGCCACCCTAAATGAAGGTGGTGCCATTCCATGGTCAAGGATCCCCAAATGGATAAAAACAAAAACAAACAAAACCCCCAAAATAATGGGAAAGCAAGCTGAGCACCAGCATTCATCTATCTCTGCCGGCTGACTGTGGACACAACATAATCAGCTGCCTTCTTTCAGCCATGCTTTCCCCGCCATGATAGACTGTGCCCCCAAACTGTGAGCCCAGATGAACTGTGTCATCAGGGATTTTTGTCACAGAAGCAATAAAAGTGACTAAGACACTAAGACAGCACCTCACCCCTGCTCTCGCTCCTCTGAAACCCCCTTTCCTAGGCTCCTTTTAGTCACTGCTAAAAGCCTGCAGCCACCTCTCATTAAGGCTGTCAGCACATGTGCTAATGGGCAATCTGCGCTGGCCCGTAAACACTATGCTAAGACGTGTCATTATGATTTAGTTTATTAGGTTTTCAGCTTATAATGGTGGCTTGAATGATTGAGCATAAGGTAGGGAACTTTTAATTAGGATAGGATGGTGACATACAACCTTAGTTCAGGGCAAGGTGTCACTTTGGTGGAGCATTAAAATCCCGAGGATGGAAGCTAGGCATTAGAGAATATTTCTCATATCACAGCTTTTCCAAAAGAGCACTACCATTGAGACTATAATTTTCAAATGATCACTTTAGTTACAGACACTAAATTTATCATGTATATAGCATGTACAAATTAAGACTCAATATTTATTGCAGGTTTTTCCTACGTAAATTCAACTTTCATAATAGGAATTTTGCTTAATTTTTATTTTTTAGAGACAAAGTCTTTCCATAAGCTCTGACTAGCCTATACCTCATGATGTAGACCAGGCTGGGCTCAAGAAAATACTCACATTGAGGAATTTTTCCCCCACTCCAATTGTAATTTTAGAATTTACATGTTAAATATATATTTAAAGAATGGGTTTTTGTTTTATTTTATTTTATTTTTGAGGTAGGGTCATATATATAGTCCAGGCTGTCCTTGAGTTTACTATACAGATAGTGACCTTGAACTTCAGATCTTCCTGTGCAACGGAACCACAAGTTGTCTCACCATGCCTGGTTCATATGGTGCTAGGCGTTAAACCCAAGGGCTTCATACATGTGAGGCATGAACTCTACCGACTGAGCAGTGTCGCCAGCCCTTCATTCATTCTTTTAACTTGTGTCAAAGAGCTATTTTTGCTCTGGAAAATGATTAAACAAAAGGGTGTGTAATTTCTTCATCCAAGATCCTGGTTCCCCCACCCCCTTAATTTGTGGGTACAGAGAATAAGAAATATTTAATCTTTAATGTCTAAATCGTGCATTAAGAAAAAGTAATAGATGCAAGGGACATGTTTTCCTAGATTATATTCTTAGTGCATCATGCTTACATGTGGGAAAGTCTTGTAAAACCCATTAATGTGAAACTAACTAGGCCAATGAGAGCTATTAATTTTTATTAGAAAATTACCTTCAAAATGAATATTTAGATGTAAGCCTAACGTCATTAACAATGCAATTAAGTTTGATTCCATGAAACTTGAAAGCTTTTTATATATTTATCATTTATTTGCCAAGTATTTCTCAAAGCCTGCCTTTGTACCAGGCTGCATGCTGGTGCTGAGGATGGAGTATAAGTAAAGACAAGAGGCTTCCACAATGGAGCATCCCACCATTGAAGCAGGCAGGCAATCCATACTTGAACAATAATCCCTGCTAGTAATAAGTGCTAAAAAGAAAATTAGCTGAGTGGGGAAGGGAGGATCGACAGAGACAGACTTATGGGGCCCCTTGGGGAAGAAGCTCTCTCAGATGACTGAGAACTGACAGCCCTGAGAAGTGGGAAATACCTCAGAGGGGCACAGGCATGGAAGGAACAGAAAGGAAACTGAGGTAGGTAGCTACAGGAAAGTCATAGAAAATGAGGCACAAAAAGCTGGAGAGGGGAGCAGGAGCCTGAGCATGAAGGATTTTGTAGGCCTTGCTCGGGAAGGAGTTTCAGTTTTATTGTAAGTGTGATAGAGGGAAAAGGATTTATGCACAGGAATGGCAGCACCAGATGCCGTCTTTGGTGTTTTGTTTGAAACATGCTTTTATGTAGCCCAGACTGGCTTTGAACTCCTGATTCTCCTTGTTTACACTTCCTGAGTGCTGGGATTATAGGTATGCATGATAATACCTGGTTTCTTTGCTTTTTTTCCCAGTTGTTAAAATACACACACACACACACACACAACAAAAAACAAAAAAACTTATTTTAATTTTTTTTTTTTAGGTGTGTGCATATGTGTGCCTGGCAGAGAATAATGGGCAGGAGATTGTTCTCTCTTGCCACCATGTGGATCCCAGGGATCGAACTCAAGTCCTCAGGCTTCGTGGCAAGCACCTTTACCTCCTGAGACGTCTTGTCAACCCCCATGTTTAACTGTACAGTTAGTTAGCGATGGCTTTGTTCATATTAGTGCTACTGTCACCATCCTTTATCTGGAGAACTTTCTTCATATTTCCAAATTGGAACTCCAGCCCTGTTAAACATCCTCACCTTGTCCCTGCTCCTGACAATCACTATGATGCTCTCTGTTCCTATGGGATTGCATATTATGAGTATCACATATCAGTAGAATCATACAATACCACCTGGCTTCTTTCACTTAGCCTTCTGTTCCTGTCTTCAAGGTTTGTTTATGTATGTTGTAGCATGTTCTGGAATTTCTTTCTTTCTTTTTTTTTTTTTGAAGCGGGGGTTAGGTGGGAGAATAGGATCTCATGTAGCCTAAACTGGCTTCGAATTCAGTACAGGGCCAAAGATGATCTTTTTTTTTTCTTCCAAGACAAGGTTTCTCTGTGTAGCTTTGCACCTTTTCTGGAACTCACTTGGTAGCCCAGGCTGGCCTCGAACTCACAGAGATCCACCTGGCTCTGCCTCCCGAGTGCTGGGATTAAAGGCATGCTCCACCACTGCCCGGCCAAAGATGATCTTGAACTTCTGACTTTTTTGCTTTCACTTTCCAAGTGCTGGGATTCAGGCATATACCACCATGCAGTGCACAAACATTTAAACAGTCATACAACTATTTAGCTTGTCATGAAACCTGTCCCATGTCAGTCACTTTTCTATCACTATGACAGAATACCTGAGACAGTAAATAAGAGTATATTAGTTACTTTTTTGTTGCTGCGATGAAACACCACGACCAAGGCAACTGACTGGGCTTATGGTTCCAGGGTGTTAGAGTCCATAATGGAGAGTACAGGCAGGGCAGCGAGACCTGAAAGCTAAGAGCTTATATCTTGAACTGCAAGCAGGAAGAAGAGAGTAAACTGGGAATGGTGTGAGTCTTTGAAACCTCAGAGTCTACCCCCAATGATGTACTACCTCCATACCTTCCAGCAGCATCCCTACCTGGGGACCAAGAGTTCAAATGCTCAAGACTATGGGGGACATCTCATTTGAAACAACACAAAGAGAACAGTTTATTTTATTGGTTTTTTTGAGACAGGGTTTCTCTGTGTAGTCTTGGCTGCCCTGGAACTGACTCTATAGACCTAGGCTGGCCTCAACTCAGAGATCCACCTGCCTCTGCCTCCCGAGTACTAGGATTAAAGGTGTGTGTCACTACCGCCTGGTAAGGACAATTTATTTTGGTTCACAGTTTCAGAGGGTTTTTCTTCTTCCTTCTCTTTCTTTCTTCCTTTTTTTTTTTTTTTTTTTTTTAAAGACAGGGTCTCACTATGTAGCTCTAGCTGTCCTGGAACTCACTATGTAGACAAAGCTAGCCTGAAAATTACAGAGGTGTGCCTGCCTCTTTCTTCAGAGTGGTGGGACTAATGGTGTGTGCCACCATGACCAGCAGTTTCAGAGTTTTATCCCATGGTCACTTGGCCTTATGCATTGGGCTGGCTCAAGCATAATGTCCTATAGCAAGAGTGGTTGGCAAAAGAGATCTGTTCCCCTTATAGTGGCCAGAAAGGACAGAAGGAAAGAAAGCCCCAGAGTCCTAATGTCTCCTTTGAGGACACATTTCCAATGACTTAACTTCCTTTTTCTAGTCCCTCCTTCCCAAATGTCTCATCTTCTTCAAGAAACCCAGTAGCACTACAGGCTGGTGAGCAAGTCTTTAGTACATGGGACTTTGAAGGATTATTCAAACTGTAGTACCTTTGCCCCAGATTTAACATCCAATGACAACTCTTGTCTGTGTCATCATTCACTTTAATCATGGTATATACTAATTCTTGCACTCTAATTTTTGTAGCACATTGATGTTTCTAAAGACAGAAACCTGCATTACTGACCACCCAGATGTTTCTGAGGAGAAAGGGGAAGATGTGGTTAACAGTCTGATATGAGGCTTCAGATAAACGTTTTAAAGACCACCTTAGAAACCACTTGGGAAAAACTAGAAGTGGTGGGGAAATGGCATGTTGATGTTATTAAATGGAAACATCTTATTAGGGACACAGCATGCAAATTGCCAGCAACACATCACAGACCACAATCGGCTGGCTTGCCTTCTGTTACTACGGCTTGCTTTATTTCAGATCCATTTTCTGTTTCTTAAAATTTGTACATCCAAGCCGGGCGGTGGTGGCGCACGCCTTTAATCCCAGCACTCGGGAGGCAGAGCCAGGCGGATCTCTGTGAGTTCGAGGCCAGCCTGGGCTACCAAGTGAGTTCCAGGAAAGGCGCAAAGCTACACAGAGAAACCCTGTCTCGAAAAACCGAAAAAAAAAAAAAAATTTGTACATCCATTAGTACCCTTATTAGAAAGTTTCCTCGGGCAGCTATCTTTTCAGCTGAGGAAAGCTGTACCTGTGAAACTGGTACTTGTGGCTTTATTATTTATTCATTCATTGTATGTGGGGGGGTGTGTCTGCGCAGGCCAGAGGACAGCTTGGGGCAGGCCGTTCTTTCCATCCACCATGTGGGTTCTGGGGTTTAAACTTGAGTCACAAGACACTTTATTCATGGAGTCATTTCACCAGCCTGGTAGTTCTGTCTTTAAAGTTGATTCTCACAGCTATAATCTTGACTGACTTGGAAACGGTGGCTAGATTTCAAACCAGTTTCTGCAACTGAGACTTGGGATATGAAATTCTCTTCCCTGAATGGTTATGTCTGCTGCCAAGTAAACTGATTCTTCCAAAGATTACTACTGAAGAGTTAGAATTTGTTTTTTTAAACTTTCTGAGAACACTTATGTCTCAAATGGCTAAAAGGTTATGATGGAGAAGGAAAAACCTGGAAAAAGAAACCCCTTGGCCAGGGCATGCTAAAGTCTTCTGCTTTACTTTAAGTTTAAAAAAAGTGTGTACGTGTGCGTGCATGCGTGCATGCGTGCGTGTGTGAATGTATGTGTGTGTCTTCACGTTGCTTATGGAAGTTGGGGACAACTTATAGGTGTATGTTCTCTCCACCGTGTAGGTTTCAGGAATTCATCTCAGATCATCAGACTTGGAAGCAAGTGGCATCACCTGCTGAGCCATCTCTGGCCCTGTGATTGATTTAAAAACTATCTTCAAACTAGATATATTATTATATATCTTTATTTGCTTTAAGTGGGTGAATATTTTGCCTTGCATATATGTCTGTTCATCATGTATGTGCCTGGTCCCTGTGGAGGTTGGAAGAGGGAATCAGATCCCCTAGAACAGGAATTACAGGCAGCTGTGAGCCACTGTGTGGGTCCTCTGCAAGAACAGCCAGTGCTCTTAACCACTGAGCCATCTCTCCAGTCCCCAAGTTAGTTTTAGTTTACAGAACATGGGTAGTAAAAGAAGAGCTGTTTTTATAAAAGTCTTTGTAATGTAGTTCTTTGGGGAAAACCTTAAGAATTGGAGTGAAGGGTTCCTCCCAAATAGGTAATGGAAATGTCCTTACGTTCCTAATACAAATAATTGATACATATGTGAAATGACAGATATGCATATTATCATGATCTAATCATTGGACATTGTGTACATGAGTTGATGATATGTTACACCATACCTCATAAATGTGTACAACTGCTATATACCTAATTCCCTCCTATATCTTCACATGCGTCCACCCAGGACAGTGTGTACTTTCTCAACAATGTTGAAAAAGTTATAGAAGGCTATACAGGTTCTTAGAACATTGAGAACTAAGAAACTTCCATGTCCTTCCCATGAAAAATGTCCTTTAGTAATACTTGTAACATAGTTGATTTCTCCCTACCTACATAATTCAAAATAAAGAATAAAAACCATTTTATATCTTTTCATTTTTTTATTCTTTAATCTCTTTCTTCTTGAGATTTCTTGTGGGTATACAATGAAATCATATTCATCCCTCATTTCCCCCTCCAGTTCCTCCTATGCCTCCCCCATGCTAGTGCTGCCCATAAGTATATGCATGGGTGTGGGCTATCTGCTGGAGGGAACCTACTGGTGTGCACATTCTCCAGAAAGAATGATTGTCCCTTTCTCAGAAACTGTCAGCCACCAACAGCTTTTCGGTCAGGGGTGGGCCTGGAGATGATCTACCCCATCTGTGCTGGGATGTTGTCTGGCTTGATCTTACTCAGGTCTTGTGTGCTGTGAGTTTATATGTATAATAGCTCTATCACATCCAAAAGACAGTGTTCCACAGCACATCTCCCTATCCTCTATCTATATCCTTTTCTGCAATGTTCTCTGAGCCTTGGAGTGGGGGTGGGGGTGTTGCATATACTAGGGAACCATTCTGCTACCAAGTTGTCTTATATCTTGGATGTTGCTAGCAACTACATTATCAGCATCAGCAGATACTGCTGAATCATACATACTTATGAAAGCAGGGTGGCAGGGTGGTTAACTGAGTGGGTAGACTCTTACTACACCTAGGCTTACGTCATTTCAGCCATCACTGACACCGGTGACCTTGAGTAATTTACTCAGCCTCCTTTTGGCATGTTTTCACTAACAAATTGGGGGTCTTAAGGCAGGGAACATAGATCATTGGTGAAGTGTTCACCTTGTGTGCATTAGGCCCTGGATTTGATCCCCAGCACTGCACGGTTAAATAAATAAGTTGGGAGTCATAACGATACCCTTGTCATGAGGAGTAAACTCCTTGACAAAATGTATGGAAAGCACCACACAGTATAGAAATGGGGCTAGCGTGATGATGATGTTCTGTTCAGTGTCAGGAGAAAGATCAGAAAACTTCCCCACGTGGAGTTATAGAGCAGTCTTCTATTTGCACTTTGGTTGTAAATTGTATGTGTTTAGTTAGCTTGGTGTTGATGAAAAATCCACATTTCTTTGATCAAAGACTGGGAAATGCATGGCTTGGCTTTTTCTCTTTGGCTATCAGGGGCTGCACATCTAAGAAGAGTTGAACTTGACCATATTCACCCCGCCGTCTCCTACCTCTGTGTTTGAACCTCTTTCATAAGGTTTTCTCCTTCCCAACTGTGAGTCTTCTTTGATTACCCAGAGTCTCCATGCTGCTTCCCATTGCCGTTTCTCCTCGTAGGAGGTAGAGTCTCTTGGTCCACACCTTTACCTGGGGATGGTCTAGGGTCCGCTGACTAAAGGAATGTGCCTCAGGCTGGGGGTGTAGTTCAGCAGCAGAGCACGCGCTTAGCAGGCGCAAGGTTTTGGGTTCAATTTCCAGCACTAAAAACAAATAGTGCACTGGAATGTGCTAGAAGTGATAAGACACGAGTTCAGGAGACTCAAGAGGTCTGGTGAGAAGAAAGGGGCCCAGACATCCAGGGTCCCCATGGAACTCCATAGAGTCATGAGGAGTTTATCTCCCGGCATGGTGTGGCACTCTAAGTGCACAACAGTACAACCCACAGAACTGAAGTGCCACTGAGTTTCAGGATGGCGTGTGACTCAAGAATCATAAGTGATCCTGTCTCCAAGTGAGCCCTCTTCACTACCACCCCTTCCACACACGCACACGCCCGCACGGTGCACACACACGTACAAATGCATACTCAAGCACCCCTCTGTCTACCCAGTTTAAGACCTCACTGTCCCTCCAGCTATAATGTCCACATTCGAACGCCCCTCTGCTGTTGCCTGGCTTTTAAGGACAGTCCGTTTATGGGTTCGAAGATTGTCTTCTAGTTTAGTTTGTGGCGTCGTGACAGAGACTGAAGCTGGTTTGATGTTTGGCTTTGTTTTACCCCAAAGGATCAGCACTCTGAGGTGAAAAATTGAGGTCCGAGGGTGGCAACACCTTGGAAAGCATTTTCTCCATAAAGGGGACTCCCTGACTTACAGGAGCAAGTTTAATGAAGAGGAAGGAAGTGGTCTCCTGTCTTCAGACTGTGTTCACCTGCACATCCCACACTTCATTTCACTGAGACAGTGGTTTCCAGTGATAGTTGTTAGTGCTTCTGGACCCTCCTTAAAATACCACGTTTAATTCTATTCAAAAGGAACCTGGAATTCTGATTCCATGGGTCCGAGTGTGCTGGTAGCTTTCATTCCTGGTCCTAGTGACTCTGAAAACTATGCGTATGTGCACACACACTGCACACACACACACACACTTTCACAAATGCACACATAAGTACACACATATACATAAATGCACATATGCAGACATATGTATACAAACACATGCACACCATACTTTTACATATACATGTAGACACTTCTGATATAGATATACATTTTTACATATACCCTTTCACACACACACACACACACACACACACACACACACACACACACACACACACCCTAGCTCATCTGAGGAAAGGGCAGTGCTAGAGGAAGCCCCCCAGTCCTGTCATTGCATAGTAACAAGGTAGGAGAGCTGGATTTATTTGATAACATCTGACTATCCTTTGCGATTGAATGGAGGAAGGGAATTGTTCTAGCCTGAAAGAGTCAGGACCTGGTCTCACATCTGTCTTGCTTCCTGGTAGTGTTGGCCATCTTGGACCTGGGAGGGAGGCTGGGGATACAGCCCTGTACATATCACTTGTCTACCAATGCTCGAGGCCCTGGGTTTCATCCGGTCACCCCTCTTCCCTCTAAAAGCTCTAGGGTGGATATGGAGACTCAAGAGATGATCTTTCCTATAGAAAGGGACAGCCCTGTCCCCAAGATGTGAAACACTGTCCTGACTTAGAATTTCTGTAAGTAGACAATTTTTTTTTTTTTTATTACTCTTGTGTTTTGTTTGCTTAAAGAATAGGTTTTACGTGGCTGGGCTGTGGTGGCACACACCTTTAATCCCAGCACTCGAGAAACCCTGTCTTGAAAACACCAAAAAAAAAAAAAAAAAGGGGGGCCGGGCGGTGGTGGTGCATGCCTTTAATCCCAGCACTTGGGAAGCAGAGCCAGGCGGATCTCTGTGAGTTCGAGGCCAGCCTGGGCTACAGAGTGAGTTCCAGGAAAGGCACCAAAGCTACACAGAGAAACCCTGTCTTGAAAAACAAAAAAAAAAAAACAAAAAAAAAAAAGATTTTATATTTTTTATTGTTTGAACATTTTTTGTTTTGTTTTATTTTGTTTTGTTTTGAGATAAGGTCTTTTGTTGCTCAGACCTCATAGTCACTACGTAGGTGAGGATGATCTTTTAAGTTAGTTTATTTAAAATTCAAAAGAACTTTAACATCCATTAATTAATTTAAAAATGAATTTTAAATTAATTAATTAATTTTAAAGACAGGGCCTTACTCTGTAGTTCTGGCTGTCCAGGAACTTGTTATATAGACCAGGCTAGCCTTGAATTCAAGAGATCTTCCTGCTTCTGCCTCCCCAGGGCCTGGATTAAAATTGGGCATGGAGGATGATCTTGAATTCCAGAATCTCTTGCCTCTACCTCAAACGTGCCTGGAGAACAGGCATTTACCACAATGCTGGGTTGGGCAATTTTTAAAAATTAATGTGTACTAAGTAGTGAGGTGTGTCCTCAATTTCCACACGTACATGCCATTATACATGCTTCCACATAGAAAAATTTGCAATCCAGTTTGGCTATCCATTCTCTGATCTGGAATTCATCACCTTTCGTCAGTATAGATAAAAGCTTAAAATGATACAAAATCGATAAGTGTGTGTGGTGAAATATTTCTGTTTTATTCTTACCCCTCCGTCATCTTGTTCTCTTTTACAGAGCCTAGGCTCTTTCTTTTCTTGTGTGTCTTGATTAAGACACAGGTCACATGAATCTCACCTTTCAGGTGTGTCCAGCCTGCAGCACACAGGTCACATGCAACTGTTGAAAGTCAAAGTCAGTGGCAGCTATGAATATGTTCCCACATAAAATTGCAAACAATTACTTGGAATGAGATTTTGGTTTTTATGTATGTTAGTAAGACTGTGTGGTTTTGTAGGTGACAATGTTGTGTTGTGATGTCAAAGGTTGGACACAGCTGAATGGCCTTAAAGGGTATGCCTCCATGCATTTTAGTACACTCCCTGTGTTCTACAGTGTTTGTCGCTATTTAATTCTGAAAATACTTCCATCACCCTGAAGCGAAGCCCTCAGTCTCTCAGGTCCCTTTCCGCTGCCCTCGGCCACCTCTGCTCTCTTTCCTCTCTGTGGATTTGCCAGTCCAGTCATTTCATATAACTGGGACCCTACTGTATATGGTCTTTTGTATCTGTCTTCTTTTACTTAGCTTTTTTAAAAATTTATTTAATGCCTCGGTGGTGGCATACACCATCGATCCCAGTACTCAGGAGGCAGAGGCAGGTGGATCTCTGAGTTCGAGGTCAGCCTGATCTACAAAGTGAGTTACACAGGGAGAAGGGGAAGAGGCCAGGGTCCCATAAGCCCCCTTAAGGAGGACATACCCCTAGTTACCCAGAAGCTCTCACTAGGCCCTGAAAGTTCCACAACCTTCCTGCAGCAGCAGGGGCTGGGGCCAGAGCCTTTAGCACAGGTCTCTGAGAGCCGGTCCAGATCCAAACGGTATCATCATTCAAGTTGAGAGGATTAATGTATTTTTTTCCTTCAAATTCTGTTTTAAATAGTGTGTGTGTGTGTGTGTGTGTGTGTGTGTGTGTGTCTGTCTGTCTGTCTGTCTGTCTGTCATGTTGGTGTACTGTCAGGAATATACTAACTTATCCTTTCAATGAATTTTGACTTTTTGCTAGCAAAGAGACAGATGAGAATTGTTTATTCTCTAGCTAAATTTAAATAGCGTCGTTGTTTCCACATACATATGGGTACATTTACAATATAAAAAAAAATCATCAGACTTTTGAGCAAAAGAAATCTCAATTATTGCTCATAATTCCCACCTGAATATCAGAAAAGCATCAGCCATAGAAAAATTACAAAGAAACTTAGTTACACTGAGAAGCCCCTGAAGGGCCATGGAGATGGCTAATTTGGTAAGGGAGTTTGCCACAAAAGCTGACAATCTATTTCCAAACCCCGAGATTCACGTGGTTAGAGAACTGACTCCTGCAGCTTGTCCTCTGCCTTCTACACATGTGCTGTGGCGTGCACATACCCCAAATAAATAATAAAGAAAAAAAAAAGATGAAGATTTATCTGCTAAACAATTCCATTTGTTTCCAGGTTTTTCTATAATCTTAGAATGTGGAGTACTCAACAAATGTTATACTTCAATAAATAGTTTTTAAAACCCAAATACACAAAGTTGGTTTTGCTAGGTTTCGTTGAGTGTCTTCAGAAGTCCATATGGAGCTGTGGTGTCACGGGAGCTGGCTCCTCTCTTCTGACAGCCGGACTTGAATGTTCCACTTGGGTAGATGTTCCTCACCGGTGCCCTAGGAATTGTGGTGGTCTTCTCTGTTTGTAAAATGCAGTCAACCTAAATCATGCTGTAACTGATTGGCGCTACCATGAAATGGTCAAATATGATTCCTTTTATGGGTGACTTTCCAATATGAAACTTCAGCCATGATTTTTCTTTTAATGCATACATAGTAACCCCCTCCCACCCCCGTGTGTGTGTGTGTGTGTGTGTGTGTGTGTGTGTGTGTGTGTGTGTGTGCGCTGCGCGCGCGCGCGCGACACGAGTGTATGCATGTGGATGTCAGAAGACAACTTTTGGGAATCCATTCTTCACTTCCAACACAGACAGGTTCTGGTGATCAAACCCAGGTTGTCTACACTGCTCTGTAAGCATTTTTAACCACGGAACCATCTCACTGACCCTTGTTCATGATTTTTAGTAAAATCATCTTGCAAACCTCCTAATCAGTCAGGTGTTTGCTATTTAAAAAAAAATGTAACTATCCTTGTCGCTGATTAAGTGCTATGGTACGAACAGGAGACTTAAGACTCACGAATACCGTGGGCTGGATTGTGGCTCAGTGGTAGAGCACTTGCCTAGCACATGCATGACCCAGGGTTTGAGCCTCAGGACTACAAAAAGTGATAGTTTTCTGGGGATCATAATGTGTTCTGTACCCATTGGTAAGCGGAAGTCCGTGTGCTTAGCCACAGTGAACACTCTGAGAAGTGTAAGCGCAATGCATTTATCTGCTTGAAAAGGAACTCATCTTGCAAAACCTAAGGTTTTAAAACAGCTCCGTTTTGCAAAAGATGAAAGGCTGGACCTAGCGAGAGACTAATGCTCATGTTCAAGACTTGGTGCAGTTTACAGGTGTACTTGATACCCCACAGGCTTTGACAAAACTCTTGTGGCTGAAATGGGTTTGCTTAGGCCTGCTGTTGACAGTGAAGCCATTGCAACATTCAGCTTCTAGACTGACACAGGAGACCTGGCTGCCTCAGAATTTCTTTTTCAGAGCGAGGAAGTTCTAAGTTCAAACAGTCAAAAACCAAGATGGACTCCCTCCAGCCCAAAGGATGTAAGTCATGCTACCAGCCTATAATGCTGTCATTCTCAAATCCCACAGGAGTTCTGATAAACACGGAGGTGGAATTCATCCTGGGTTAAAAATTTAGCTCATAAAGAAAAGAATCTTTTCTTTACAGGTGCTTCTAGAACTCTCAGCGCTTATCTCACAAATGGCTCGAAATACGACTCTGTAGGCCATAATTCATCCTGACGAGCGGGCACCGTAAGAGCCAAATGACAGCAGTTCTGTTTTCAAACCCAAGCAGAACAGATCTTCCTAATAGCGTGATGACATTTTGAGCTCTAACTTCACATGCGACCTAAACAGCACACCTTTTAAATGGCTCAGTTTTTAGAATCTCATTTTATGATCATTCACGATCTCCTTCATGTACACTGCACATCCTCCTGGTGAGTTAACTGTGTTTAGATGCACCTGCTTCTGTCATAACTGGCACTGGGTTAGGTTCCTGGGTGATGACAGTGAATTTCTCAAAGTTGACGTTTGTGTTGAACAGAGTTATTTTGCTGTTTACTAACCCTTTTCTTTTACTACCTATTTTCTAAGCAGTGCAGTCTGTTAAAAGAAAAAAAAAACTGATTGAGGCTTTGAAAAGTAGGGAAGGGTAACTTATATAGTTCACGGGTCCTCTTCTCTTTATAGCAACAGTCTGCCTTTAAGACACCTCAAGACATGCCTGAGTTTGAGCCCTCCTTCACTTTCCCAAAGCTTGCCCGTGTGACAGTAGATATGCAGAGATTTGAGAAAGAGCCAAGGTAGTACCAAAAAGACCCAAGGCTCAGAGGCAGCCCACATGGCATCTGGCATCTCCCCATTCTATAGGAGAGGAACTGCCCATTTCCCATTGGTTGATCAGTTGATAGGGAATGCATTGATGATGCTTCTCTTAAGGGATGGGCTAAGCTGGTGTCACTGCACATGCTCCTGCAGCCTAATGTGGTGTGGATTGCCTAAATGAGTCCCCCTCTCCTTTCTTCAAAGGTCAGATCCCCTTCTGCTAGGAAGCCTTCCTTGGAGAAGTTAGGGCATGCCTCTTTGGAGAGCTGCAGAGGTCAGGTTCCCAATGTATCTGAGGCAAACAAGTATCTCGCCCACCTGCCCCTCTACTTACCCTTACAGCTTCATTGGCTTCATGGCGGGGTGGGGGGGTGGGGGGGTGCTGTCCGTGAGTCCGTGTCTGTATTCCCTCCTTATGGATAGGGATGTTATCTCCACACGGTATGCTTGGAAAAGGCTCCTAAAGAACGCGGCCATTGAATTGGGTACCTCTGCATCCTGCACCTCCTGAGTGGAGCCCAGTTAAGTAGTCTTGGTTTGGAAGAGGGGTGCTACCAGACCCCTACAGAGGATTTCTTCTTCTGCTTTTTTCCTCCCTGCCTGTCACCTCTCATCAGACCTCAGCGCCCTGTGAGAATGGAGCACAGAAGAGGCTGGAGTGGGAGAGAGACACCGAATTAACCCAGAAGCCAGGCTCTGCCAGCAATAACGTTCAAGCAGCGCTTTCCCCTTCGGCCGACCCCTTCTCTTTTTGGTGTGAGCCTGTCTGTTCTAAGTTCAGTTTGAAGCAGCAGGACACTATATAACCAGGAAGGTCTGGTCTAACATTTATTTTATGAGCATACAAGTTTCTTATAGGTATCAAAATTACTGGCATCGAAAGAATTGGTTCTGCTATGTGGAAAACAAACCCTTCTGCTGTAGTACATTTTTCCATTAAAAAAAAAAAAAACACCATCATTTTCCCCCAAGAGTCGTGCCAACAAACAACACTCTAAATGTAAAAGTAGATTTGCAAGTAGGCTTATATTCATATTTAGAGAATATGCATATTCAGAGGCTTATTATTCAGGAAATATTTGGTTATCTTCAGACTAAGTAAAACTTACAGCTAAAAATAAGAGAGGTAAAATATAAATAGTGGGGAAAGTTAGGGAGCAGGCACAGCAGTCTCGGCAAGAATAGGATGGCATGGATGAGAACTGAGCCTGACTTTGTTTGGGTTTTGGGTCTTTACACTACCTGAAATTCCATCCCATTAAGTTGAATGCTGACTAGATGCCCAACATACACAGGATAGCAAAACTTAACTTGTATCCCACGATTTTAGCACTGGCTAGGCAGGACCTAATGGACCAACAAGGCGGCCCCCAAACATCCTTTCTTCCACCATCTTGAAATTGCTACGAAATTGAGGGTGGGAAGTCCAGCTCAAAGGGTAGATTCTGACTAGTCTAAGCCTGCCATATTAGTTCCCACAGCCCTGCTGATGACTGATGTAAACACCCAAGATTAAATGCCAATATAGAATTCTTTCCCCTATAATGATCAGTGCAAGAATGATGTGGGACCTCCCCATTGCTTAAGAATAACGCAAAGTAAAAGGACATTTCCTGAGGGATCTAGGGAAAATTTCTTGACTCCTAAAAAAAGAGAAACTATTCTATCCATAATCCTCATGGGCACGGGTATGATGCCCCCAACAACTGCAGCCTCATGGGCATGGGTATGATGCCCCCAACAATGGCAACCTCATGGGCATGGGTAGGATGCCCCCAACAATGGCAGCCTCATGGGCATGGGTAGGATGCCCCCAACAATGGCAGCCTCATGGGCATGGGTAGGATGCCCCCAACAATGGCAGCCTCTGCTTTTTTTTTTTTTTTTTGGTTTTTTTTTTTTTGTTTTTTTCGAGACAGGGTTTCTCTGTGTAGTTTTGCGGCTTTCCTGGATCTCGCTCTGTAGACCAGGCTGACCTCGAATGCACAAAGATCCGCCTGCCTCTGCCTCCCGAGTGCTGGGATTAAAGGCGTGCGCCACCACCGCCCGGCAGCCTCTGCTTTTTATCTTGACATAAAAGTTTAATCACAAATTGATAGAGTCAACAACATCACCAAGAAATGGATGAAGAATCCTCTTATGACCAGTGAGATGGTTCATCAGGCAAAGGTGCTTGCTCCCAAGCCTGATGACCTGAGTTTGAACCCCTGGACCCACATGGCAGAAGGAAAGAACTGACTCTTATAAGTTATCCTGTGGCCTCCCCACACCATCCTCCCCATGAATGTGGTGGGGGAGGAGATTTTTAAGCTTTCCCTAATGAAACCTCTCCCAACTCAGCATGGTGGCTTCACTTTTCAACACAGGGGGCAGCTCTTTCCTGTTCTTTAGTCATCTTCATTGATGGAGCTGGAAAGCATATTTATACTTTTAACCTGCCTCTGAATATGATGAAATTAAGATTACCCTGAAGAAGAAAGCAGAGGCCAGCAGACTTGTGATGAGTAACAGTAGGATGCGGATCATCTAAGCTTCCCCAGATTAACGGACTAATCCAGGAGATAGTCCAGCAATTGCAGAGCTGACTACTTTTCTGAGTTCTGGCTCAAAGTAACTTTTCTTCTCCCCTTCTAGCTCTTCTTTGGATCCTGACCCAAATCCTAACTGCTTGTCCTGACACTCTGGTTAGACTCCCATTACTGTCCCTGAGTCCGTCGCTTCCTCTGGGCACCTGCCAGATGGTGCTGTCATTGTTTTTGTTTTTCCTTCTTCTCTCAACTGCTGATAAAATAAATGGTCGTTCAGCAACAACAAAAAATCCAAGAGGGCAAATTGTGGCCATTAAGTAAAAAACAAACAAACAAACAACAACAACAACAACAACAATGAAAACCTAGGTCCTGAGTTTAAAACGAACCAGAGAATTCCAGAGTCAGAAGAGACCTCAGATCTTAGGAGGACTTCTAGATTTCTCGAATAGATTAAGGTCTGCCTGAGAGGTCAAGTGACTTGCCCAAAGTCCTACAGGCAAGCTGAGTAGGCTTGAGGACCCGGTTTTCTGGAATTCAAATGGGTTCTTTGTGCTGCGCTGAACAGTTTCCTTTCTGAAGCTGTGTAATGAAATAGGCAATTGGTATTTTAAAATGTCAGCCTAGGAAGATGAGTGAGGAAAACACCGCATTTTTATTTCACAGGGATGGGGGAAACTCATAATAGAAATTGTGGATATTTTGTTTTTAAATAAGACTGTAGCCTTTACTAAAAGGTTGAGCATATGTGCCCGCATGGAGCCACCTGGAGAGGTGGTGCTGCCGAACGCCTGCTCCATGGAAGGTAGTGAGGCTCAACCCATCCTTGCCCCAGACTGCGACCTCCCTCTCAGCTCTCAGACAGCTGGGTCTCCTTCAAGTGCGACTCCACACCACAATCAACAAGGTCAAATGCCAGGGCACAGTCAGACCTGTAGCATACATATCCTGGCTCCCCCCGCCCCTACTTTCTGGAAAGAGTGGCTTGCTTGCTTCTTCATCATATTCTGAGTTAGTCTTTGGATTGGGAGGAAAGAGAGTCCCTTCGAGCCCCGGTGTGCTAACAATGCACAGGACATTCCTGGAGTCAGGTGCTCTCCACTCTGTCTCAGGTGTTCTATTTTAACAGCTCTGAGTTCTTAAAGTGCAGTGTTGAATCTCGGAGCCTCCAGGTTACTGTTACTAATAATTTCCCTGCTTGCCCTCGGTTTGCTCTGAGAATCAGAAGAGCCAAGGGTTGTGAGAGCAGCAGGTGAATTCTACAATCCTGCTCTCAAGATCTGAGTTAGGTCCTCAGTCTAAGGATCAGGGAGCCAGAAGCTACTGATCTAGACTAACTTCCCTAGATCGCAACGAGGCTGCTAGTGACATGAGGTGTAGATGTTGACAGTGACACGCAAAAATCCAGCCATAGAATGCCTTAGATTTTATCCAGCAATCTAAAACAATAGGCCAACACTGAATACTAGCATTGCTTTTAATTTTTTGTTTGTTTGTTTGTTTGTTTTTTCGAGACAGGGTTTCTCTGTGTAGCTTTGGAGCCTTTCCTGGATCTCACTCTGTAGACCAGGCTGGCCTCGAACTCACAAAGATCCGCCTGGCTCTGCCTCCCGAGTGCTGGGATTAAAGGCGTGCACCACCACTGCCCGGCTGCTTTTAATTTTTTTATTTATTAAGCCTGGTGTGGTGGTACATACCTTTAATCCCAGCACTTTGGAGGCAGAGGCAGGTAGATCTCTGTTGGAGACCAGCCTGGTCTACATAGTGAATTCCAGGATAGCAAGAGCTACGTAGTGAGATCCTGTCTCAAAAACAAAACAAAACAAAATTTTATTTATTTATTATTATTTTTTTAAGGATTAATTTACCTGGGGGCGGTGTTTGCTGTATGCCATGGCATGCATGTGGAAATTAGGGACAACTTGAGGGGAGTTTATTCTTTTCTTCCAACACGTAAATCTCATGGATTAAATTCAGGTTGTCAGGCTTGGTAGGCAAGCACCTTTAGCTGCTGACTGTCTTGCTTATCCCAATCACCTTCTTTATCATGATGCCCCAGATGTAATAAGACATATAAAATGCCAAGAGAAAACAATATAAACAGTCTAGATGAATGAAGCCCATCCCATCCCTCCCCCCCCCCCAGCTGAGGACTGAACCCAGGGCTCTACCACTGAGCTAAATCCCCAACCATGAAGCCCATTTCTAGATGGTTCCAGTCCTGTTGGACTTTGTAGCTAATAGGGTGGGGGTGGGGGAAGTACAAAGAGCTCTCATGGAGGGGTTAACAAAGGACACGGAACTGTTCCTTGACACTTGGCATTCATGTTCTGGCCAGGAAATCCCTCTCTTCTCAGACCTCCTGTAAAGATTCTCTTTCCATGAGTTCAAGAACCTTGTAACTTGGACAGTTTTTTCATTTAGGGTTAACCATTTAAACATAGGACATCTGAGCTCACACAAGATGGCTCTTGGAATCTACCCTCCATTGTATTTATCAGTTTTAGGTTTTATTTCCTGTGTTTGTATACTAACAACCTATTTGAAGGTATTTGGGGCAGTTTACACAAATACATGCTCTGTCCAAAGAATAGAGGGAATGAATTTGGGGGAAAAAATACATATACATATATATATATATATATATATATATATATATATATATATATATATATATATATAACAAAGGAAATTATGATGGTCTAGATGGGGGAAGCTAGCTTAGACAGTATAGTTCGAGCCATGCAAACATGGGTCTCTAGGTTTGATCCCCTGAACCCAAGTACCAAAACCAGGAGTGTTGGCGCACACTTTGTAATCCCAGTGCTGGGAAGGCAGAGCTCTCTGGCCAGCACGTTTAGCCTAATTGGGGAGTTCCAGGCCAATGAAAGACCCAATCTCAAAAAAACAAAAACAAGGAAACAGGGTAGACACAGCAACTGAGGACCAGCACCCAAGGTTGACTCACTGTGTAGTCTAGGCTGGTCTCGACTTCATGGTAATCCTCCTGCTTCAATCACCCGAGTGCTGGGAATACTGCCAGGAGCCACCATGCCAAAATTTGAATATTCACTTTTAAAACACCTGTCATTCACCCACTGAGTCCAGTAGTCAGGTCGCTAACCTCTCCAGTGATTAGCTGATTTACTTGTTCACTACCCTGTGTTTATCGGGTAATATCCAAATTCAAAGGCTGTGTTTTTCTCTCACAGAAGCTACCGGGAAGTCTGCTACCCTTGGTAATTTGCTGCCCTAGGCAACTACTTGTTTGGACTCGGTTCTCCCAGCTGGAGTCATTGTTCCAATTTATTTGTATGGTTAAGTTGTTCCTTAGATCCCTGGATGCCTATTCTCAGAGCTCACAGGGTAGTCCTTGGTTTTATTTTTATTTTTATTTCTGTACTTAGCAATTATGTTCTTTTGTAAACTGGCTAATCGGAAGAGAAGTGAGCTATCAGATTGGGAGAGAAGTGATTTAAGTTGTCCTCATGGCACGTTTATGTGTAAAGAGCTTGGATGGAACATTCTAGTTATATGTAAATGGTGCTAATCTCAGGAATGGGTCTCTGTCCTCAGCCCCCTTCTCTCTTCAGGTGGTCTGTGTCATTTATTGCTCTATGGGTGTGGTAGACTGCCCCGACATTCTGCAAACTAGAGGGGAAAGGGATTCTTTGGTTTACAGTCCATCTTGTCTGGGAAGGCACGGCAGCAGGAACTGAGGCTGCTCTTGCAGTCAGGAAGCCAGGTGATCACATTTCCTCTGCACACAGGAAGCACAGAGAGAACAGGAAGCGGGGGCCAGGCAGAGAGACAGGAAGTAGTCAAAGAATGGCCAGTGCCAGCACGGAAACCTGACTGAGCAGTGTCTACTCTCATTGCCAGTAGTTTTCTTGTTTTTGTTTCTACCATCTGCTTACTAATAATGTTTTAAAAATTAAGACCCGAATTCAAGCCCTCCAGATTGTTTGTGTAAAATTATTTGGTCTATCTAACGAGTGGTGAGAAATTACCAGGAGCTCAGAGTGAAAACGCTGTAATTCATTCACACAGACTTCAAGGTTTAAATTAGGCAAACATATCATCACATTTATTTTAGTCAGTTGTCTTCTCTTGTTTTGATCCGCTGTTTGACTTCTTGCCTTGCCAACCCAGATTCAACTGTCTGCAAAGACATCTCACTATCACTTCAAAATCAGCTCTTTTTCTTCAGCCAATCTTGTACTCGGAAGAATTAAGACAATATTGTCTAGCTGTACTGTTGGTTAATGTGCAATCCACAAAGAGCTAAATTACTTTAGTGTGGCTGATTAGGTTTTTACAGTGACGTCCTCAGTGAGCATATGCCCTTTCAAAAAAAAAAAAAAGACAATAATTCCATCAGTTTACATTTTTTAGTCTCTGTAATATAGAGTATATACAATGCACAGGGGATACACATTTTATATGTTTTTAGGGGGGCTGGTTTTGTTTTTTGAGAAAAATTCTCTCTATTTAGTCCTAGCTAGCCTGGAATTCACCACTTAAACCAGGCTGGACTCCAGCTCACAAAAACCTGCCTACCTATACCTCCCAAGTGCTGGGATTAAAGATGTATGCTACCATGGCTGACAATTTTTTATATGCCTTTAAAATGCATATTCTTGTCAAAGATTTTTATTGAATAGTACAGATTAGGAAAAGAAAGTATAAATCTATTTTTTAAAAAAAGATTTCTAACTGACATAGTCTTTTCTGTTATGGCTGTAACAAAATACCCAAGGCTCGAGTGATAAATAAAGATAGGAGATTTACTTTGGCTTGTGATTTCAAAAGTTTAAGAGCATGGCATCAGCAGCTGTTTGGCTTTTTGTGAGGACTGTGTGTTGTCTGTGTGTGAAACAAGAGTGTGCAAAAGGAACAAAAGTGCAAGACAGAGTGAGGTGTGTGTGTGTGTGTGTGTGTGTGTGTGTTGGGGGTGAGGTCGCCAGGTTTGCTTTGCTATAGTCAGCACAGCATGAGAACTGACCCATTCTTATTGGAGCTACATCAATCCCTTTGTAACGGTGGACCCCACTAGGGCATAATCACCTCATAAAGGTCCCACCACCTCACAACACCATTATGCTGATGACTAAGCCTGACATGAGTTTTGTCGGGCTGATCAAAGTGTTTGCTATGGATCCCCACCCCCCACCATAGCCATCTGTTTTAGAGATGACAAATAGCAGCTATTATGAAGGCCAAAGAACCCAAGAGTGGTTCTATTTTTAAAATAGGTTCTAGAACTTTATCTACATAAGTCTTATGCCAGTGGAAATCTATAAGCCTCTAGGAAGTAGAAAAAATTCCTATTGTTTTATAGGCACAGAAAAGAAAATACTAAAAAGTTCGTTAAATCCTGAAGTCCTATCACTGTGTCCTAAGGTAGGATTTTAAAATTCAGATTTAAGCACTAATTTTTGCCACAAATCAGAGCAATAGAGATTTCCAGACGCTGATACCAAAGCCACATTTATACAGTGTTAGGAAGTTCCAGTTGACTAACCAATTCGTGTTCTCCATTGAGTCAAATACTACAGGGGCTAACCCAGAGTTTTAGCTTTCTTTCTGTTCTGAAAGGTAAAAGAGACATTATATAATACTGTCTGCAGAAACAAGAAAACAGGAAGACCCTGTGTTGTGTCCAGTAATTGCAGAGCTCCTAATATTCTTTTGATGAGTATATAAAGAGAATAGGTGGAAGTCTTCAGAACTCCTACCTTGGAGCAGATGGAAAGAATGCCTGTAGTGGTACTCATCTTGGGAAAAAGAAAATGTCTCTTGTTGCTTCCAAAAGATTAGAAGGAATAAAACGATTCAAGGTCTACCAGTTGTTCTTACCTATCATCTGATATTACCCGTCTTTCTCCTGCCTATAAACCACTCACCAATCCATTACCTATCATTATCTATTTCTATCTTTTAACTCTTTTCTATTGCTCTCTATTACCTTCTTACCCAGCAATGAAATTTTTATCCTGTAACTGTACCATTTACTCATGGCCAGTGACAAGAGTCAGAGACAGTACCACAGGGGTGACAAAGAGGAAACACTGAGATAATAGCCAGTGACCACTTACACAATTGCCAAAATTTGATGTTACTTTTACCTGAAGAAGCAGCAATTTTTGTACAATTCAACATAATGGACTCGGACTCCAGACCTGGCCAGGTTAAAGATTCAAAACCAAAGCTCGCTGTCCACTTGCCCTCATTTTCTCGTGTGCCTCTGAACAAGCGCATGGCAAGTAATGAACGGTAGGAAAGGACATGGTGATTGAAAGTTTGGACTGTGTAGTAATCGATTCCACAGAGAACTCAGTGTATTGCTGTTTCTACTTCATCAGAAGCATTTGGGCTCAAGAGGCATTTTCTAGATATAAAGTACAAGTAAATAACCAATAATGCATATTTTTTAAAATGGTGGCAATTTTTTAGTGTGAAAGCCTACTGTCTTAATGACTCAAAAACATTTGAACAATTTACCATGGATCAACTTTACAAGGACAGGTTCTCTTTTAATAGAATTCCCTGTGGCCTTCAGCGATGTTGTTATGTATTAGGGGGAGAAAGGAGCCTGGGTTTGAAGAGTATTTTAGCAAGGTAATTTTATACCTTTTTTTTTTCTGTTTCTGCACCTTTGTTGGTCACCTAGTTGATGGAACTCTCTGAAACACTGTGACCTCCCCATCAAGAGTAAGAAGACAGCATACTGTAATTATTGCTGTCTTGGAGGCCTCGGTTTTTATATTCCTGTCTATGTGACTTTCAAGGTGCACAGCAACCATCTATTACAGTGTGTAAGCCTGGTGCACCGAGCACCGGGACAGACTAGCCTCCAGCATGCTAATGAGAGCAGCACATGCCCTCCAACACACAAGCCCTACTCAATGAGGATCGGAGGTGTTTCAGACGTGACATCTTTCAGACGGTTTTATCTGCACAAGTTTCACAAATCATACACTCAGGCAAATTATCAGCAATCGAGAGTCCACACTCTTCCCAGCTGGAGCTCCTCTGGAAAACCGGCTTGGGCATTAACATGAGGTTTTCTGCAAACGGCTCCCCATGGTACCTCTACTGCAAGGATGTTAAGCCAAACTGCTGCTGATATGGAAACCGGCTGTCTGAACTATAACTCAGTTAGATATGTTAATAGAGGAAGGCCATGATATCGTGATGCAGGAAATGACTAAACATTTAATGCTTATTACTCGGCAGTATTCCTGGCCTCCGGAAGGTGATGCAGGTGGTACTGTGTGGGTGAGTGCAGTAAACCAGGTCAGGGAGACTATGAAGGGACCCGGCCTTTGTCCTTCTTTCTTGAGTCTCAAACATGATAAATATTAACTTGTTCGTGATCTTGCTCCATGGCAATCGTTGACAGGATGCGTGAAACATTTTGCAACACCTTTAAAAAAGCAATCCTTCCAATATGTCAAAGCTCTTTATTATCCCACTTCCTAAAAAGTCATGAGAATTCGTTAGGCATGGAAGGACCTTCGTAAAGCTGATGGAATTTGGACCTTTAATGACGCAAAAGGATGCATGCATGGATTTTGCAAGTTTAGAGTTCCTGATATATAAGTGATGACTTTCTTCCATGTTTTCTCTGCTCTCATCTTTTATTTTATGATGGTGATTTTTTTTTTGGGGGGGTCATGGTGCTGGGGATTGAACCTAAGCGCTTGCATGTTCTAAAGAAGTACTCTATTACTGAATTGTATCCCCATGGCTTTCATATTTTATTTTGGGGTGTGTGTGTGTGTGTGTGTGTGTGTGTGTGTGTGTGTGTGTGTACACGCACATGTGTTGCCCATGGAGGTATCAGGTCCCCTGGAGCTAGAATGACAGGTGGTTGTGAGCTAGGAACCAAACTCAGTTCTTCTGTAAGAACAATATGCTCTCTTAACTTCTGAGCCATTGTTCTAGCCCCCATTTTTACACTTGAAACAAAAACAATACAGATACTACTTTATGTAAATTTAGAGAAAATTCTTTTAGAAGCAGAAACAGTAAAGAGGATAAAAATCTCTCCAGGCTGGGGCTAGAGAGATGGCTCAGCGGATAAAAGTACATATTACTCTTGCAGTCCCAGCACCCATGTCAGGTAGCTCCAATCACCTGGAATTGCAGTTACAGGAGGATCTGTCACCTCTGGCCTCTGGGGAAACCTGTGCTTACTTACATAAACCCACACGCAGACCACATCCACCCACCCATCTACACAATTGGAAATAATAACTATATTTTTAAAATCTGTCTAGGCTACAACACATCTTTTAAAAAATTCTGTCTGGGTGGTGGTGGCACACACCTTTAATCCCAGCACTCTGGAGGCAGAGCCAGGCGGATCTCTGTGAGTTCGAGGCCAGCCTGGGCTACAGAGTGAGTTCCAGGAAAGGCTCCAAAGCTACACAGAGAAATCCTGTCCCCAAAAAAAAAAAAAAAAAAAATCTATCTGTGCTACGTGCTGCAACTCCCTTTTTGTAATACTAGAAATTTATTCTGTAGCTGACCTGGGAGCTAAGAACAACTCCTGTAATTTTAAAGGATCATGAAGAATCCACAGAACTCATTTGAGAGCAGTGAGGTCTAAAATATCAGCTGATCCTTTGCGGCAAAAGCACGCTCATGGTGGTAGAGCACAGTGGCCCTTCTGCGAAAGGACGGCATGTTTGCCTTGTCAGATGTTGCAAAGGTGAGTAAAACCATCCCTGTCCCACGGGGCTGGAAAGGCCATGAGACCAGTGAGCAAGAGGTGAAGGGAAGATGGTGTTAGATAAGGACTTCAAAGGAAGAGAGCCAGGGGGGTGGTGGGGTCATAGGGAGTGGCTTCCTCGGGAGGCATTCTTAAGATGAACCTTGAAGATAAGAGATTTTGAAGGATTAGGTGGGCAGTGTAGACAGAGGTCAAAGAATGTAGAGTCCAGTTGTGGAAACAGTAAGGTTGCGTGCCTCACTGGAAGGCAGGAGAGTGGAGAGCAGGTCCTAGGAGGGGACTGCTAGGCAGTTTCAGCTCTTTAGGGGCCCCGGAAGGACAACAGTTCTCATTTCCCCTTGGTGTTTGATATGACCATAGTCTCAGGAAGCACACGGACTTGCTGAAAAATGAGCCTCATCTCTTGTAGGCTGAACATTTCATCAGTAGCTTTTAGCTATTAATCTATAAACGCTGTTACTGTGTGCAGTCACCATTAACAAATAGAGTCGCAATCTATTCCTCGGAACTCTTGAATGTCCTCTGTAACCGCAGTACAAACAGAAGTGAGATGGCCCAGCCTGGGGAGGGTGCCAGGAATGTAGCATTTCTGCTTCTGAGTTTGGCCCTGACTCAGTAAATGGCTGACCTTCATCCAGCCCCACCTGCTCACTGTCTCAGTTTCCTCTGCTATAAAATGGGCACAGCATCGGTTGCCTAATATCTGTCCGTAGAAACTTCTCAACATGTTCTGGACCCTGAAAGGAGAAAATTCTCATTTCTCTCAATATTTTGTTGTTGTTGTTGTTGTTTTGGGGGGTGGGGTGGGAATGAGATGATCAGAGTTAAAATCAGAACATAATAGCTTTGCGATCAAATGATTATTTGTGATGTATTTATGATTGTTGTGTGTGGTGGTGTGCACATGTGCCACGGTGCTCTAGTGGAGACCAGAGGACAACCTTCGGGACTCCTCCACTGTTCGTGTAGTCCCAGAGATTAAACTTGGGTTGCCAGGCTTGTACAGGAAGTGCTCTTACCTGCTGAGCCGTCTTGTCAGCCCTGATGAACGATGCAAAGTTCAAAGACTGCTGAAAGCATTCCGAATCTACCAGTCTACGATCGCTCTCCCTCTCCCTCTCCTCCCCTCTTCCACTCCGTCCTCTTTGAACTCTCAGTCTTCCCTTCTCAGTCTCCGGAGTGCTGGGATTATAGGTTAGCTGTTAGTATACCAACCCAGCTGGTAGTTTCTAAATTAGAGGTAGGATGCTTCTTACTGTTATCAATGGGAGACAGCACTGTCCGGGACCATGAGATCATATGTCCATTTCTCCAAAACTTTGGATAATCTGCTCCATTCTGTTCTGTGTATTACTTAGTGCTGAGTGCAGAGGAAAGAATCCTGTTCTGTGTCTTCCTTTGTGATGGGCTCTGCCTGCCAGAAGTTCTGCTCCACAGCCTAGTCTTTGCATGGGCTCTGCCTTTGGCTGTCTACAGCTGAGGGAGACACCAAAGTCTTTAATGAAAGCAGAAAGCAGGGCTGGAGATGTGGCTCAGGGGGTAGAGTGCTTGCCTAGCGTGTTTGAAGCCCTGGGTAGGATCCTCAGCACTAAAGCTGGGTGTGGTGGTGCACTCAGGAAGTAGGGGCGGGAGGGTCAGAACTTCAAGGTCACCTTGGACAAGACATACATAACAACTCTGAGGCCAGCCTGGCCACCATGAGAATCAGTCTCAAACAAGCAATCAGAAGGGCATGGGGGATCTTGACTCACAGTCACACTGGATCTGGAGTGCATGCTGGGGTTCTTAGGCGTGCTACATTCTGCAAGGCCCGGTGGTGACAGGCTTCTTAGATGTGTATGTTTCTTTGCTGAGAACCACTTGGTGGCCTGTCTATCTTCATATATCTCTTTCTGTGTTTTATTCTTATTTTATGTATACAGGTGTTTTGCCTGCATGTATGTATGTGTGCCATCTGCATACCTGGTGTCTGCAGGGGCCAGCCAAGGGTGTCAGATCCCATAGAACTGGAGTTACAGATGGTTGCAAGTTCAGTTCCCTAGAATGCATGTAAAAAGCCAAGTGTGGTAGCTTGTGTTTATAATCCCAATGCTAAAGAAGTAGAGATGGGTGGGTCCCTGGGGTTCACTGGCTACCCAGACTGGCCTAATAGGTGAGTCTCAGGCCAATCAGAGATCCCCATCTCAAAAAATAAAAATGAGGTGAGGGCTGTCCACGTGGCTTAATGGTTAACAACTAACTCCTGCAAGCTGTTTTCTGACTCCCACATATACACCCACCCATACCCACACTCACACCCAAACACACACACACACACACACACACACACACACACACACACACACACGAACACACTAATACGTTTTTTAAGGTGGTTGGCACCTTGGGAGTGGTACCTGAGGTTGACTTCTGGCATGCGTGTGAACATGAGTGCACACATTGGTGCTTATATACACACATGCGTATCATTTCTATGGGCTATATGTGTGGGTCCTATCACCTGCAGATCCATACACTGAAAGCCCAACCTTCAAGGTGATGATGATAGGAATTGGGGACTTTGAAAGCTGATGAGGTCATGAAGGTGGAAGTCTCGTGAGTGGGACCAGTGTCCTTGTCAAAGAACTGACAGGGTAGGTTCTTCACTTCTGTGCTGTGAGGACACAGCACAGTGACCATTGTCTCTGAACCAGGTAAGTGAACTTTTCCAGACTCAGAACTGCCAGCACATTGTTCTCCAACCCCCAGCTTCCCTCACTGTGAGGAAAGAAATGTCTGTTTCTAGGTCTTCCAGTATATGGTACTTTATAACTATGGCCCTATATGGGGGTCTTTCTTTGGACTGCCAGTTCCTGAATGATGACAAGGAGACTTTTTATTAATTATGAAAACTTGGCCTTGGCTTAGACTTGTTCCCAACTAGCTCTTAAAACTTAAATTAACCCATTTATATTAATCTGTGTTCTGCCGCAGTGGCTCATTACTTCTCCTCAGTATCGTATATCTGACTTCTTCCTCATCTGGCTGGTGTATCTCCCACCTCAGATTTTTTTCCTGTCTCTGCCCAGAAGCCCTGCCTATCCTCTTCTGCCTAGCCATTGGCCATTTAGCTCTTTATTAAACCAACCAGAAGATCCCTTAGATGAGTGAGGTTAAACAGAGACACATCTTCACACAGTATTCGAAAAGATTATCACATCATGGCCCAAACAGAATGATACCATCAAACTCTAGGTACAGAGCAGCACTTTTGCACTGTTCAGTAGACTGAAAGAGAGCAAAATCTAATGTCTGTTTTTCAGTTGCTGGTAAAAGAAGTCTAAAATGCCTTTAAACCACAACTTGCTGATGAGTCTTTAAACAAGGTTAATATAAAGAAGCCATGAAACCACATTCAATATAGATGAATCTGTGTGAAGCTGAAAGAATGTAGAGCTGGAAAGAAGGCTCAGTGGTTAAAAGCATTGGCTGCCCTTACAGAAGACCAGGGTTTGATTCCCAGCACCCACGTAGCAGCTTACAACCATCTGTAACTCCAGTCCCAGGGGATCTGATGCCCTCTTCTGGCCTCTGTTGGCCAAGCATGCATGCACCACATAGACACACACGTGGGCAAAACACCCACACATATAAAAATAAAAAATTAATAAAAGATAAAGTGAACACCATGCATTTTTAAAAATATCTAATAGAATGTAGCCCTTTAATGATGCAAATTTAAGGTTCAGTATGCATAATGCAGGGTTTCACATATGTATAAATGTGGAGTTTTATGTATGCATAAAGGCAAGGTATCACCTATATCTTATAGAAAAAGAACTAAGGAAAAATAGTAGGTTTGGATGTCATGTGGCATCTCATTTTCACAATTTGACCCCGTTTTGTAACATGAAAATAGCCATAGATAGAACATGGACAAGTATTCTAATAAAACTTTATTCACAAAACAAATGGTGAGCTAGATTTAAAAATTTCCTGACCTCCAGTTTGAACAAACAAGTTTTTCTTTTATACAAGTACCAAAAAGTTCCAGGACCTGATCAATACTGCAGCACCATGGTTTCATTCAGGGTCTGAATTCTTTCTCTCTGCTCCTCTCTGTGTCCTCTGTGACTTTGATTTTGATCCCTCCAGGATGAGGTGCCCACAGCTCTCCACATACCACACCTTCATGAGCAGGGTTCAAAAGTCACAAGAGTCTCTTGTGTTTCCTTTTGAGGAGCAAGGAAATTTTCCTCATCAGCCTCCTAACAAACTTAACTTTACTTCCTAAACTGGGAAGGATGAGGTGAGTGTGCCTGGGCGTCTTCAGCTTGCCAACCTATAACAAGGTCTGCATTCATTTCCCAGGTCTGTGCGGTAAATTACCACACAAACCGTATCACAGGTTCTGTTGGCAGACAGAATTCAGCTTCCTGTAGCTACAGGACAGAAGTCTCTGCTTTTCTTCTGGCTAGTTGTCATCTTGGGACAGTTTGCAGCTCCCGAGAGCCCATAGATTCTGTGTCTTCTACTTGCCTCATAAGACACCTCACTTATTCAAGGCCAGTCGGAAAATGGCTCTCTTTGAAGATTTTCTATGATGTAACCTCCTCAAGGGAACAATAGTCTGATTGTATTCACAGGTCCTGTCCATATTGAAAAGAACACTCTGGACCCCAGAAGACCTGACACAACATGGTTTAAGCCAGGGGTTGGCAAACACCCTGGAGAGGAACAGACAGTCCAGATTGTAGGCTCTCACCTGCTCTGTGTTCTCACATAAAGAAGCCATACATCATGCATGAGCAACTGAACTTGGCTGCATTCTAATAAGCCTTCAGTGAACATGGAAGCCATCTTGGAATGCTGCCTGCCTGGTACCAGGTCTCACCTGGGAAATTAAAACAGATTCATGTCACAGTAGAAAATTATACTTTCAGAGTCCTGGAGAGATGGTTCAGCACTTAAGAGCACTTGTTGCTCATTCAGAGGTTCAGAGTTTGGTTCCCGGCACACAACTACCTATAATTTCAGTTCCAGGAGCTCTGACGCCATCTTCTGGACTGTGTATGCACATAGTGACACATACACAGAGACACATAATTCTTTAAAAAGATAATTATATATTCAGAAGGAATTTATCCTGTTTGGTACTCCTTTTGCTGGGAGTACATTTCTTTCTCAGAATTTCTTTGTCTAATCTTGCTTATTTTCCCATATTAATGTTAAAATGAACATATGCAGTTTTTGGGTATTTGACACAGGATCTTATATAGCCCAAGCTAGCCACTAGCTTGCTGTGTATTGATGGCCTTGAACTCCTGATCCACCAGTCTCACCTCCTGTGTGCTGGGATTACAGGCATGCATCACCTCACCTGATTTAACTTTATATCAATTTTTAAAAACTTAATTATTAAATCAAGAGTTTTTGTTCTTGTAGATTAATTTGGGAAGGACTGGCATCTTCATAGTTGCTTCTTTTAGTCTAAAATTACGTAAATCTTGCCATTTGTCCAAATATTTATGACCTTCAGTTGCATTTGAAATCTTCCTCACGTGGTGTACCTCTTCAGATTGTTTCTAAGGACATAGGTTTTTTATTTTTAATATAGATGGATCATCTCTTCTATTTCTAATCTAATATTATTTCAAGGATTCTTAGAAGCCAAACGAGCATTTTTTTGTTGTCTCAAGAAATAAAATGTTTTTACTTATTTATATTTTTGTTTGTTTAGACAAGCTATCACTATGTAGCCCTGGCTGGACTGGAGTTGGCTGGGCAGGCCAGGCTGGCATCCAACTCAGAGACAGCCACTGGCTCTGCCTCCCAAGTGCTGGGATTAAAGGCGTGCCCCACTTCTTCTGTCAAATGAAATCCTTTAAGCTACCATTAAGAACACGTCATTTACTTCTGACCAAAACAATTTGTAGGTGCTATCGCTGTAGAGAGGGGGACCCTTTCATAAAATTCATGTAAGCAAAATAACATTATGAAGAAAATAAAATAACTATGAAAAATTATTTCTTGACTGACATTTGGGTTTTAGGACATAAACTATATTTTTCTTACCCTTGATATTCTTTAGGGAGAAATTGAACCCAGGGCCCTGTGTGTGCTTGGCACATGCTCTACCACTGATCTACTTACTGCCTAGCCAGCCATTCCTCGTTTGGTTAGTAAGGTATGCATGCAGCTGCTTTCCCTAGTCAGACATGCATGTAGCTGCTTTCCCTAGTCAGGCATGCATGTTGCTGCTTTCCCTAGTCAGGCATGCAGGTAGCTGCTTTCCCTAGTCAGGCATGCATGTTGCTGCTTTCCCTAGTCAGGCATGCATGTTGCTGCTTTCCCTAGTCAGGCATGCATGTAGCTGCTTTCCCTAGTCAGGCATGCATGTAGCTGCTTTCCCTAGTCAGACATGCATGTTGCTGCTTTCCCTAGTCAGGCATGCATTAGCTGCTTTCCCTAGTCAGGCATGCAGGTAGCTGCTTTCCCTAGCCAGGCATGCAGGTAGCTGCTTTCTCTAGCCAGGCATGCAGGTAGCTGCTTTCTCTAGCCAGGCATGCAGGTAGGTAGCTTCTGTGATGCTCTACTTCTCACTAACCCTCCCTCAAGGAAGGCTAGCAGCTCCCATCTCCTGACTTTTTTCCAACCTGAATCTTTGGAAAGGAACCAGAGCTCTCAGCTCAAGCAGAAGAACCATCTAATGTTGCCACCTGCTTCTACCTGCCAGTTCCCTGTGACAACCTGGGAAAGCAGCGGGGGAACCATAGCAACCCTTCCGGTGTCCACTGGAAGATGAGGAAGGGTGACCCTCTCTAAAAGAGTCCTAGGCTTTGTAAACCCAAGAACATGCAGGGTATAAGGATGAATAGTGTGCGTAAGGGAGCCTAGAGCTGGGGATGTACTTGGGCAGTGGAAGTTTCCTTCAATGAGTGAACCTATGATGGGCCAGAAGAGGAAGATGGGTTGTTACTGAACTTAGGCTCGCAGTCTGTACTCCAAGAAGCCGGCTTCAGCCACCCATCCTCTAGAAAACAATTAAAATAGTTGAATTAATAGTAAAGTCAGAAAAATTCAATGTGTCCACACTGTGAAGAGGGACAAAGGGATTCAGTGACCTGCCACCCTCACCCCCTGGCCCCCTGGCATGCGCCCTGAGTTCATCTTCTGGTCCTGAAGAGAGATTAAATAGATGGCCATGGATATACACTTCTAAGCTGTTCCAGTGGAGGTGAGGTGCCACCCTCCATTGACCCATCACTGTTAGGTGGCCTGACAAGTTGTTAGAAGTGTGTCAAGTCTTTTTGGGGACAGGTTCTTCCTCCAGCTAGTGCTAGACGTCAGACTCTTTCCTCTCTAAGCGTGCAGTTCCTGGGGAAAACTTGTGTGTCTTTGGTTCATTGTTTTTTGTTTTTGTTTTTTTTTTTGTTGTTGTTGTTTTTCGAGACAGGGTTTCTCTGTGTAGCTTTGTGCCTTTCCTGGGAGTCACTTGGTAGTCCAGGCTGGCCTCGAACTCACAGAGATCCGCCTGGCTCTGCCTCCCGAGTGCTGGGATTAAAGGCTTGCGCCACCACCGCCCGGCTGGTTCATTGTTTTAATAGGATATGTGAGTCTAGAATGAATTCGTGTCTGCCAGGCTGGTTACGGGATGGCTTGTCACCCTTCCTTTGAGGAAGGATGAGAGGCCACAAGTTCTGATCACCACTCCAGCCCTCTTACAGCCAAAAGCTCAGTCAAGGGCAGGTGATAGAGTAAGACTCTGAAACCAAATGCCTGTCTTTGCACACGAGGGATGTCAGGGGTGGGGTGTGGGTGTGCATGTGTAAGCACATGTGTGCTTGTGCATATAGCAGTCAGAGGCCACTTGTGCATGTAGCAGTCAGGTGTCTCCTTCCTCAGATGTCATCAGATACCTGGTTTCTAGGAGACAGAGTCTCTCACTGGGACCTGTGGTTCACCAAGTAAGCTAGGCTGACTGGTCCCAGAGATCTGCCTGTCTCAGATTCCCCATTGCCAGGATTTGAATTGTCTGTCACCATTGTGCGGGTGTTAGGGTTGAACTCAGAGACTCATGTTCATGATGCAATGGGCTTGTGCATACCTGTGACTGGCTGAACTGTCTTCCCAGCCCTCAAGGGTCTGACTTGGATCAGATCATATATTGTTACCCTGAAATCTTATGAAAATCCTTGGCTGGGGTACAGTTCAGTGGTAAGGTGTGTGAGGCCCTGAGTCCAGTCATCTGCCCAGGAAGAAAGGGAAGAAAGGAAGGGAGGGAGGGAGGAAGAGAGTATAGGAGGGAGGGAGGGTGAGAGGGAGGGAGGGAAGCAGGCAGGCGAATATTTGAAGTAAGGATTAATAGGTTAAAGTTGCTTTGTATATTAAATACTTCTTCCTAGAATTTTAAATATTGTAATATTCATTCTTTTAAAAAGTAACTTTGCTTATGTTGAGGAGGACTTGTGTGTGGGATGGTGTTGTTGACTCATAGGCATGAAGACTTCTTCCTTTGAGTCACAGGCTCACATAGACCTTGAAATACAGTCACCTGAAAGGTTTATTCTGTAGTGCTTTGAAACTCGTCCCCCTTGTCACAGTAACTCTGTCCTCACAGTCTAGACCATTGTCTCAAAGAAATCTTTGTGCGCTCATGGAGTGTGCGTGTGCGTGTGTGTGTGTGCGTGCGTGCGTGCGTGCGTGTGTGTGTGTGTGTGTGTGTGTGTGTGTGTGTGTGTGTGTGTGTATGATTCCCTCGTGGGTGTGAATTTTGTCCTCTGTGATTCCTGTGCCCTAGTCATATTGCTAGGCAACACTGAGCAACACACATCCCACATTTTCCTAATTCTGTTTGATGGTTCACAAATGGACTCTGGATTTTATCTGCAGGCAGAACGGCACTAGAGGGCTCAGATTTTGACTTGTGAGATACTCAGGTATCCATTCAAACCCGAACTAAATGGCCATAGGTACCAGTGACAGGCGAAAATGGGGATGAGCAAGCATGGGAGGGAGAAGTGCATGCATTTGTTTTTAGACTTTGACCAATCACTCCTTAATGGTATAGAAGAGATCCCTGCCATTCTAGCTTTGCAGGTGACCTCAAGGTCAGAGAGTGAGCTGGCATCTTTCCAAGGACTTGGAGGGTACATGGGAAGTACTTTTACTGATATTGGTGATGTTGTATATGTATAACTTGTGGAATGAAACTCGGATGTATATCTCCTATCAAACTTGAGGACAAAGTTTTCAGGTCAGGATAGAGAATTTGGTAGCATGTGAAGAATGGACCCTGGGTCCCCAGGTGGCCTGTTTTCTAATCCGCTTGCCTTCTGTGTTTAGGGAGTTGTCAGAGAGAAGTTCTGATGGGCGTGGTGTGTGTGTGTGTGTGTGTGTGTGTGTGTGTGTGTGTGTGTGTGAGAGATCTGTTTCCTCAACAGACAACTAATACATGTCACTACTCAGAAGATCATCAGAGTTTTTCCCAGACTCGGAAAAGCAAAGGAAGGAAGGTGGGTAAGCCCCACATGTACTCAGAGCTGATGCTTCCCTGGGGTAAGCAGAGGGAGTTCAGATCTCCCTTACTGGTTTGAAGACATAACTGTGGAATTTATCCATGAGATGGAAGTGGGGCCACTGGTAACAAGTATAGTTACAGGCAAATAAGATTATGTAATATAGCCTTATTTTTTCCCCTAGCTGTGTAAAGAGGCTCAGTCTCATCTCTCCCTCAAAAAACCTTAGCTGTTTAAAAGGACAAATTCATCAAAAAGTATTTATTATATTGCACGATGTCTCATTGGGACAGGAATTGGAGTGGCTTAGTATATGCTTTTCTGTGTCAGGGTCTCTCCAGGGCTGTCTTCAGAGGGCTGGACTCGGGGCCTGGGATACAGCTCAGTTAGCAGAGTATTTGCCCAGGATACACAAAGCCCTGGGTTGGGTCCCCAGCACTGCCTACATTCCCCACACTTAGGAGGTAGAGGCAGGAGGATCAGGTGCTCAAGGTCATCCTAAGATGCACAGTTTGAGGCTGTCTGGGATGCAAGAGACCCTGCCTGAAAATAAACAGATAAGGGGCTGGGTAGATGGCTCAGCAGTTGAGAGTACCACTGCTCTACCAGAGAACCCAAGTTCAGTTCCCAGCACCCACATAGCAGCTCACAGCTGCCTTTGGCTCTAGTTCCAGGGAATCTGCACCTTCACACAGACGTACATGCAGGCAAAGCATCAATGCACATAAAATTAAAAATACGTAGATAGAAAGATAGCTAGATGGATAATGGATGGATGGATGGGATGGATGAATGAATAGATGGATGGATAGATAGATAGATAGATAGATAGATAGATAGATAGATAGATAGATAGATAGATAGATAGATAAAAGGAGGCTGAACTGGGGTTGAAGGATGCCCTTTGGCTTATTCATTTAGATAGCACCTAAGTGCTGGCTATTATAGATTTGGTCTCTTTCAGGGCCCTTATAGCACAGCACCTAACCTCTCAAGAGTGGACAAGGCAAGAGAAAGCAAGACTAAAGCCACAGTACCCCTTATAGCCTGGAGTTATAGGTCACATGCCATCATTGCACTCAGGGAATGCACCTGGAGCTCTCTGATTGGCTTGACTGGCTGACCGCTGACCTCCAGGAATCCTCCTGTCTCTGCCTTTCCCCCTACCCCAGTGCTGGGATTATAGGCCTATGCCACCCTAACCAGCTTGTAACATGGGTGCTGAGGATCCAAATTCAGATCTACATGCTTACAGAGCAAGGGATTTAGTGACTGAGCCCTGTCTGCAGCCTAACTCATGATTTCTACAGTAGCCTGTTGCCTATGGAATGTGAGAGGGAACCACAGTGCATTCAGGTAACAGCAGGGGCAATTATTGGAGGCCCCTTTGCAAGCTGGTTGCCTCCAAGACAGAGATGTTTCCATGCATACATGACTGAGGAGAAATTTGTGCATTGGCTGGGCCATTGATCAGCAGTATCCAAGCAAACTGGAAGTCAGCACCTCCTCAGCTATTATGGAAAATAACTGGTCTTCCTGTCCCCTTCTGGAGTATTCTGATTAAATCAGAGATGATGCCTAGGTTTGGCAACTTCTAAATTAGATTTCTAAGGTCAACCTTAGCACAGTTTCCCAACCTTATATGATCATCAGTGTTAGAACAGAGGTTGTTGAAGGTGTGGATTTCTGGGACCACTTCTAGCTTAAACAATCAGGCCTAATTAAAACGTTTTCCTTTGTAAGGTTTTTGACCATATGCACTCAGCATGATTGAAAGTTCTACAAGGTCTAAAATAATGTATTATAAAAGATATCTCTCCAATTTTGTTTTCCTGATACTTCAATTTACCTTCCAGGGTGATCAGTATTCCTGGTCTTCATATATTCATCTAGAATATATAAGATAGATACATATGCAGGGCCTACAGCTGAATGGTAAAATACTTAACAAGCACAAGGCCCTGTGGGGTATGTGTGGGAGGGTTACACAGTAAGTCCTTTTCTACAGATTCATTTACCTTTATACTAGTTTCTTGTGTGTCTTTCAGAGAAAGGGTTCCACTGTTGCAAATCACTCAGATGATGCTTTTTAACAATGGATTTTTATTGGCATATAATTCTATGAAATATTCGATTTCACAGTGACATTTTATACATGCATATAAGTATGTTGTGTGTGTGTGTGTGTGTGTGTGTGTGCATATGTGCTGTTGCTGTTGTTTAATGCTTCTGAGACAGGATTTCATGTTGTCCAGACTGACCTCACACTTGCTATGTAACAAAGGATGATCTTGAACTTCCAATCCACCTGTCTCTACCTTCCAAGTGCTGTGATTACAGATGTGGACCACCACAGCTGTATGTGGCACTCAGGACCAAATCTTAGGGCTTCAAGCCTTCTGGGCAAGCAGTCTACCAACTGAGCTACATCCCTAGTGCTCAGATGATGATGATGATGATGATGATGATGATGATGATGATGATGATGATGGTGATGATGATTATTCCTCCTTTTCTCCTCCTCCTCTTTTTCTCCTCCTCCTCCTCCTTCTTCTTTTTTTTCTGCCAAGTATCTCTATGTAACCCTGGCTGGCCTGAAATTCACTATGTAGAGCAGACTGGCCTTAAACTTACAGAGATCTGCCTTTCTCTGCCTCCAAGTTCTGGGATTAAAGGCATGTGCCACCATACCCAGCCAGGTGATTTTTATAATTTACAATAAATTGAATTATTGGAACCCTTCCCTTGTTTATGCACAAGTTGCATGCAATGCATCAGTCAGGTTGTATCCCTGATACCTTATATTTAGCTGTTGTCTAAATCGTCCAAAGAGCTTGCAGTCATTGGAAGGAGTGGGCGCTTTCAGCCTAAAAGCTGCGACACTGGCATGCATAGGGCACCACGGACACTCCCTAGCATTGGAGGCAAGAAACTTCTGGAAAGAAGAGATTCACCACTGAGGTACAACAAAACAAAACAAAGGGGGGAAATGAGGCTGTAGAACTAAATGGGGAAATGGAGAGAAAGGTGTACCTGGCAGTGAGAAGAATATAAATCTGGCACTCCCAAGTTTAGATCCAGCGTGGTGCTCTCCAACACACAGCATCCCCAAAGTAGAGCAACTTGAAGTCAGCACCAAAGAGCCTCAGAGAGAAACAGGAAGCAAGTGCCCTGGCTGCAGATTAAGAATAGCTAGAGCTGCAGCTCCAAACTGGAGCATTTGGCTAGTAGGGGGAGCCAGGGGCTCTATCCCCAGCACTTCACTCTTCCCGGGCACTCTCAACTTAGAAAACACAATCCCGGATGAAGGCTCTCTGATGACAGTTAGGGTAGTCACCAATCTGATTACAGGAGATGGTCAATTCAGGCCTCCTCTCCACTATTGCTGGGATTCTTAGCTGGGTCATCTTTGTAGTTTCCCTGGCACCAGGTTTCTCTCTAACCCTGAAATGCGCCCCCCCCATCAAGATATCTCTTTCATTATTCCCCCCCTCTGTCTTGGCCCCAACCTCCCTAACCAGATCCCTCATATTCCCACCCCTACCCCCACTAGGCTAGGTTTGGGAGTCCTGTTGAAGAGAGGGAGGTGGGATTGTATGAGCTGGGAGGGTCAAAGATCATGACAGAGGAGGGGCGGGGGCAGGAGGTGGGGGGAGCCTGCGTGGAACCAACCGAAGCCCTCTCTCTGCATGTGTGTGACAGTTGTGTAGCTTGGTCTATTTGTGGGGCTCCTTGCCGTGGGATCAGGTCCTATCCCTGGAGCTTGAATTGCCTTTTGGGAACCGATCGTCCATGTTGGGTTACCTAGCCCAGCCTTGATGTAGAGAGTAGAGCTTGGTCCTGCCTCAACTGAATGTGGCATGCTTTGTTGAGGCTCATGGGAGACCTACCCATTTCTGAACGGAGGAGGAGTAGATGGGGGGGGGGATCGGTGTAGAGGGAAGGCAGGGTGGGGAGGGGAATGGGAGGAAAGGAGGGAGGGCAAACTGTGGTTAGGATGTAAAATAAATGAAAAAAGTTTAATTAATAAAAAGAAAAGAAAATATATGGGAAGGGCATATGACTCCGAAAGTGAGATGCTAACCTTGGCATGCTATGCTCAGTGGTGATGGGGTGGGCGGGGGTGGATGTTGGTATTAAAAAAAAAAATGGATCAGAAAGTCTACATCTGGAAGGAGAGAGAGAGAATTTTAAGACACTCTCAAATTTGGACTGGCCTGAATTAGGTGGCTGGGAATGTAGGTTAGTGGTTGAGTTCCTGCCTAGCATACTCAAGGCCTGAGTTTCAGCCCTGGCTTTGCTTCCAAGGACAAGCAATTGGAAACATTTCAAGAAGGCAGATTCCGTCCGGTAGAAGGGGGATTCGTCCAGATGCTCCCAGTTCCCAGCATGGCTAATTTATCACCTGCTGACAATAGGGAACAAGAGTGGGGAGATAAAAGGGGTTACGTGGCTGGGTGAAAGATGTGTCTGACATTTTGAGTTGAGAAGCAGTGAACGCCCATGGAAATGAAAATGCAGCTTCCCACTGAGAAATAGGAGTCAGGTGGTCGCTGGCAAGTGCAAGACTAGTTTCTCCTCCTCTCTCCCTACTCCTCTTCCTGTCCTCCTGCTCTTCTTTGAGACAAGGTCTCACTGTGTAGTCTTGATTGGCATCATGCTCCTTGTGTAGGCTGGCCTGGAACTCAGAGACTCTCCAGGCTCTGCTTCCTGAATGCTGGAACCCATGGCATGTGCCCGCCACCCTGGCCACTTTCTTCTTAAACCTCACTCCTTTGGCACCCCTTTGCCTTGCCCACACATGCTTTTTTCCCTGCCTCTGGCCCCTAGGCTCTCCTGTCCTCTCTTTAAGTTGCTCATCAGTACCCTTCAGGAGTGGCAGAGCTGGGATCGGGAGAAATGTGTTCACAGCTACTGTGCTTAAAGGAGAATCCTCCTCAAATGGTTATAAAAAGTCTCCTGTTCAAAGCAGTATTGTACAAAACTGGCTCTAATGTGTTTCCCCTTTTTTCTTTTGCTCTAGATAATGTTCACAACTCTTGAGCATCCCACTGGCAGCCTACAGCACCGTGGATGTGTTTGCACCTAGGTAAGCCATGGTTTTCTACACTTTTTGGAATTTGGATTGGAACGGATAGAATTTAAGCACATTTGCTATTTGAAAGTACCTTTGTTTTGTGCCTTGAGCAACTAGCCAGAGGCATTTTAAATTATGATGGCGATGAAGAAAGATCTATGCAGAGAAATCTGAAGAATTTTATCCATTCTTAGTTCTTGTTAACAGACTCATTGTATGCCGTGTGGATGGCTTGGGTCTAGGACAGATTTCTCTCTGAACTTGACAGCATGGGTATATGAGTGTAATTTGGCCTTTCGTTTTTCCTGGCAGCCGGTGCCCGTCCATTTATATGGTATGTTCACAGGAGAGCTGACAAGTGTTGAGAGGTTTTATTTGATATGCATTTTTTCCTTTTAAGATGAAAAAAATCCGTAAAAATAGGTGCTTGTTAGCTAGTTTTCCTAGTTAGTCTTGTGATCGTAACCAAATGTTTCACTAAAGAGTTTCACCCAAGTACATTAGTGTGCTGAATGATTGGGCTGTGTTTAATATTCATGGCGAAGCTGTACACAGGCAGTTTTTAATGATACGAATGCAAGGCCACATTATTTTTCCTGTATGACTTGCAAAAGCCGTTCCTTCTAAAACAGGGCTATTTATGCTAATTTGCGATAGTTACTGAATTGCAGGCGGCTCTGTGAATTTACTTTTCTTGGCAGTTCTAGAATATCCTGCCATAACACATACTGAAAAACTGTTTGATGGGTTATGAAAATCTGGATGTACTAAAGGTATGTCTTGTACAAACCATGAAATGGTGATTACATTAGAGGAAAAAAATCTGTTATCTGATCGGGTTAAGGAAGCAGTCATTACTATAACCCAGGAAAAATTCAGTGGTTTTGAATGGAAGATAGATAGGCTTTGGATGGGTACAGAGACTCACTAGTAAGCTTGGTTACTCCGTATCTGACGTGGCTTGTGGTACTCATCTCTCCTTTGGTTTTACTGGTCTTTCTGAAGATGCTGAACTGTGCTACCCGTGGAACTCACCTGGAGATGGGTAACACCCACTGTTTTCCAGTAGACATTCATTGTTGTTTTGAGACAAGGTCTCATGTAGCTTTGGCTGGCCTCAAACTCACTGTGTAGCCCAGGATGAACTTGAACTCCTCATCTTCCTGCCTCCACCTCCCACATGCTGGGATACAGATGTTTGTAATCATAGCTAGCTTCATTGACTTTTTTTTTGAAGAATAGAAAAAATACTTTATTATCTTAATCATGCGTTACACAGAGAAAATCTTTATTTGCATTATAAAATTAAGTGCATTTAAAGAAATAAAATAGGGAAAATTGGTCCAAACTCAGCAGACTTCTCTATCCTGACTCAACTTTTTTGTAATGCAAATAAAATTGTTCTCCAAATATTTTTAAAAGATTGTTTTGTTTGGAATTGTGGTAAATCAAGATAGGTATTTTGGGAAGAAGAATCTTGGCTTGTAATTTAAACTATGAAATATTCAATTTTAGTTTATTTTAAATGATTCAAATATTTCAAAATAAGTGTACAGTTTCCCTTGGTACATTAATAAAAGGATATAAATGCTTAAAAAAAAGAAGAGAAATAAATAATAAACCATCAGCAAGATGGATAACCTTTTGTAAATAAACTTGTAAATACACTAACGGTGTATAAAATATCACATAGTGATGTGTCAAGATGAGTTTTTAAGTGTAGTGAATAAGAGAAAAGGTTCCCATCTCTGAAGTAGTGCAAGAAGTCAAACATGAAGACGACTGAATGATAAACTACTTAATAACTATGTGAAGTGTTTTGAAAGACACTTGCAACCTGGGTTGGGTGTATATGTTGGTGTACAGTTTTATAAAGATTTCTTTTTGAAGCTGGGCGGTGGTGGCGCACGCCTTTAATCCCAGCACTCAGGAGGCAGAGCCAGGCGGATCTCTGTGAGTTCGAGGTCAGCCTGGGCTACAGACTGAGATCCAGGAAAGGCGCAAAGCTACACAGAGAAACCCTGTCTTGAAAAAAAAACAAAAACAAACAAACAAACAAAGAAAAAACATTTCTTTTTGAGACAGTCTCAGGTACTCCAGACTGGCCTCAGACTTGCTATGTATCTCAAGATGGACTCGAACTTCTGATCTCCTTCCTTCAGCTTCCTCCCCAGTGCTGGGATTACAGGTGTTCAACATCAATCTTAGATTTTTTTTGAGATGATGATGATGATGGTGATGATGATGATGTTGATGATGATGTTGATGATGATGATGTTGATGATGATGTTGATTGAGATAGGGTCTCAGCATATAATCTTGGCTGGCTGGAACTCCCTATGTAGACTAAACTGGCCTCCAACTCACAGAGATCTGCCTGCCTCTGCCTCCAGTGCTGGGATCAAAGGCATGTATCACCACACCCAGCCAAGGAAATGATTTTTAACTCTAAGATAGAAGGAGTATTTTTTTTTATATTCCACTTCCCAAGGAAGAAAAATAGATAAGAAATGCAGATGGTCAATTAACTTATTCAGCCAACTTCATCCACATCACAAAGAATGTAAGCTTGAATATAAAAACTGTAAGAGACGTACACGCTAAGAAGAGTATTGAATTGACTAAGAATTTCTAGTGATAAGGTTGGATACTTGATCGAGGAATGTTCTCACTTATTTCTTTTTATTTTTTGATAGATTATCTTTTAATCTTTGAAATTTCATACATGTAAATAGTATATCTCTATCAGATCTAACCCCAACTCCCCTCAGTCACCCCCAGTTCCTCTTCTCCCCTTTATGTCTTTTCGATTGGTCTAATTAGCACTGTCTTTTGGATGTTGACAGATCTTGTTGGCTTGTCCAGGTGCCCATAGCTGCAGTGAGTTCATGAGAACAGTAGCCACATCATGTCCTGAAGACAGCACTTCACAACGCTCCTCCTTGCCCTCCATCCTTACATTCCTTTTGCCTCTCATCGACAACGTTCCCTGAGCCTTGGGTGGGGATGTGTGCTGATATAGATGTCCCATTTAGGGCTAAGTACTCAATGGCCACTTATTCTCATCACTCTCTGGTCAGCTTTGAGTCTCTACATTAACTGCTGCCCAGTGCAGAGAGATGCTTCTCTGGATAAGACTGAGTAGTACTAATCTACAATATAAATTGAAGATATTTCTATTTAGCAAAACGACAGCAGTAGGTTCCCCTCTACCTATATTGACCCTAACCATGGGCCTTTGACCAGGTTTACAGTACCAGGCATGAATTTCTTCCTGTGGAATAGACCTTAAGTCTAATCTAAATGCAGTTGATTGTACCCATAACTGTTATGCCATCAATGTACCAGTGGGCACATCTTGCCTGGCAGGTTGGTATTATAGCATACACAGTTCACTACTGGGTACTACAATTGATGTGATTTCTTCTTCAGTGAACTGTGTAGCACCTTCCTACACCATGAAAGCTAGCCAGCAGAGAAGAAATGTTCAGGTCAGTTCCAGCTTGATTTCTTCATGTACTGCAACAAAAGTGTGTGGTATTTTTTTAGCAATAGGGTCTGACCATCTAGTTCTGGTGGGCAACCAAGAGCAAGAGCAATAGCCTGTGTTGTTTTGGGGGCCTCTAGGGCCTCCCTAACCAATAACTCATAGAGTTCTCACATGTTTCTATGCAAAACAGAATAATTATATTTGAAGCTAAAACATAATAGAGATGTTGGAAGAAAACCTAAACTGACTAAGGAGAGTCAAGTTCATATTTATAGTTTTTGCAGCTTTGTCTTTCAATAATGAATTTAAACCAAACTTAATTTAAAACTGTTATTGCAACTTGCAGTTTGAGAAATTCAAAAGGAATGTATAATCAGGAGTAAAGTAAATGTAATCACATAGGTCAAGGTTAGGTAAAAGTGTTACTTTTGATTTAATTGGAAATGTTGTGTTTACTGCATCTTATAGATAATTTTTTTTATCACTCCACCCCTCCATTTCTCTCTCTTTACCACAGCCAACTAGTAGTCCATTACAAGAAAGCTCTAACTAGTCTCCAAGGTTGGATATTTGGGTTGTTTCTGGTAATCATCTCAGTAGTTAATAACTTTGTGACGGTCATTTTACAAGTATATCCACAGAGGCAGAACTCCCAGCTGAAGGAACAATCACACCAAAATTACCTACATGAAGGTTTCTATAATTCAGTCTTGTTTTCATTTGTGTGTGTGCACTGGGCACATGAATGTGTGCGTGTTTGTGTGTGTGCGGGTGCCTGTGGAGACTGGAGGCTGACGTGAGGGATCATCATCCTCTACTGCTCTTCCTTCTTTTTTTTTTTTTTTTGGTTTTTCGAGACAGGGTTTCTCTGTGTAGCTTTGCGCCTTTCCTGGGACTCACTTGGTAGTCCAGGCTGGCCTTGAACTCACAGAGATCCGCCTGCCTCTGCGTCCCAAGTGCTGGGATTAAAGGCGTGCACCACCACCGCCCGGCCTGCTCTTCCTTCTTATTCACTGAGGCAGCATCCCTGAACCAAACCAGAGCCTCAGATGGGCTAGTCTTGCTAGCCATGCTGTTCTGGAGATCCCATGTCAGCTTGTGGACTCTGGAATTACAAGCAGGTCACTATACCAACCTGGCGTTTAATTGGGTTCTGGGGATCTAAATTCTGGTCCTCAAGCCTGCACAGCAGGCATCTTAACCACTGAGCCAGCTCTCCAGCTTTGGTTGACATAATTTATATTTCCACCAGGAGTACATAAAAATAATTATTTTCTACTTGGTGTTACCAAGCTTTCAGATTTTTTTTTTTTTGCAAGTTGTTGGAGGAAACCAGAGTCATTTCTTCATTGTTTTTCTCATGTGACTCTGTACTCTGTTATTCTTTTCTTTTCAACTTAAAAAGGCTTTCTTTTATATTAGGGAGCTGAGTTTTTGCTTACTAATTACAAGTTGCAAAATAAAAAATTGTGTATCACTGTTGGACTTAACACTTGCTTGTGGTGACTTTTGCCAGAGGGGGTTTATTCTTATAGTTGAAGTTAACAAAAATTTCATGTGTGGCTTTTGGACTTAACTCAGTTAGGAAAAAAAAAACACTAATTTCATTTCATTGTGGGGATGTGTCATTTTCCTTCTAGACTATAAAATAGGTAGTTTTTAACTATCCACCTTAACTTTTTTAGCTGTTTAGAATTTTTAAATAGGTGTGTGTGTGTGTGTGTGTGTGTGTGTGTGTGTGTGTGTGTGTGTACGAGAGAGAGAGAGAGAGAGAGAGAGAGAGAGAGAGAGAGAGAGAGAGAGAGAGAGAGAGAGAGTTGTGTAGAGGTTAGAGGACAACATGTGGGAGTTGGTTCTGTCTTCCCACCTTGTGGGTTCTGGGGTTGAACTCTGGTCATCAGGTTTGGGGGTAAGCTCCTGTTCCCCTGAACCATCTTGCCAGCCCATGTTTGAAATTTGTCCTGGGATAAGGAAGATTTTATCCCTGTCCTGATCACTGTCCTACACTGATTTATGATGCAACTTCTTTTCCTACCTACTGCCCCCCATCTGCTGTCCCTCCCTCCCTCCCTCCCTCCTTCTCATTCAGTCTGTATTTTTCCCCACTCTACCTTACAGTAGGATCTTGCTGTACAGTCTCTCTCTCAAGCAGCCTACCTGCCTTAGCTTTCCTGGTTCTTGGATTTCAGGCATGTTCCACCATGCCCAGCTACAGTTGTTTTTTTTTTTTTTTTTTTTAAATCTCATATCTGTTTGGATCAATGTCTGAACTTTATTTCTCTTTTCTATTTTTTAACATACATATTTTTACACATCCCAATTATTTAAAAATGCTCCCATGTGGCATCTGCTTTTAGCCTCCTTTGAGGTGACTGCAGGGTTTAACTTGTTATTTCATAGATGATTTTTTTTCCTGTTAACAAAGTTTGTTTTAGTTGCTTCCTTGGGCAACATGTTTAGAAACTTATAAGGAATGAAAAATGTGTTTGCAATTATGTGAAAATATTATTCATATCAGAGCTAATTCTGCAAAAGCTGAAACCTCGTGAAGAAGACACATCTATTTCAAGTGAAATTCTCCAACTGAAGAGTCCATTCTGTTAGACCAGAACATACACACACACACACACACACACACACACACACACACACACACACACTTGTGATGTATTATGTATTCTGCAATGGAAGATGGATCCATTGGGCAATGAGTTGGTAGAAGAAAGTGTTTTAGATCCACCTCAGAATCTGCAGTGTGATTTGCTGGAGATTTTCATTAATTTATTATTCTGTGTGTGTGTGTGTGTGTGTGTGTGTGTGTGTATACACAAGCATGTATTTGTGTGTGCATGTGGAGACCAGAGGTCCACATTGGCTGTTCTTCAGTTACTGTCCACCTTTATTTTTTGAGAGAGACTCTGCTTGGCCTGGAGCTAGCTGGTAGGCTAGACTGTCTGGGCAGTGAGCCTCAGGAATCCATTTGTCTCCACAGTCTCAATGCTGAGATTGAAAGTGCCAACCCACTGTGCCTAAGGTTTTATATGTGTGTTCTGGAGTTTGAACTCAGGCCCCCCCAGCAGGTACTTTACCAACTGAGCTATGTTCCAATCCCTGAGATTAATTTTAAATTGTACCAGTTGGACAAGATGGTGTGCACCTGTAATCCTAGCATTTGGGAGACTCAGGAAGGGGGATCTTGAGTTTCAGACAAGCCTGGGCAACATAGCAAAACCTCGTCTCAAAAAGCTAGAAATATTACATTTATTGTAAGGTGGTTTTGTCACTGACAAAGTGTTTTAATTGGAAACAACAGCAGTTGGTTACATAATCTTTGGAACTGCAAGATTATGACAAAGGGGTAATCACATGCAACATTGTGTATCAAAAAAGAAAGGGACAGAAAGATGTCCGCTCCGTTATTTATTTTCTGTGGGGTATGCACAGATTATCCCGATTTAGCTTAACCTGGAGGCCTATGTGGCTGAGCATATGAGATCAAATAGTCTTTAGACAACCGAATCATGCAAGTCAATTGGAGCATCAGGCTCATAGACTGTCTTTGCTATTGGACGGCTTATGCATACTCCGTTCTCATATTCTTACATAAGGTTCATTGGGGGAGCAGAGATTTGTATTCATATAAGACAGAAGAGGTAGACTGTCAGGTGTTCAGGAAATGAAATTCATGGAGCAGGAATGTCCCCACACCCCCCTGCATTATAAATTGCTGAGACCAAGTTCAGCTCTTTCTTCTTCCTCAGAATCTGTCACCACTAACATTACACCAGTTTTAATGAAGGGTTTCTTCCACATATATGAAGCTGAATAGAAACCTGATTATTTGAGGTGGGGAGTGTGCCAGGGACTGTGTAGCCCAGGCTAGCTTTGAATTTGCAGTCCTTCTCCCTCAGGCTCCCTAGTGCTGGGACTGAAAGCATGTGCCACCATGCCTGGCTAAATACAGACCTTTGTAAGAATTCAATAGCCATTGACACCTAGGAAAGGATTATGTACTTGAAGTAATTTGGTTACTATCAGACCGTGTAGTAGAACTTAGACACATGGTACATTTGAGATTGAAATAAATAAAAATTGCTCTCTAAATTGTTTAGATTTTCCTTCTTCTTGCAAATATGATTTTGAAATAAATGCAAGTATCTCAAATGTACAAATCTGTCATCTTGATTAGAGACACAATATGATCACCTGGGGGAACTTTTATTAATTTTACACTGAATAGTTTTTGCCTGTGAATGACATATTATACAAACAAAACTAAATGAAGCCAAAGCTAATTTTTAACAATTGCTTAGTAATTGTATGGTTCTAGTGATTGACATATTACTTTGTATGCTGACTTAAACAATACAAGTATACTTCTTTACTTTTTGTAAATAGGACAAAAAAGAATCATAAGCAAGGAAATACTCAAGTTTCCTTTAAAGAAAATTTATGCAAGGACTAGAGAGATGGCTTAGAGGTTAAGAGCACTTGCTGCTCTTGCAGATGACCCTAATTAAGTCCCCAGCACCCATATCAGACAGCTCACAACTGCCCATAACTCCAGCTCCATGGGATCTGACGCCCTCTTCTGGCTTCAGTAGGCATCTACATACACATGCACACACACAGATAAACACACATACACATAAATTAAAAATAATAAATCTTCTTTAAAAATAAAGTTAATTAAATGTAAATTACATGTGTTAAATGGTTTTCTGAGAATGAGGAAATGAGTGAATCGAAACTGGGACTATACGCCTTTAATCCCAGCAGAGGCAGCTGGATATCTGTGAGTTCAAGGCCAGTCTGGTCTACAAAGTGAGTTCCAGGACAGCCAGGGCTACACAGAGAAACCTGGTCTCAAAACAAAACAACAACAACAACAAAAATACAAAGCTGGGACTAGACATTGGGCTGACTTAAACCCCAAATCCTTGGAAATGTTCTGCTAATATCTTAAAAACTCTCATCTTGTTGGGCTTGCCTGCACCACTGTGAAACGGACAGAGAGATTGAGGACGAGCAGATGGTCATTGATGATGACTGAAGACATGATGGCTGTGGGGCAGCCTCCGGGCAGCTGTGAGGGCGCTGATACAGATGAGGGAGAGTGGACTGCAGGTGAACGTTTCCCAGCAAAGCAGCAAAGGCAGCAGTTAAAGCTACGTTTTCTAATAAGTGTCAGTCCCTGGTGTGGCTTTCTTTGCTTGCTGACTTTATTGTCCAAGGAGTGTGACTCTCTGTTTGATTCCTTTTGAGTGGTTCTTCATAAACTGCATGTGAGAAATGAGACTTGAAAAGCACCCCCCCCCCTTTTTATTAAAGAGTGAGACTAACCTGAGATCCATTAGAAGGTAACTGTTCATTTAAACCCCCTCTTGTATTTACTGCATACATTCTAGGTTTCTTGAATTCTAACTTTATGTATATGTGTGTGTGCCTGAATATGTTCATTACATGGGTGCAGCATGGTCAGAAGAGACTTCGGTTTCCCTGATATTAGAATTATAGGCTGTTGTCAGCTATAATTACCCATGGGTATTGAGAACTGAACCCAGGTCCTTTGCAAGAGCGGTAATTGTTTGAGCCAGCTCTCTGGCCCCTGTGTTATTGTTTACGGTGGATTTATCAAGTGTCTTTCATGCTTCATGAAATAAGCCTTGATCCCTATTTTTTCCATGAAGTAGTTTGTTTGGGTGATGAGTTTAATCCTCCCTTATATGTAATATTTAAGCCTGTACAGCAACTGTCAGAGATGATTCGGGTCGTAGAATTTCAAAAAGAGAAAGACTGTGAACTGTCAGCATAGGCAAGTTTCCTGAAAGGCTAAAATTAGTTCTTTTCTCTCCTTCAGTATGTTGCCATATATAATTGGCTGGGGACCAGAGAATCGGATTGTGATCAGAGAAGAAGAAAGGGCAGGGAGGAGGGGATGGGTTGAGAAACTCTGTACGTAACCTTTACAGAATGCTTTACCTTGTTGTGGGGGTTACGTTGAGGGTGCCCTTGAATTTTCCTCTCAATCCTTTACTGTTTCCCTGGAATTGTCTTTTCCTAAGTTAATGGCCAGAGATGGCAGACACAGAGGGAGACAGAAAAGCAAGGAGAAAGGCTAGGCTTAGGTCTGAGGAGCAGTACAGAGGATTCATCACAGCCCCCAAATCTGCGGAGAGGCCTTGTGGGTGAGCACTTGTCTAGGAAGATGACATGAAAATGTTGTTCATGTCAGGTGTGACGGTGAAACCAGGGCAGAGTCTAGTACAGCCCAGAAAAGGCAGAGTGCCTGTCGCCATTGCGGACCGTGTTAAGGGAAGCCACAGCAACCAGTTCTGAGATCTTGATCAGGCTACATGGATCGGTGCTCATGGGACCTCAGATTCTCCTGTTACGTCTCAGATCTCATCCTTCAGTGCATAGCTCACAGCATAGTGGCAGACACGAACCCCTCAGTGCTTGTTTTTAACCACAGTCTCTCCTTTTGAAAGAGCATGCCTCAAGGCTAGAGGCCACTCTCCGGCATTCTTCCCTCATTTCTGCCTCAAACAAACCTGGAGTCCAAGGTCATGGTGGCTTGTTTTATTTCAATTTGACATGAGCTAGAGTTATTTGGGAAGAGGGACCTAAACTGAGAAGATGGCCTTGCCGGATGGCCTGTGGGCAAGCCTCTGAGACATAACTTTGACTGAAGGTTGATGTGGGAGGTCCAGCCCATAGTGGGTGGTGCCACCTTTAGGCAGGTGGCCCTGGGTTCTTTAAGAAAGCAGGTTGAGCAAGCCATGAGGAGCAAGCCAGTAAGCAGCATTCCTCCATGGCCTCTGCCTCCAGGTTCTTGCCCTGTTTGAGTTCCTCCCTTGTCTTCCCTCAGTGATGGGCCATGATGTGGAGCTGTAAGCTGAAATTAACCCTTTCCTCCCTAAGTTGCTTTTGGTCATGGTGTTTTATCACAGCAATAGAAACCCTAACTAAGACAAAGGTACACGCTGAACTCAAGGAATTCCCTGACCCTCTGTGCTGGTTTCCACAACAATTATTTGCCTGAATCAAGACAGTTCTTTGCAGATACATACATTCCGAATCATCCTTTGTAAATGATGCGACCCTGGAGTCCCTCTTCTAGACCCAGGTTTTCTAGAATTGACTATTGCCTCAGAGACAATCTTGAGCAAATTGAGAGGCTCAAGATATCCTTGGCATCCTCCTCTGACTGGTATTTTGTGGCTTAGTAATTGACTCTTTAAAAATCTTTTGATGTAATTAAAGCTGAAAAATTATGACTGCTTGATATAATATATATGCCATCCCAACCCTTCATTAACAAATAGCATTTCTACTCACCACTTGGTACTCAAATGCCTTCTTAAGATGAGAAATAGGGGTTGGGCTTATTCAACATATTTCTCTGTTTGACTCTCCATTTTATATTTTTATTCCTTTAGCTTAGCTTTTCCTTATTTTCTGTAATAAGCACATAGTATTATTAATACTGTAACAAATCAGAAAAAAATACATTATGTTTCCCCAAGTCAGCAAAAATAAAAATGCTCAAAAAAGATAGATGCACATTAACACAGAATATAATGTATTTGAGTGCATGTATGTGTGTGCACGTGTGTATGTGTGTGTGATATGGGTTCTTGTTTGTGTCTATACACAGATGCATGTGTGCCTATGTATGTAGAGAGCAAAGGTTGATGCTGGGTGCCTCGCTCTGTCATGCTTCACCTTTGTTTGTTTGTTTCTACCTTCTTTCCTTCCTCCTTCCTTTCCTCCCTACCCCCTCCTTCCTCCCCCACCCCTCTTTTTTTCTTTCTATTTTTGAGACAAGGTCTCATCATGTAACTCTGGCTGACCTAGAACTTGCTACATAGACCAGTCTGGCCTCAAACACATAAAGATCTGCCTACCTCTACCTCTGCCTCCCAAATGCTGGAATTAAAGGCATACGCCACCATGCTCAGCGCACACCTTACTTACTTATTGCTTGACTGATTGATTGAGACACTCAGGGACCATCTGTCTTTACACCCCTACCTCTCAGTGCTGGGGTTATAGTCATACACTACTATTGTCCGGGTTTTTAAGTGGGAGCTGGGGATCTGAATTCAGGTTCTCTTGGTTGTATGCAAGCACTTTATTGACTGAACTATCTCCCAGCTCCAGACTATAATTTAAAAACAAAGTGTCACAGCTTTGAGGCTGTAGTGATGGCGATAACATCTGATGTTTATGTAGCATTTTACCAATTAATAGCTGTTTCCTGCGTGTAGCATTGGTGGTGGGGTAGTCTAGTGGTTTGACGTCAGTTCGGAATATGGCTCTACCACTCTAAGATACCAAGAGGGTGAGGTGTTGACCTCTGCTTAGCCTCTGCTTGATCTCAGTCCTGGTGTCACAAAGTCATTGTTAGGCCAGATTGTGGGAAATGTTTCATAGCATTACTTATTGTCCGACTTTTTTTTTCCTTGTGAAAAAACAAGGCATGTGGGATTAGTGTCACTTCCCCAAAGGGGAAAACTGCTTAGAGATGAAGTGAGATGACAGGTGACCCTGGCAGTATTTCTGCCAGGACTGGAAAAAGCAACCAGCGAGTTCCCTGGGATCTTCCTGAAAGGTGGGGCAAACCCGAACCTGAACTACCAGCTGAACCACTCCGGTGGTGGTGGTGGTGTTAACTGACCCCATGTGGTCCTGTCAGCTCTCCCTGTCTTCCCACAGGTAGCCACTGTCTGAAAGCTCCAGGGAGCTGAGCATCAACAGGGAGGGCTCAAGTCATTCTTCCTTCTTTTTTACGTTGAGGAGAAGTTGGATGAAGAGGTAGTGAGGCTGTACTGGTAACGGTTCTGGTAAACTTTCTCATTTCCAAATGAAAAGCAGTCCCCTGCACATTTCTGTGAGTGTGCAGCCTGCACAAAGCTGCTTTGAGAGTCCATCTTAGTTGCTGTGGCTTTGAGAAAGGGCACACAGAAGCCTTCCCACCGCAGGGTGCTGGCTGGCCCTTGCCTTATTTGGTTGGGAGATGTGTTGACACCACTCATCAGCTTGTGACTCTGTCACTTCTACTCAGCAATGACATCTTCTTTTCTGCATTAAAGATCCCTTCTCCCACTATCCTTTTACCGTTCTTTTCCTTCTAACAACCCTCCCTCCCCACGACAAACCGTTTTAAATACGACCCATTGCTTTTAAAAATGAACCAAAGTGTTAAAATGTTGGAGTCTGGAACAGACTCTCTCCTCATTCTATAATTGTGACTTTTGTGTTCAGCTTTGAGAGAGGTAAATGATGAAAATGAAAATTCCCCAGTAAATACTGCAAAGGGCATCATTCACTGTATAAAAGAAATGTTTATTCACATATGGGTTTGTTAGTGATAAGTTTGACTTAGATCTGTGAAATGTTAGGAGTCAGTTGGCCCAAAAAAAATCTCTGAAGTAACATTGTTGAGGAGACAAATTCAAATTCAAACATTTGATGCATCCTGAAGTTCCCAGTTTCATAGCAATTTGTCAGACTTCCAAGTTTATTGACTAAGATAGTTTGGAAAACCAACATGAAAGAATTATAAAATCATATCTATAGGTCATGATGAAAACAGCTTAATTCTAGAGAAAAAATTAATCGGGGTGGGGGAGATTTAGAGATTGGATCACAGATACGAGAAATACTTCACATAGGCACCATAATCGTCAAGGAATATATGATTTTTTTTTTCCTTTTGAGGAGAGGCCCTCATGTAGATCAGGCTGGCCTCCAACTCATTTTGTAATTGAGAATGACCCCGAACTTCTAAGTCTCCTGCGTCTGCCTCCCCAGTGCTGGGATCACAGGGGTGTGCCACAGATCCTGGTTTATGCAGTCCTGAGAATTAAAGCCAGGGCCTTGGGTACGCTAGGCAAGCTCTCTGCTGAGTCACATCCTCAGCCTTATTTATGGGTCATTTTTGCTGGACTTCTCCTGTACTTTAGTACTTGTAAGAGTTTTAATCACTTGTGTCACAAAATGTCCCTAGGGCGGTGTGGAGGCACACTGGCCCCTCTTCAGCTTGCAGGTGGCTGGGGCATTTCGAAAGAATGCAAATGTTACTTTTTTTTTTTTTTTCCGAAATTATACTTTGGATGGATGTGGTGCTGCATGCCTTTAATTCCAGTATTCAGGAAGCAAGAGGCAGATGGGTCTCTGAATTAGGGGCCAGCTTGGTTTATAGAGTGAGTTCCTGGCTAGCGGGGACTACATATCAAGACATTGTTTCAAAAACACCCAAGACAAACAAATTCCCCATGCTAGAGAACGACCTCAGTGGTTAAAAGAGAACGGCCTCTGCTTTTCCAGAGGACCTGAGCTGAGTTCGAAGCACCCAAGTCAGGCTCATCACAACAGCCTGTAATTCCAGTTCCAGAGAATCTGATGCCCTCTCCCAGCCTCCCTGGACACATGCATGTTGTGACATGCTCATGTAGGCCTTCCCTCAATAAATGTAAACAGTTAAAAACATGCCATTCCAATGACTTGGAATCTTTTTTGAGAGAGGGGTTTGGGGCTGGGAAGAGGACTCCACAGTTAAGAGCACTGGCTATTCTTTCAGAGTCCCTGGGTTTGATTCCTGGCACCCACACAGCAGTTCACAGCTGTCTGTAACTCTAGTCCTGTGGGACCGGATGTCTTCTTCTGGCCGCCATACATACCAGACACGCAAATGGTGTACAGACATACATGTAGGCAAAACATACACACACTTTAAAGAAAGAGGGGGTTACAGAAATGGCAGTAATAGTAGACTATTCACGTTTCCCACCAACTCAACTCGAAGTGCAAAGGAAGTTTGAACTCCTGCCCTAAACCAAGGCACTTTCGACGGACGTGCGTTCACATTCCTAAGTACTGCAATCGGCAACTGCAGTTTTATTATTTTACTCAAAGCTCCCATAATTAGCTCTTCTATCGAATGTTTTATTTGTTTGCTTTGAGACAGAGTCTGCTACTATCTAAGTGGCCTCAAACTTTGCCTAAACCTCCGTTTTATACCTTCTAAGTGTGGGGATTACAGACTGCACCATCATAGCTGGTTTATTCTGTGCTGGTGACCAAACTCAGGCTTTGGGCATCCTAGGCAAACATTTTACCAACTGAGGTATCTCCTCGTCCCTTCCATTGTTAGTACATGTGAGCACACACACATGTGAATCTGTGCTACAGTGCACGCACGCATGGAAGTCAGAGGACAACTTTTGGAAGTTGGTTTTCTCCTTCCATCATGGATTGGGGATCAAATTCAGGTTTGAGGGCTTGTGGAGCAAGCACTTTTACCTCCTGAGCTAGCCCTTCTTATCTCTAGCCTGAAATGCATACATAGAGTTTGGAACCTGGATGAAATAGAGTTTGCTTTGCAAATATGGCAGATCCAATCCAGCCCCTCCCCAGTCCTAGCAGTGTGAATTGGCCCTCCTTTTTTTTTTTTTTTTTTTTTTTTTTTTTTTTTTTTTTAGGTTTTTCGAGACAGGGTTTCTCTGTGTAGCTTCGCGCCTTTCCTGGAACTCACTCTGTAGCCCAGGCTGGCCTCGAGCTCACAGAGATCCGCCTGGCTCTGCCTCCTGAGTGCTGGGGTTAAAGGCATGCACCACCACTGCCCGGCTTGGCCCTCCTTTCTTAAGAGGTGTCCTGCACTCCATTTCCTTGGATGTGGAGGGGCCGATGACAGGGCAGAAAGGAGATTGTAAGATTTACAAAGTGGAAATCATAGCAATCGATGTAGCTTCTCCCAGAAATTGCTTTCCCAGGATCCCTGGCTGACATGTTAAAAGGGTCAGCCAGCCGGAAGTCACCATGCTGGAGATGTCCTATGAAAAGCTCCATAGATGCTCTAGGAGCTCAGCCATCCTAGCCTACCTGTTTTAGTCTTCTTCCCACTAGCAACCTCCAGACACGAGACAGCCAGCCTTCAAATTATTCCACCCTCCAGCCTTTGAGCCAGCCCCAGCTGATGCTGTGTGGAGGACAGGACCACCTGTCTCCATGGAGCCCTGCCCAAATTGCAAAGTAGTTGGGAAAGCAAGCTCCATATCCATGGATTCTGAGTGCGTGGAGTCAACCAAGTACATATGAAAAATACCTGGGAAAGATGAGTCTGTACTGAACTCATAGGACTTTTGTCGCCACTATTCCCTAAATAATAAAATATAACTACTGTATACACAGCATTTACGTGAAGTTCTCATGCTTCTGTGTGTGTGTGTGTGTGTGTGTGTGTGTATTTGTAGTGTGTGTGTGCACGCACATGCGTGCCAGAGGTCAGTGTTGGCTGTCTTCCTCAATTCTTCTTTTTTGGGTGACAACAGCTCTAAATGAACCTGGGGTTTGCTAATTGGGCTGGACTGGATGGTCACTGAGCCCCAGGGAGCAAAGGAAGTCCTGTGTAAATGTGTATCATTGTCATAGCCATGACCATGTTAAGGACCAAAGCCTCAGACCCATGGGAAGAGCAAAGTCGTCTTCTTCTTCTTCTTCTTCTTCTTCTTCTTCTTCTTCTTCTTCTTCTTCTTCTTCTTCTTTTTCTTCTTCCTTCTTGGGGTCTGAATGCAAATGTTGGCAGGATGTGCAAAAACTAGTGAGTGCAGCTTCCTCAGCCCCAGGATGTTACAGCCTGAGGCTTCTCAGTGCAGAGACCTCCTACAGAGACCAGCTAACATCTCCCCTCTTGCCTGTGCAGAAAACAGTTGCCAGGGTTCTGGGTTGTGGTGAGTAGTTGGTGTCACTCTATCAGCTTATGCTCCGCCCACTGACCCCAGCGTTTCTGTCCTTCTGTCTGTCCTTTCTTCATTCCCTCACCAGCCCTAGTCAGGTTCTCAGGACCTGGCTTCCAGGGCTGAGGCACCCCTGTCTCTCTCTCTCTCTCTCCCAATGCTGCCATGCCTGGCTTAAAAGCTTTATTCATTTTTATTCACATGTATGAATATTTTGCCTGTATGTGAGTGAAACTGAGGATGTGACCGTTCCATCTGTCTGGTTGAAGAAAACGATTTTTGTTGTAGATATGGGGGTGAGTACAGCCAGAGGTGCCTGGAAGAGTCCAGACTGAACCCAGCCATGAGAGGAGAGGTGGGTGGGGGAAGCTAGAGAGGAAGAGAGTAGGGGGAGAGGGGGGCAAGCCGACCAAGAGAGGAGCCAAGAGAGCAAAAGAGAACCAAGAGATGAGAAGAACCGAGAGAGCGCATGGCCAAAATGGCAAGGTTATATAGGAAAGAGAGCTGGGGAAGAAGGGCAAAGCCCCTGGATAGAGAAGTACAGGGTAGGAGGCAGGGGGAGAAGTGAGGGGAGCCACAGGTATTGAGCGAGCCTGGAGGCCAAGGAGACGCTGTGCTATGCTAATAGGCACCACAGTTAGCCATTTGTCCCAGGTTCCCTTGGGACCTGACAGTATGAATGCGTAGGTACCACACACATGCAAAGCCTATGGAGGTCAGAAAAGGGGGTCTGATCCCCTAGTTCTGGATTGTGAGCCACCAGGTGCTTGGAAGCGAACCCAGGTCCTCTGCAAGCACATCATGTGCTCTTTCTTGGCTTCTGACCTCTTTCACTAGCCACTCTCTCCACTTCTAAAATGTGGGGCTCTAGGGATTGAACACAGGTCTTCATGCTCCCGTGGCCAGATCTCTTAAAAGTCCGAGCAAGGCAGCCTCTGAACCTCATTTTTCCTGCATCCCGTTGGTCCGATGAGGCCACAGATCAAGCCAAGGGGTGAGAAAAGTGTTGCTGCATCTGTAGGAGTGGTGTGTTATATCCATACACAGGATGACAAGAAACGGATGATGGCCGCTCGGGAGGCAGGTAGGAAGAACAGTTGGTCCGGAATAGGGAGGGAAGGATGGTATTGTTGTTTTCATAGACAACCTCACATTGTAGCCTGAGCTGCTCTTGAACTCATGGCAATCCTGCCTCAGCCTCCTGAGTTCTGGGATTACAGCTCCCAAGCCTGGCAAGAGAACGATTTTTTTTTCCTTCAGCACCCCCTCCTCCCCAAGCAGGGCCTCCTTTTGTACCACAGGCTGGCCCGGAGCTCACTGGGCAGCCCAGGGTAGTTTAAAACTCTCCACCCTCCTACCTCAGCCTCCCAAGAGTTGAGATACCAGAAGTGTGCCACTATGCCTGGCCCAGGAGAGTGGTTCTAGCCTGGGACTGCCTTCAGCTATGTGAGATTGGCTTAAATGATAATTGAGGAGAATGGCAGCTGAGAACGTGCCATAAGAGCCTGCCCTGTTCTAGAAGTTACGGCGATAATCAAGGTAGAGATACATGAGCTTAGGAGCATGGGAAAGAGAGGTAATCATCAGGTGCTGGATGGATGAAATACTCATTCATGTCCTTCTGGGTGGTGGTTAGTCTGAGCCATTGTTTAACATTGAGCGGGGGACCTGAGTGACATCCTCATGGGTCATGACCTTCGCTTCTTATCCACCTTCCAGACTTGGAGGCTGCTGTACCCAAGTCTTCTTCAGCCTCGCAGGATAGAAACCCAACATACAGTCTCATCCTGTTTTGCTCTCTTTTACAGGGCATGAGAACTTTAGAGCATTGCAAAAATCCTGGAGGCTGGTTTATGTAAGTTATAGAAGCCCACTACAAGATAAGCCTTCTAAGATTATTGAAATAGCTCTTTTTTTGTTTTTAATAATCTTCATGTGTTTTATAACCTTGAAATGTATAATTCTTTCAGGCAGCATTCTATAACACATCATTTGAAGGGAACTGTCTTTTGCTGTGTTGGTGATTTTCAGTTTGAGGTCTCTTGCTCAAGGTTTAGTAAGTGACCCGGAACCTTCAGGTCTGTGGATCTAAGGAAGGTATAGCATTCAAGACCTTTCTGGTTGCACCTGCTCCTGGAATTTCAGCACCAAGCCCCAGGTCCTAGCAGGCTCATGTATGCCTGGCTCTAACTAGTTTCACCTGTATGGTGGAGAACCAAAACAATGTGAACCAAGATCCACCAGATCCTAGGAGATTTTGTTCGGGCACTAAACTACCACCTCGTCCCTAAGCCCTTCCTATTCTATTGCAGGATCTCTTGGACCCTCTATAACTAAAATGGCTCCCCAAATGAGGACACGGGATAAATAATACACAAATCCTCTATGCCAAGAACTAAACTTACTGCAATTATTATAGACTAGCTGGTAGACTGGGTGGGGTTTTTGTTTGTTGACTTGTTTTGTTTTTTCCTTATTCTTTTTATAAGTTCTTACTGAATCTCCTCCAAATCTCCCCAAACCACAGTCTTCCTCCTTTTTCACTCCATTTCCAATGTGACTAGGCTATCAAAATTTCAGTGACATGCAGTCCTGCAATCCCACACTTGGAAAGCTGAGGCAGAAAGTTAATGAGTTCGAGGCTAGCCTGGTCTACTGAGAAAAAACAACCTTTATCTTCATCAAAACAAAACAAAACACCATAGTCTATGCAAATTAAGAAAAGACATTCTTTTAGCTGTTTGTTCTTGAGACAGTGTCTAGCTGTGTAGGGTGTGTAGCTCAGGCTGACCTTGAATGGATGCCTCCCTTCCTAAATGCTGGGATTACAGGCCTAAGCAACCATGTCCTGATTTACATGTTAAGAATTAAGAGGTGAGTCAAACCAATCCCTGAGCAGTCAGCCAGTTCTGAAACCTCAGGGTGTGTGTGTGTGGTGTCTGTGTGTGTGTGGTGTGTGTGTGATGTGTGTGTGGTATGAGCGTTTGTGTGTGTGTGTGTGTGTGTGAGTGAGGTATGTGTGGTGAGAGTGTGTGTGTGTGTATGTGGTATGTGGTGTGTGTGTGGAGTGTGTGTGTGGTGTGTGTATGTGGTGTGTGTGTGTGGTGTCTGTGTGTGTGTGGTGTGTGTGTGATGTGTGTGTGGCGTGAGTGTGTATGTGTGTGGTGTATGGTGTGTGTGTGTGTGTGGTGTGTGGTGTGTGTGTGTGTGTGTGTGTGTGTAAGGGAGGGTACTAGAAGTGCAAAGGCGGCGGTGAAGGGTTTTCTGAAATCTGTTCCGTTCTTGCCCTGCAGTCTTTCCTTCTCCCCTGCACGCCCTCTGACTACAGTATTCAGTAGAACAGAACTAGTCCCACAAGACGAGACAGGGAATAAAGCAGTTGTGGAGCTTCTGGAGTGCCGAGACAAAAATTAGGAATGGTGACACATAGCTCAGTGGTAGAGTATTTTGGTGGCATGTGTAAGGACTTGAGACTTGGATTTAATCTCCTGTTTGTTTTTTTAAAGGAAGAAAATGGAATTTTGGGGTATGTATACCCACATATAACAACAAAATTGTTCAGAAACTGACAGTCAAGCAAAACTCCATGCTACCAGATGAGATGAATGTGGGACACTTGTTGGTCTAAATCCTTTCCCAGGAAAGCCTCGCCTTACTAAATGCCACTGGCTGTGTTCAATTTAATGTCAAAAACAAAAAAAAGTGGGGTGTGGAAGCGCTGGTCTGTAATCCCAGCACTTTGCACTTGTCAGCTGGAAGCAAGGGAATCAGGAGTTTAACATCAGTCTCAGCTAGTTCAAAACCAGCCTGGACTACATGAGACCATGTCAGAAACCAAACCAAGAAAAACTTCCTGTTCTTAAGGCACAAGCTTTATAGAGTGTCTGTGGAATAAGAATGCACCAGATGACTAAGATTGGGATTTTGAATAGATCAAAGCAGTCTGGAGGGTTCTAGAAACTGCATGAACATACCTTAAGTTAGATTGAGGTAAGGGGAGAGGTGTCAGTGTTCAGACACAGGAGGAGCCTGGCCTATGAGTCAACAAGGCCTAACAGGATCACGGGAAGCTTGGCCAGGGGGTCCCCACACAGTGGATGCTCATCATTACTGGCTGTCGCATGTTGAGAAGTCCCAGGAATTGTGACAACCCGGACTTGAGAGTGTTGTGCATGCAGCCATGAAGTGGGAGGCTGCAGCAGGTCCTGACGACTTCTCTCATAAGACTCCCACGGGGCAATGTGTGTGCGGCTTTTGACACCCACTTCCTTTTTTGCAGAAACGCCCTCTCTGCTAATGTTGCCGACCTAGACACCCTCTCCTTTATACCGGAGCTATCTGCGTGCACTGCTGCCTCAAAGGCACCCACCACCCACGTACTTCCTCAAATCCCTACCAGCCCACACTGGAGCCTACTCTGCTGGATCTGGATCAGGAGAGGGGGGTCTCAGAGTGCTCCCGGGGGCGTGCCCTGGAGAGCGTGGTGAAAACGTCTGAGCTGGCTGGCCCAGCAGGGGCCCACGTGAGCTGTTCCCCTGCTTGCCCTTGGCAGTTCGCAGACGGGTGTAGCGGGGCTGGGGCGAGGGAGTGCCTGGGAACAGTCAGTGTGCGCCTGGCGCTGTGCCTTGCAGCTGGCGGGAGGGTGGGGTCGCCCTGCCCTGCTGGGAGCTGCTGACCGGAAAGTGATTGGGGATGGGAGCCCCTAGGCTTTTTCCGCTGGGAACCTTGAATGTGAGGCAGAGAGGCTTTGGACAGCATTACTAATATTTGGGAGCATGGAGAGACTCAAAGAGACCTTTCCAGGCTCATTCCTGTCTGCTATCTGCCTTGTGACTTTCGCCAAGTCACTTGATCTGGGGCCTTAGTTTCCTCAGTTGTCTTGAGGGAATGAAGCCTGAAAGTGGCCAAGAAGGAAACACAAGTCATGTCACATTACATTCATTCCATGTCTAGTGAGTATTTAGGATGCTCGGCCATGTCCTGATCTTGAGGTTCTGGTGCCTAGTGCCAGCACTGTGCAAGTTAGGTGCTGGGGCTCGGGAGTGCGCAGTGAGCAGGCTTGACCTCAGTGTTCTCACCGGACGACATATCGGCTACAAAGGTCATGAGAAGAGGCGAGGTCTATGACGTACTTCCTGTAGTCCCTGGCACAGAATGGGCTCCTAACCCAAGCTACAGGCTTCCGGCTGCACAGAGGGTTTGGAGACAGCTGATCCTCTGAGTGCAGCCTGGTCTGGAGAAATGGAAACAGATCAGTTTCCACGATGCTGGCTAGCCAAGAAGGAATGCAGTTACTCATTAAGCACACTCCGGTTGATCCCTGCCTTAGCAAAGCTTCTCAGCCTTGCTTTCGAATCTCTAGTCCAACCTCTGCTTAAAAAAAAAAAAAAAAAGCCCAGTGAACAGTTCATGGATGTTTCTCCCGATTCACACTTTCTAATGAATAAGATTGTGAACAAGATTGGCCTAGATCAGTGGTGATTTGTGTATCAGAATAACTTGGGGATGAGCTTGCCAGCATTTAACAGCAGAGTTGGTAAAACCAGATTGCAGTTGCTTTCGGCTCAAAGTCTGGAAGACATTCCTACTCTGTGCCTTAGCAGTAACCCAAAAAATACTGCCGTCCTTGTTGCCACTAGGTGGTCTCAACAGCTGTTTCTGTTTTGATGTTGTAGACTCCTGTTTTGACCTTAATTTCACCTTTTTTTTTATCCCCCTGTCAGTAGCCACTTTAAGGTCCTGTTGCTACAAGAATTAAGGGAAAACCCATTAGCAATGAGTTATTACCACACCCCTGACTTCTGCAGAATGTTGAGTAAATCAAACTTCTGTTCTTTCTGGAAAAAACCTGCAGCTGAAACTGGGATGGGGCTAAAGAAAGCCAGCTGGGCTTCTGCGTCTGACCTGCCACTGGCCGTTTCTGTTTAAGATCTGTTTATCATGCAACCTATTTGGCCAGGATGTGACTAGCTTTCCTAAGTCTAGGGTGGTGACATACACTGTGTGGTGATGCCTCACATCTAAAATACACGCGAACCACCCGTTGATCCTCACGTTTGTTGAACTCAGTGGTCTGGTCACACATACTCAGTTCCTTGTTAGAAAACAGTAGCTATTTGGTTAATGTTATGTATGAATAGTAACTTAAAAATAACTAAAACATGGAGAATTTCAGGGTTCAACATTTTCATTTAGCATATTTTTTTTTTATTTCAATCTTTTAAAAAGGTGAGTTTAGTTGCTAATGTTTTGGGCTCTTAAGATTGATATAAAAGAGCCAGCTGTCTGTCTCTGGTCTCATTTCAGTTTTCCATACATTTTTTTTTTTAACAGGAGTATATACTATGCTACATCAGTATGGCATTATTATTAATATTCACTGAGAATGTTCTATATATACATTTACTGTATGTATATGTGTGTGTATGTGATATATTTGTATATATATCACTCCATTTAGTGTGATATATGCGCATATATAGCTATATCTATATAATAGTGTCAATCACTCCTTCAGCATCATGGCATTATTACCCCCACCTCCCTGCTTTCTGTAATATTGGGGATTGAACCCAGGACCTTGTATTCACTAGGCTAATATTCTACTGCTGAACCACACTCCTAGCCCATTACTGTTTCTAAAAGATTCTTCCAGTAAAGTTAAGCTACACACACACACCCCACCTTGTGTTGGGAATAAAGGCCAGGGGGCCTTGCTGAGCAACAACTCTGTCATTGAGTACATCTCCAGTAACTTGTACTTTTTAATTGTGTTGTAAGTCTTGGTAATTATAATGTTTAAGAAACACAATTTTCTTTTTTGTCGTTTTTTTCTTTAAAGAAAATTTGACAGTGTTTTACAAAAACCATTAATTTTTTATTTGAGTAGAATATTTTTGGTTTTTCAAGAAAGGGTTTCTCTGCATAGCCCTAGCTGTCCTGGAACTCACTCTGTAGACCAGGCTGGCCTCGAACTCACAGAGATCCACGTGTCTGTGCCTCCTGAGTTCTGGATTAAAGACATGTGCCACCACCGCTTGACTGAGGGTGGAGAATTTAAATTTAAAGCATAACAACTACTGAGAAGCTGTTGGTATCAGATGATGCTGGTTTTTAAATAAGGGGCTTTAGATTTCAGAAAAGGAATGGTAATTCGGGGCTTGTCCTGTGCCATAAGTAAATTTGGAAGTGCAGGAAGCTACATTAGCATGAAGAACTGATGGGTGAGAGACATTAAGTAGGGTTCTGGCTAAATGGGTCTGACAGTGACTTTTTGCACCAAGGTTTAATGATATGTGTGTAGGTATGTTGGGTATCATTGCTCCGATTACAAAATTTAATTCCTCTGGTCTCCATCTAGTTCTCCTGAATTGGTTTGATTTGGATATTGCTTAATCCACTTAAGAAATGAGAAACAAAAAACGGTGACAGGGTGAAGAGAAACATCTGATACTTTCTGAGTCTAGGTCCTAGAGTGTCCTACGAAACAGGAAGGCTTTGCGATCACTAGGCACACTCTGGAAGGAGCCACGGCCATTGCAGTGGGCTGAGAGTCAGGAGGGCAGAAGGAGAATCCTGCTGTTCCATTGACTTCTTCCTGCCTGCATTTTTTTTCTCTGAATAAGCTAGAGATGACTGAATTTAGCAATGATGGGAATTCAGTGCTAAGAAGACAGAGAAGGAGAGCAGCCCCAGTACTCTTAGAGAGTAGAGTGCAGTGGGAGATGGAGAGAAGAAAGTAATAGGGTGTGTTTAGTGCCAAAGAGAAAAGGGGGAATTATGTGACATTTCTGAGGAGAAAAGCGACTGGAACAGACCTAGAGGGAAAGTCAAAGTTGGTAAAGGAGAGAGAGGGAGGTGGATGTTCTAAGAAAAGAGCAGCAAGTGAAAAGACATCTGGCGGAAGAATGCTCATTGTCCCGGGACTGGGAAGTAACAGTGCTGGTTATTACAGGGGTGGGTGTGTGTGCATGCGGGCATGTGTGCGCGTGTACGAGCACATGTTGGGGACAGTGGCCCTCGTGAAAGAGGAAGTGGGGAGAGATAAGGATAATGAAGAAGGAATCAAAGGACTTCGAAAAATCAATAAGGATCAATTAATCACGACGTCACGACAGTCATAACTCTGAATGCGCTAGCACACCGCAAAGTGCCATCATTCAAAGAGATAAACCCTTTAATTGAAGTTGTCGACCTCTCTTTTAGTATTCATAGAATGAGCAGGCAGAACATAAGCAGAAATACAGAAACCCTAAGTATCCTTAACTATCAGCTTGCCCTGAGTGTTTTTTGGAGAATGTTCCACATAAACAAACAAACAAACACCCAGCAAAAAACACTCCTTTTCAAGGGTAGAATCCAAATGCCCAGCAGAATACACCTCCTTTTCAAGTTAGCTCATATTCAGACATCAACAAATGTGAATAATTGGGAACATTTCGACTATGTTCCCTGCACTGGGGAGATAGCTCAGTGGTTAAAAGCGCCTGCACCTAGACCTGACAGTCTGGCTTTGGTCCCTAGGTCCCACATAACGGAAGGAGAAACTGATTCTGACAAGTTAAGTTGGCCTCTGACCTCCCAGGCACTGTGGCATGAGCTCGCCCCTCCCCTACAAAATAAATAAATAAATAAATAAATAAATAAATAAATAAATAAATAAATAATAAATGTCAAACTATGTTCTCCGATCACAGTGGATCACACTAGAAATCAGCAATGATGTCTGGATAGCTTTAAAATATTTGGAAATTAAACACTATGTTTTTGAATAATTCATGAGTCAGAGAAAGGAATATAAGAAAATCAGAAACTCTCTTGAGTTGGAATGTCATTGACAACACACTACATTAAAGCGTGTGGAACTAAGCCACAGCAGATCCTCGACTCTAGGACTTAGAGAATCACGTGCGGCATTGACTGCTCCTATTAGAAAAGAAAAAGGTCTTAGACCAATGTTCTAAGACAACACCTTAAGAAAAGAAACAGAAGAGCAAATTAAAACCCCACCCCAGCAGAGCAGAAGTAGAACTGACATGAAAAGCAGGAAAAGTTACTAAAACCAAAAGCTGGTATTTGAAAAATAATGCTCATAAACGTGTAGACAGGCTTAGGAGGGGAAAAGAGGAAGCAGATGTAAATTTCAGTATGCGGACTGTACAGGAGCGATCTCTTGGAGCGGCTCCAGCTGCTCCAGATGCTCTAAACCTGCAGCTATAGAGACCAGGGAGCTCCGGGGATGCTGAGGCAACAGAGTCTGGCCAAGCCACAGGTGCAGTTAAGAACACTAGCTACTGCATCTGGGCCATGGTGGTGCTCACGTTTAACCCCAGGAGGCGGAGGCAGGTGAATCTCTCAATTCAAGGCCAGCCTGGTCTACAGAGAGAGTTCCAGGGCAGCCATGGCTTACAGAGAAACCCTGTTTTACCGTGTGTGTGTGTGTGTGTGTGTGTGTGTGTGTGTGTGTGTGTGTGTGTGTGTGTTGGGGTGTGGGGGAGTGCTTGCTGCTCTTACAGAGGACCTGGATTTCTAGCACCCACATCGGGTGGCTCACAATGGCCTATGACTCCAGCTCCAAGGGATCCTATACCCTCTTCTGGCTTCCATGGGCACCACATGTATATACATGACACGCGCGCGCGCAAACACACACACACACACACACACACACACACACACACACACATACATTTTTAAAAACAACAAAAAAGCAACATAAATACTACCTGTTTAGAATCCTTTCCATCTTACATGACTCAATATTTTTATGCCTTGACCAGGAACGGTCCATCCCCACCCCCAGCCCTACAAGTCACTATTGCACTTTCTGCTTTTTATGCGTTTGAGGTGTTAGATACTTTATGTAAGTAGGGTCCTGTAGTTGTTGTTCTCCTGTGACTAGGTTATTTTGTCTAGTGGAATGCTTTCGTGGTTCACCCATGCTGTAGTACATTGACAGGATTTCTACATCATGATCATTGTGAAGAATGCTACAGTAGTTGTGGGAGTGTAGGTTTCTCTTGGAAATCCTGACGTTAGTACTTTAAGATAAATAAACTGGAAGTCTGATTTTTGCATCATATGTTAGCTGTATTTTTAAGTGGTTTTGCTTTTAGGGTGTGTGTGTGTGTGTGTGTGTGTGTGTGTGTGTGTGTGTGTGTGTGTTGTATGTGTGTATAGCATATATGTATACTGGTGTTCATGCCCATGTGCATACAGGTGGAGGTCAGAGGATATTGAGTATTCTGATCGCTCGGGTATTTCACTGAACTTAGAGCTGTCCTGGCAGTCAGCGAGTCTCAGGAATCCTCCTGTCTCCACTCCACCCCCCGCCCCGCAGCAATAGGGTTATAGGTGTGTGTGCAGCTACACCCAGCTTTTTGAAATGAGGGTGCTGGAATTTGAACTCAGGTCTTCAGACCTGCACAACAAATACCTGTACACATTGAGCCATCACCCCAGCCTCTGTTTTCAAGTTTTTGAGGCACCTCCGAATTTTGGTTGTGCCTGCCTTATTACACATGGTGCAGAGGGACTTTGTGACTAGATCCTCGCCTATAATTGCTATTTCCTGTTTTCTGTCTCTGTCACTGTTTTTATAGTAGTCACCTAATAGGTGTGAGGTGTTCTCTCACTGTGACTTTCATTCACATTTTCACCATGATTAGCGATCATGCTGAGTTTTCCCACACACCTGCTGGCCATTTGTGTATTGTTAAAGGAAAAGATGTCTCTGCATGCTTTCGTCCATCCTAAAGGTTTGTTCATGGTTTTTATTTGTAGTTAAATTATTGGAATTCTTTATACCTTTGAGTATTAACCCCTTATGAGATTTTTGGTGTGCAAATATTTTTTCCCATTCTGTAGTTTGTTGTTTCATTGTGGTGTTTGTGGTGTAGAAGGTTTTAATTCTGATGTACACTCACTTGTCCGTTTTTGCTTTGGTTATATCAGCTTCTAGTGCCATGCTGAAGAATTAACTGAGAAGGCAAAGTCATAAACTGTTCCTGTATGCTTTCTTCCAGGATGCTGGTGTGAGTGTGTGTGTATGTGTGTGTGTGTGTGTGTGTGTGTGTGTGTACACGTATGTGTGCACAAGGGATCAACCCAGGGCCTCACCGATGTTGGGGAAGCATTCTACTATTCAGCTCCCCACTAGCTGATGTTACCTTCTATTTGCCCCACTAAATGATGTGGCATTTATTAGTACGTTGGCCAGACAAATGCACAACCTGTCTTAGGATCCAAGGCTGTCTCTTAGACTACAAACTGCAAAGCCTTGGTTTGTCATGCTGATCAGGTTACATAGCCCTAGACTGGGGCCAGCACAGGGGCTGAAGAGCACTGTCCCAGCAGAGACTTTCTGGTGAAAGGTCCTGTTACCGCCGGTAAGAGGAAGAACAGGACATCTCACCCTCATCAGGAAGACTGAGAAGTTCTATGATGTGGGCTGCATCCTAGGCACCAGAGCACCAGGCAGCCGCCGCGCCATCCATCCTGTTTGCATTTTGAGATCACTGATGGGACTCTCTGTGAAGACAGG